>NW_027457643.1:944500-1255500 GCF_050624435.1 Tenrec ecaudatus
GCCCTAGCCTTAGGCTAGGGGAGCCCTAGCCTTAGCCTAAGCCTAGGGGTGCCCTAGCCTAAGCTTAGGGGTGCCCTAGGGTTAGGCAAGGGGAGTCCTAGCCTTAGCCTAAGCCTAGGGGTGCCCTAGCCTAAGTTTAGGGGTGCCCTAGCCTAAGCCTAAGGGTGCACTAGCCTATGTGTAGGGGTGCCCTAGCCTAATCCTATGGGTGCCCTAGCCTTAGGCTAGGGGCCCTAGCCTTAGCCTAAGCCTAAGGGTGCCCTAGCCTAAGCCTAGGGGTGCCCTACCCTAAGCCTAGGGGTGCCCTAGTCTAAGCCTAAGGGTGCTCTAGCCTTAGACTCGGGGATCCCTAGCCTTAGCCTAAGCCTAGGGGTGCCCTAGCCTAAGCCTAGGGGTCCCCTAGCCTTAGTCTAAGCCTAGGGTTGCCCTTGCCTAAGCTTCGGGGTGCCTTAGCCTTAGGCTAGCTGAGCCCTAGCCTTCGCCTATGTCTAGGGGTGCCCTAGCCTAAGCCTAGGGGTGCCCTAGCCTAAGCCTAGGGGTGCCCTAGCCTACGCCTAGGGGTGCCCTAGCCAAGACTAGGTGTGCCCTAGCCTAAGCTTAGGGGTGCCCTAGCCTAAGCCTAGGGGTGCCCTAGCCTAAGCCTAGGGGTGCCCTAGGGTTAGGCAAGGGGAGACCTAGCCTTAGCCTAAGCCTAGGGGTGCCCTAGCCTAAGTTTAGGGGTGCCCTAGCCTAAGCCTAGGGGTGCCCAAACCTTAGGCTAGGGGTCCCTAGCCTTAACCTAAGCCTAGGGGTGCCCTAGCCTAAAACTAGGGGTGCCCTAGCCTAAGCTTAGGGGTGCCGTAGCCTAAGCCTAGGACTGTCCTAGCCTAAGCCTAGGGGTGCCCTATCCTAAGCCTAGGGGTGCCCTAGCCTTAGGCTAGGGGAGCCCTAGCCTTAGCCTAAGCATAGGGGTGCCCTAGCCTAAGCCTAGGGGTGCCCTAGCCTAAGCCTAGGGGTGCCCTAGCCTAAGCCTAGGGGTGCCCTAGCCTAAGCCTAGATGTGCCCTAGCCTAAGCCTAGGAGTGCCCTACCCTAAGCCTCGGGGTGCCCTAGCCTAAGTCCAGGGGTGCCCTAGCCTTAGGATAGCTGAGCCCTAGCCTTAGACTAAGCCTAGGGGTGCACTAGCCTAAGCCTTGGGGTGCCCTATCCTAAGCCAAGGGGTGCCCTAGCCTAAGCCAAGGGGTGCCCTAGCCTAAGCCTAGGGGTGCCCTAGCCTTAGACTAGGGGAGCCCTAGACTTAGCCTAAGCCTAGGGGTGCCCTAGCCTTAGGCTAGGGGAGCCCTTGCCTTAGCCTAAGCCTAGGGGTGCCCTAGCCTAAGACTAGCGGTGCCCTAGCCTAAGTTTAGGGGTGCCCTAGCGTAAGCCTAGGGGTGCCCTATCCTAAGCCTAGGAGTGCCCTAGCCTAAGCCTAGGGGTGCCCTAGCCTACGCCTAGGGGTGCCCCAGCCTAAGCCTAGTGGTGCCCTAGCCTTAGGCTAGGGGAGCCCTAGCCTTAGCCTAAGCCTAGGGGTTCCCTAGCCTAAGCTTAGGGGTGCCCTAGGGTTAGGCAAGGGGAGCCCTAGCCTTAGCCTAAGCCTAGGGGTGCCCTAGCCTAAGTTTAGGGGTGCCCTAGCCTAAGCCTAAGGGTGCACTAGCCTATGTGTAGGGGTGCCCTAGCCTAATCCTAGGGGTGCCCTAGCCTTAGGCTAGGGGGCCCTAGCCTTAGCCTAAGCCTAGGGGTGCCCTAGCCTAATCCTAGGGGTGCCCTAGCCTAAGCCTAGGGGTGCCCTAGTCTAAGCCTAAGGGTGCTCTAGCCTTAGACTCGGGGATCCCTAGCCTTAGCCTAAGCCTAGGGGTGCCCTAGCCTAAGCCTAGGGGTCCCCTAGCCTTAGTCTAAGCCTAGGGTTGCCCTTGCCTAAGCTTCGTGGTGCCTTAGTCTTAGGCTAGCTGAGCCCTAGCCTTCGCCTATGTCTAGGGGTGCCCTAGCCTAAGCCTAGGGGTGCCCTAGCCTAAGCCTAGGGATGCCCTAGCCTACGCCTAGGGGTGCCCTAGCCTAAGACTAGGTGTGCCCTAGCCTAAGCTTAGGGGTGCCCTAGCCTAAGCCTAGGGGTGCCCTAGCCTAAGCCTAGCGGTGCCCTAGGGTTAGGCAAGGGGAGACCTAGCCTTAGCCTAAGCCTAGGGGTGCCCTAGCCTAAGCCTAGGGGTGCCCTAGCCTAAGTTTAGGGGTGCCCTAGCCTAAGCCTAGATGTGCCCTAGCCTAAGCCTAGGGGTGCCCAAACCTTAGGCTAGGGGTCCCTAGCCTTAACCTAAGCCTAGGGGTGCCCTAGCCTAAAACTAGGGGTGCCCTAGCCTAAGCTTAGGGGTGCCATAGCCTAAGCCTAGGAGTGCCCTAGCCTAAGCCTAGGGGTGCCCTAGGGTTAGGAAAGGGGAGCCCTAGCCTTACCCTAAGCCTAGGGGTGCCCTAGCCTAAGCCTAGGGGTGCCCTAGCCTAAGCCTAGGGGTGCCCTAGAATAAGCCTAGGGGTGCCTTAGCCTAAGTCTAGGGGTGCCATAGCCTTAGGCTAGGGTAGCCCTAGCCTTAGCCTAAGCCTAGGGGTGCCCTAGCCTAAGCCTAATGGTGCCCTATACTAAGCCTAGGGGTGCCCTAGCCTAAGCCTAGGGGTGCCCTAGCCTTAGGCTAGGGGAGCCCTAACCTTAGCCTAAGCCTAGGGGTGCACTAGCACAAGCCTAGGGGTGCCCTAGCCTAAGCCTAGGGGTGCCCTAGCCTAAGCCTAGGGGTGCCCTATCCTAAGCCTAGATGTGCCCTAGCCTTAGCCTAGGGGTGCCCTAGCCTAAGCATAGGGGTGCCCTAGCCTTTGGCTAGGGGAGCCCTAGCCTTAGCCTAAGCCTAGGGGTGCTCTAGCCTAAGACTAGGGGTGCCCTAGCCTAAGCTTAGGGGTGCCCTAGAGTAACCCTAGGGGTGCCCTAGCGTAAGCTTAGGATTACCCTAGCCTAAGCCTAGGGGTGCCCTAGCCTTAGGCTATGGAAGCCCTAACCTTACCCTAAGCCTAGGGGTGCCCTAACACAATTCTAGGGGTGCTCTAGCCTAAGCCTAGGGGTGCCCTAGCCTAAGATTAGGGGTGCCCTAGCTTAAGCCTAGATGTGCCCTAGCCTAAGCATAGGGGTGTCCTACCCTAAGCCTAGGGGTGCCCGAACCTAAGACTAGGGGTGCGTTAGCCTTAGGCTAGGGGAATCCTAGCCTTCGCCTAAGCCTAGGGGTGCCCTAGCCTAATAGTACGGTTGCCCTAGCCTAAGCTTGGGGTGCCCTAGCCTAAGCCTAGGGGTGCCCTAGCCTAAGCCTAGGGGTGCCTTAGGGTTGGGCAAGGGGAGCCCTAGCCTTAGCCTAAGCCTAGGGGTGCCCTAGCCTAAGTTTAGGGGTGCCCTAGCCTAAGCCTAGGGGTGACCTAGCCTAAGCCTAGGGGTGCCCAAGCCTTAGGCTAGGGGGCCCTAGCCTTAGCCTAATCCTAGGGGTGCCCTAGCCTAAGACTACGGGTGCCCTAGCCTAAACTTAGGGGTGCCGTAGCCTAAGCCTAGGGGTGCCCTAGCCTAAGCCTAGGGGTGCCCTAGCCTAAGCCTAGGGGTGCCCTAGAATAAGCCTAGGGTGCGCTAGCCTAAGCCTAGGTGTGCCCTAGCCTTAGTCTAGGGGATCCCTATCCTTAGCCTAAGCCTAGGGGTGCCCTAGCCTAAGCCTAATGGTGCCCTATACTAAGCTTAGGGGTGCCCTAGCCTAAGCCTAGGGGTGCCCTAGCCTTAGGCTAGGGGATCCCTAATCTTAGCCTAATCCTAGGGGTGCCCTAGCAAAAGCCTAGGGGTTCCCTAGCCTAAGCCTAGGGGTGCCCAAGCCTAAGTCTAGGGGTGCCCTAGTTAAGCCTAGATGTGCTCTAGCCTAAGCCAAGGGGTGCCCTACCCTAAGTCTAGGGGTGCCCTAGCCTAAGCCTAGGGGTGCCCTAGCCTTAGGCTAGCTGAGCCCTAGCCTTAGCCTAAGCATAGGGGTTCCCTAGCCTAAGCTTAGGGGTTCCCTAGCCTAAGCCAAGGGGTGCCCTAGCCTAAGCCAAGGGGTGACCTAGCCTAAGCCTAGGGGTGCCCTAGCCTTAGGCTAGGGGAGCCCTAGCCTTAGCTTAAGCCTAGGGGTGCCCTAGCCTAAGCCTAAAGGTGCCCTAGCCTAAGCCTAGGGGTGCCCTAGCCTAAGCCTAGTGGTGCCCGAACCTAAGCCTAGGGGTGCCCTAGCCTAAGCCTAGGGGTGTCCTAGCCTTAGGCTAGGGGAGTCCTAGCCTTATCCTAAGCCTAGCGGTGCCCTAGCCTAACCCTAGGGGTGCCCTAGCCTAAGCTTAGGTGTACCCTAGCCTTAGCCTAGGGGAGTCCTAACCTTAGCCGAAGCCTTGGGGTGCCCTAGCCTAAGCCTAGGGGTGCCCTAGCCATAGGCTAGGGGAGCCCTGGCCTTAGCCTAATCTTAGGGGTGCCCTAGCCTAAGCTTAGGGGTTCCCTAGCCTAAGCCTAGGGGTGCCCTAGCATAAGCCTAGGGGTGCCCTAGCCTGAGCCTAGGGGTGCCCTAGCCTGAGCCTACGGGTGCCCTAGCCTGAGGCTAGGGGAGCCCTAGCCTTAGTCTAGCGTAGGATTGCCCTAGCCTAAGCCTAGGGGTGCCATAGCCTGAGTCTTGTGGTGCACTAGCCTGAGCCTAGAGGAGCCGTAGCCTTAGCCTAAGCCTATGGGTGCCCTAGCCTAAGCCTAGGGGTGCTCTAGCCTAAGCCTATGTGTGCCCTCGCCTTAGGCTAGGGGAGCCCTAGCCTTAGCCTAAGCCTAGGGGAGCCATAGCCGAAGCCTAGGGATGCCCTAGACTGAGCCTAGGGGTGCCCTAGCCTTAGGCTAGGGGAGCCCTAGACATAGCCTAAGCCTAGGGCTGCCCTAGCCTAAACCTAGGGGTGCCCTAGCCTAAGCCTAGGGGAGCCCTAGCCTAAGCCTAGGGGTGCCCTAGGCTTAGCTTAGGGGTGCCCTAGTCTAAGCCTAGTGGTGCCCTAGCCTTAGGCTAGGGGAGCCCTAGCCGTAGCCTAAGCCTAGGCGTGCCCTAGCCTAAGACTAGGGGTGCCCTAGCCTAAGATTAGGGGTGCCCTAGCCTAAGCATAGGGGTCCCCTAGCCTAACGCTAGGGGTGCCCTAGCCTTAGGCTAGGGGAGCCCTAGCCTTAGCCTAATCCTAGGGGTGCCCTAGCCTAAGCCTAGGAGTGCCCTAGCCTAAGCCTAGGGGTGCCCTAGCCTTAGGCTAGGGGAGCCCTAGCCTTAGCCTAAGCCTAGGTGTGACCTAGCCTAAGCCTAGGGGTGCCCTAGCCTTAGGGTTGGGGAGCCCTAGCATTAGCCTAAGCGTAGGGGTGCCTTAGCCTAAGCCTAGGGGTGCCCTAGCCTAAGCCTAGGGGTGCCCTGCAGTAAGCCTAGGGGTGCCCTAGTCTTAGGCTAGGGGAGCCCTAGCCTTAGCCTAAGCCTAGGTGTGCCCTAGCCGAAGCCTAGGGGTGCCCTAGCCTAAGCCTAGGGGTGCCCAAGCCTAAGCCTAGGGGTGCCCAAGCCTAAGCCTAGGGGTGCCCTAGCCTAAGCCTAGGGGTGCCCTAGCTTAAGCTTAGGGGTGCCCTAGCCTAAGCCTAGGGGTGCCCTAGCCTAAGCTTAGGGGGGCCCTAGCTTAAGCCTAGGGGTGCCCAAGCCTAAGCCCAGGGGTTCCCTAGCCTTAGGCTAGGGGAGCCCTAGTCTTAGCCTAATCCTAGGGGTGCCCTAGCCTAAGCCTATGGGTCCCCTAGCCTAAGCCTAGGGGTGCCCTAGCCTTAGGCTAGGGGAGCCCTAGCCTTAGCCTAAGCCTTGGCGTGCCGTAGCCTAAGCCTAGGGGTGCCCTAGCCCAAGCCTAGGGGTGCCCTAGCCTAAGCTTAGGGGTGCCCTAGTCTAAGCCTAAGCCTATTGGTGCACTAGCCTTAGGCTAGGGGAGCCCTAGCCTTAGCCTAAGCCTTGGGGTGCCGGAGCCTAAGCCTAGGGGTGCCCTAGCCTAAGCCTAGGGGTGCCCTACCCTAAGCCTAGGGGTGCCCTAGAATAAGCCTAGGGTGTGCTAGCCTAAGCCTAGGGGTGCCCTAGCCTTAGGCTAGGGGAGCCCTAGCCTTAGCCTAAGCCTAGGTGTGACCTAGCCTAAGCCTAGGGGTGCCCTAACCTAAGACTAGGGGTGCCCTAGTCTAAGCCTAAGGGTTCCGTAGCCTTAGACTAGGGTAGCCCTAGCCTTAGCCTATGCCTAGGGCTGCCCTAGCCTAAGCCTAGGGGTGCCCTAGCCTAAGCCTAGGGGTGCCCTAGCCTTCGGGTAGGGGAGCTCTATCCTTAGCCTAAACCAAGGGGTGCCCTAGCCTAAGCCAAGGGGTGCCGTAGCCTGAGCCTAGGTGTGCCCTAGCCTTAGGCTATGGGAGCCCTAGCCTTAGCCTAAGCCCAGGGGTGCCCTAGCCTAAGCCTAAGGGTGCCCTACCCTAAGCCTAGGGGTGCCCCAGCCTTAGGCTATGGGAGCCCTAGCCTTAGCCTTAGCCAAGGTGTGTCCTAGTATAAGCCTTGGGGTGGCCTAGCCTAAGTCTAGGGGTGCCCTAGCCTTAGGGTTGGGGAGCCCTAACATTAGCCTAAGCGTAGGGGTGCCTTAGCCTAAGCCTAGGGGTGCCCTAGCCTAAGCCTAGGGGTGCCCTGCAGTAAGCCTAGGGGTGCCCTAGTCTTAGGCTAGGGGAGCCCTAGCCTTAGCCTAAGCCTAGGTGTGCCCTAGCCGAAGCCTAGGGGTGCCCTAGCCTAAGCCTAGGGGTGCCCAAGCCTAAGCCTAGGGGTGCCCAAGCCTAAGCCTAGGGGTGCCCTAGCCTATGCCTAGGGGTGCCCTGGCCTAAGGCTAGGGGTGCCCTAGTCTTAGGCTAGGGGAGCCCTAGCCTTAGCCTAAGCCTAGGGGTGCCCTAGCCTAAGCCTAGGGGTGCCCTAGCTTAAGCTTAGGGGTGCCCTAGCCTAAGCCTAGGGGTGCCCTAGCCTAAGCTTAGGGGGGCCCTAGCTTAAGCCTAGGGGTGCCCAAGCCTAAGCCCAGGGGTTCCCTAGCCTTAGGCTAGGGGAGCCCTAGTCTTAGCCTAATCCTAGGGGTGCCCTAGCCTAAGCCTATGGGTCCCCTAGCCTAAGCCTAGGGGTGCCCTAGCCTTAGGCTAGGGGAGCCCTAGCCTTAGCCTAAGCCTTGGCGTGCCGTAGCCTAAGCCTAGGGGTGGCCTAGCCCAATCCTAGGGGTGCCCTAGCCTAAGCTTAGGGGTGCCCTAGTCTAAGCCTAAGCCTATTGGTGCACTAGCCTTAGGCTAGGGGAGCCCTAGCCTTAGCCTAAGCCTTGGGATGCCGGAGCCTAAGCCTAGGGGTGCCCTAGCCTAAGCCTAGGGGTGCCCTAGCCTAAGCCTAGGGGTGCCCTAGCCTAAGCCTAGGGGTGCCCTAGCCTAAGCCTAGGGGTGCCCTAGAATAAGCCTAGGGTGTGCTAGCCTAAGCCTAGGGGTGCCCTAGCCTTAGGCTAGGGGAGCCCAAGCCTTAGCCTAAGCCTAGGGGTGCCTTAGCCTAAGCCAAGGGGTGACCTAGCCTAAGCCTAGGGGTGTCCTAGCTTTAGGCTAGGGGAGCCCTAGCCTTAGCCTAAGCCTAGGGGTGCCCTAGCCTAAGCCTAGGGGTGCCCTAGCCTAAGCCTATGGGTGCCCTAGCCTAAGCCTAGGGGTGCCCGAACCTAAGCCTAGGAGTGCCCTAGCCTAAGCCTAGGGGTGTCCTAGCCTTAGGCTAGGGGAGTCCTAGCCTTATCCTAAGCCTAGCGGTGCCCTAGCCTAAGCCTAGGGGTGCCCTAGCCTAAGCTTAGGTGTACCCTAGTCTTTGGCTAGGGGAGTCCTAACCTTAGCCGAAGCCTTGGGGTGCCCTAGCCTAAGCCTAGGGGTGCCCTAGCCATAGGCTAGGGGAGCCCTGGCCTTAGCCTAAGCTTAGGGGTTCCCAAGCCTAAGCCTAGGGGTGCCCTAGCATAAGCCTAGGGGTGCCCTAGCCTGAGCCTATGCCTAGGGCTGCCCTAGCCTAAGCCTAGGGGTGCCCTAGCCTAAGCCTAGGGGTGCCCTAGCCTTAGGGTAGGGGAGCTCTATCCTTAGCCTAAACCAAGGGGTGCCCTAGCCTAAGCCAAGGGGTGCCGTAGCCTGAGCCTAGGTGTGCCCTAGCCTTAGGCTATGGGAGCCCTAGCCTTAGCCTAAGCCTTGGCGTGCCGTAGCCTAAGCCTAGGGGTGCCCTAGCCCAAGCCTAGGGGTGCCCTAGCCTAAGCGTAGGGATGCCCTAGTCTAAGCCTAAGC
The DNA here is from genome assembly GCF_050624435.1 of Tenrec ecaudatus. Lineage (NCBI taxonomy): Eukaryota > Metazoa > Chordata > Mammalia > Afrosoricida > Tenrecidae > Tenrec > Tenrec ecaudatus. The sequence continues at coordinate 952,880 of NW_027457643.1, forward strand.
CTATTGTTGCACTAGCCTTAGGCTAGGGGAGCCCTAGCCTTAGCCTAAGCCTTGGGGTGCCGGAGCCTAAGCCTAGGGGTGCCATAGCCTAAGCCTAGGGGTGCCCTAGCCTAAGCCTAGGGGTGCCCTAGCCTAAGCCTAGGGGTGCCCTAGAGTTAGGCAAGGGGAGCCCTAGCCTTAGCCTAAGCCTAGGGGTGCCCTAGCCTAAGCCTAGGGGTGCCCTAGCCTAAGCCTAGGGGTGCCCTAGAGTTAGGCAAGGGGAGCCCTAGCCTTAGCCTAAGCCTAGGGGTGCCCTAGCCTAAGCTTAGGGGTGCCCTAGCCTAAGCCTAGGGGTGCCCTAGAATATGCCTAGGGTGTGCTAGCCTAAGCCTAGGGGTGCCCTAGCCTTAGGCTAGGGGAGCCCTAGCCTTAGCCTAAGCCTAGGGGTGCCCTAGCCTAAGCCAAGGGGTGACCTAGCCTAAGCCTAGGGGTGCCCTAGCCTTAGGCTAGGGGAGCCCTAGCCTTAGCCTAAGCCTAGGGGTGCCCTAGCCTAAGCCTAGGGGTGCCCTAGCCTAAGCCTAGGGGTGCCCTAGCCTAAGCCTAGGGGTGCCCGAACCTAAGCCTAGGGGTGCCCTAGCCTAAGCCTAGGGGTGTCCTAGCCTTAGGCTAGGGGAGTCCTAGCCTTATCCTAAGCCTAGCGGTGCCCTAGCCTAAGCCTAGGGGTGCCCTAGCCTAAGCTTAGGTGTACCCTAGTCTTAGGCTAGGGGAGTCCTAACCTTAGCCGAAGCCTTGGGGTGCCCTAGCCTAAGCCTAGGGGTGCCCTAGCCATAGGCTAGGGGAGCCCTGGCCTTAGCCTAACCTTAGGGGTTCCCTAGCCTAAGCCTAGGGGTGCCCTAGCATAAGCCTAGGGGTGCCCTAGCCTGAGCCTAGGGGTGCCCTAGCCTGAGCCTACGGGTGCCCTAACCTGAGGCTATGGGAGCCCTAGCCTTAGTCTAGCCTAGGATTGCCCTAGCCTAAGCCTAGGGGTGCCATACCCTGAGTCTTGTGGTGCACTAGCCTGAGGCTAGAGGAGCCATAGCCTTAGCCTAAGCCTAGGGGTGCCCTAGCCTAAGCCTAGGGATGCTCTAGCCTAAGCCTATGTGTGCCCTCGCCTTAGGCTAGGGGAGCCCTAGCCTTAGCCTAAGCCTAGGGGAGCCATAGCCGAAGCCTAGGGATGCCCTAGACTGAGCCTAGGGGTGCCCTAGCCTTAGGCTAGGGGAGCCCTAGACATAGCCTAAGCCTAGGGCTGCCTAGCCTAAACCTAGGGGTGCCCTAGCCTAAGCCTAGGGGAGCCCTAGCCTAAGCCTAGGGGTGCCCTAGGCTTAGCTTAGGGGTGCCCTAGTTTAAGCCTAGTGGTGCCCTAGCCTTAGGCTAGGGGAGCCCTAGCCGTAGCCTAAGCCTAGGGGTGCCCTAGCCTAAGACTAGGGGTGCCCTAGCCTAAACTTAGGGATGCCCTAGCCTAAGCATAGGGGTCCCCTAGCCTAACGCTAGGGATGCCCTAACCTTAGGCTAGGGGAGCCCTAGCCTTAGCCTAATCCTAGGGGTGCCCTAGCCTTAGGCTAAAGGAGCCCTAGCCTTAGCCTAAGCCTAGGTGTGACCTAGCCTAAGCCTAGGGGTGCCCTAGCCTAAGACTAGGAGTGCCCTAGTCTAATCCTAAGGGTGCCCTAGCCTTACACTAGGGTAGCCCTAGCCTTAGCCTATGCCTAGGGCTGCCCTACCCTAAGCCTAGGGGTGCCCTAGCCTAAGCCTAGGGGTGCCCTAGCCTAAGGGTAGGGGAGCTCTATCCTTAGCCTAAACCAAGGGGTGCCCTAGCCTAAGCCAAGGGGTGCCGTAGCCTGAGCCTAGGGGTGCCCTAGCCTTAGCCTAGGGATGCCCTAGCCTAAGCCTAGGGGTGTCCTAGCCTAAGCCTAGGTGTGCCCTAGCCTTAGGCTAGGGGAGCCCTAGCCTTAGCCTAAGCCTAGGGGTGCCCTAGCATAAGCCTAGGGGTGCCCTACCCTAAGCCTAGGTGTGCCCTAGCCTTAGGCTAGGGGAGCCCAAGCCTTAGCCTAAGCCTAGGGGTGCCCTAGCCTAAGCTTAGGGGTGCCCTAGTCTAAGCCTAAGCCTATTGGTGCACTAGCCTTAGGCCAGGGGAGCCCTAGCCTTAGCCTAAGCCTTGGGGTGCCGTAGCCTAAGCCTAGGGGTGACCTAGCCTAAGCCTAGGGGTGCCCTAGCCTAAGCCTAGGGGTGCCCTAGCCTAAGCCTAGGGGTGCCCTAGCCTAACCTTAGGGGTGCCCTAGCCTAAGCTTAGGGGTGCCCTAGCCAAAGCCTACGGGTGCCCTAACCTAAGCTTAGGGGTGCCCTAGCCTAAGCCTAGGGGTGCCCTAGCCTAAGACTAGGGGTGCCCTAGCCTTAGGCTAGGGGAGCCCTAGCCTTAGTCTAATCCTAGGGGTGACCTAGCCTAAGACTAGGGGTGCCATAGCCTAAGCCTAGAGGTGCCCCAGCCTTAGGCTTGGGGAGCCCTAGCCTTAGCCTAAGCCTAGGGGTGCCCTAGCCTAAGCCTAGGGGTTCTCTAGCCTAAGCCTAGGGGTGCCCTAGTAAGCCTAGGGGTGCCCTAGCCTAAGCCTAGGGGTACCCTAGCCTTAGGAAAGGGGAGCCCTAGCCTAAGCCTAAGCCTAGGGGTGCCCTAGCCTAAGCCTAGGGGTGCCTTAGCCTAAGCATTGGGGTGCCCTAGCCTAAGTCTAGGGGTGCCCTATCCTAAGCCTAGGGGTGCCCTAGCCATAGGCTAGGGGAGCCCTTGCCTTAGCCTAAGCCTAGGGGTGCCCTAGCCTAAGACTAAGGGTGCCCTAGCCTAAGTTTAGGGGTGCCCTAGCGTAAGCCTAGGGGTGACCTAGCCTAAGCCTAGGGGTGCCCTAGCCTAAGCCTAGGGGTGCCCGAACCTTAGCCTAGGGGTGCCCTAGCCTAAGCCTAGGGGTGTCCTAGCCTTAGGCTACGGGAGTCCTAGCCTTATCCTAAGCCTAGGGGTGCCCTATCCTAAGCTTAGGAGTGCCCTAGCCTAAGCCTAGGGGTGCCCTAGCCTACGCCTAGGGGTGCCCCAGCCTAAGCCTAGTGGTGCCCTAGCCTTAGGCTAGGGGAGCCCTAGCCTTAGCCTAAGCCTAGGGGTGCCCTAGCCTAAGCTTAGGGGTGCCCTAAGGTTAGGCAAGGGGAGCCTTAGCCTTAGCCTAAGCCTAGGGGTGCCCTAGCCTAAGTTTAGGGGTGCCCTAGCCCAAGCCTAGGGGTGCCCTAGCCTATGTGTAGGGGTGCCCTAGCCTAAGCCTAGGGGTGCCCTAGCCTTAGGCTAGGGGGCCCTAGCCTTAGCCTAAGCCGAGGGGTGCCCTAGCCTAAGCCTAGGGGTACCCTAACCTAAGCCTAGGGGTGCCCTAGTCTAAGCCTAAGGGTGCTCTAGCCTTGGACTCGGGGATCCCTAGCCTTAGCCTAAGCCGAGGGGTGCCCTAGCCTAAACTTAGGGATGCCCTAGCCTAAGCATAGGGGTCCCCTAGCCTAACGCTAGGGATGCCCTAACCTTAGGCTAGGGGAGCCCTAGCCTTAGCCTAATCCTAGGGGTGCCCTAGCCTTAGGCTAAAGGAGCCCTAGCCTTAGCCTAAGCCTAGGTGTGACCTAGCCTAAGCCTAGGGGTGCCCTAGCCTAAGACTAGGAGTGCCCTAGTCTAATCCTAAGGGTGCCCTAGCCTTACACTAGGGTAGCCCTAGCCTTAGCCTATGCCTAGGGCTGCCCTACCCTAAGCCTAGGGGTGCCCTAGCCTAAGCCTAGGGGTGCCCTAGCCTAAGGGTAGGGGAGCTCTATCCTTAGCCTAAACCAAGGGGTGCCCTAGCCTAAGCCAAGGGGTGCCGTAGCCTGAGCCTAGGGGTGCCCTAGCCTTAGCCTAGGGATGCCCTAGCCTAAGCCTAGGGGTGTCCTAGCCTAAGCCTAGGTGTGCCCTAGCCTTAGGCTAGGGGAGCCCTAGCCTTAGCCTAAGCCTAGGGGTGCCCTAGCCTAAGCCTAGGGGTGCCCTACCCTAAGCCTAGGTGTGCCCTAGCCTTAGGCTAGGGGAGCCCAAGCCTTAGCCTAAGCCTAGGGGTGTCCTAGCCTAAGCCTAGGTGTGCCCTAGCCTTAGGCTAGGGGAGCCCTAGCCTTAGCCTAAGCCTAGGGGTGCCCTAGCCTAAGCTTAGGGGTGCCCTAGTCTAAGCCTAAGCCTATTGGTGCACTAGCCTTAGGCCAGGGGAGCCCTAGCCTTAGCCTAAGCCTTGGGGTGCCGTAGCCTAAGCCTAGGGGTGACCTAGCCTAAGCCTAGGGGTGCCCTAGCCTAAGCCTAGGGGTGCCCTAGCCTAAGCCTAGGGGTGCCCTAGCCTAACCTTAGGGGTGCCCTAGCCTAAGCTTAGGGGTGCCCTAGCCAAAGCCTACGGGTGCCCTAACCTAAGCTTAGGGGTGCCCTAGCCTAAGCCTAGGGGTGCCCTAGCCTAAGACTAGGGGTGCCCTAGCCTTAGGCTAGGGGAGCCCTAGCCTTAGTCTAATCCTAGGGGTGACCTAGCCTAAGACTAGGGGTGCCATAGCCTAAGCCTAGAGGTGCCCCAGCCTTAGGCTTGGGGAGCCCTAGCCTTAGCCTAAGCCTAGGGGTGCCCTAGCCTAAGCCTAGGGGTTCTCTAGCCTAAGCCTAGGGGTGCCCTAGTAAGCCTAGGGGTGCCCTAGCCTAAGCCTAGGGGTACCCTAGCCTTAGGAAAGGGGAGCCCTAGCCTAAGCCTAAGCCTAGGGGTGCCCTAGCCTAAGCCTAGGGGTGCCTTAGCCTAAGCATTGGGGTGCCCTAGCCTAAGTCTAGGGGTGCCCTATCCTAAGCCTAGGGGTGCCCTAGCCATAGGCTAGGGGAGCCCTTGCCTTAGCCTAAGCCTAGGGGTGCCCTAGCCTAAGACTAAGGGTGCCCTAGCCTAAGTTTAGGGGTGCCCTAGCGTAAGCCTAGGGGTGACCTAGCCTAAGCCTAGGGGTGCCCTAGCCTAAGCCTAGGGGTGCCCGAACCTTAGCCTAGGGGTGCCCTAGCCTAAGCCTAGGGGTGTCCTAGCCTTAGGCTACGGGAGTCCTAGCCTTATCCTAAGCCTAGGGGTGCCCTATCCTAAGCTTAGGAGTGCCCTAGCCTAAGCCTAGGGGTGCCCTAGCCTACGCCTAGGGGTGCCCCAGCCTAAGCCTAGTGGTGCCCTAGCCTTAGGCTAGGGGAGCCCTAGCCTTAGCCTAAGCCTAAGGGTGCCCTAGCCTAAGCTTAGGGGTGCCCTAAGGTTAGGCAAGGGGAGCCTTAGCCTTAGCCTAAGCCTAGGGGTGCCCTAGCCTAAGTTTAGGGGTGCCCTAGCCCAAGCCTAGGGGTGCCCTAGCCTATGTGTAGGGGTGCCCTAGCCTAAGCCTAGGGGTGCCCTAGCCTTAGGCTAGGGGGCCCTAGCCTTAGCCTAAGCCGAGGGGTGCCCTAGCCTATGCCTAGGGGTACCCTAACCTAAGCCTAGGGGTGCCCTAGTCTAAGCCTAAGGGTGCTCTAGCCTTGGACTCGGGGATCCCTAGCCTTAGCCTAAGCCGAGGGGTGCCCTAGCCTAAGCCTAGGGGTCCCCTAGCCTTAGTCTAATCCTAGGGTTGCCCTTGCCTAAGCTTAGGGGTGCCTTAGCCTTAGGCTAGCTGAGCCCTAGCCTTCGCCTATGTCTAGGGGTGCCCTAGCCTAAGCCTAGGGGTGCCCTAGCCTAAGCCTAGGGATGCCCGAGCCTACGCCTAGGGGTGCCGTAGCCTAAGACTAGGTGTGCCCTAGCCTAAGCTTAGGGGTGCCCTAGCCTAAGCCTAGGGGTGCCCTAGCCTAAGCCTAGGGGTGCCCTAGGGTTAGGCAATGGGAGCCCTAGCCTTAGCCTAAGCCTAGGGGTGCCCTAGCCTAAGTATAGGGGTGCCCTAGCCTAAGCCTAGATGTGCCCTAGCCTAAGCCGAGGGGTGCCCTAGCCTAAGCCTAGGGGTGCCCAAGCCTTAGGCTAGGGGTCCCTAGCCTTAACCTAAGCCTAGGGGTGCCCTAGCCTAAAACTAGGGGTGCCCTAGCCTAAGCTTAGGGGTGCCGTAGCCTAAGCCTAGGAGTGCCCTAGCCTAAGCCTAGGGGTGCCCTAGGGTTAGGAAAGGGGAACCCTAGCCTTAGCCTAAGCCTAGGGGTGCCCTAGCCTAAGCCTAGGGGTGCCCTAGCCTAAGCCTAGGGGTGCCCTAGAATAAGCCTAGGGGTGCCCTAGCCTAAGTTTAGGGGTGCCCTAGCCTTAGGCTAGGGGAGCCCTAGCCTTAGCCTAAGCCTAGGGGTGCCCTAGCCTAAGCCTAATGGTGCCCTATACTAAGCCTAGGGGTGCCCTAGCCTAAGCCTAGGGGTGCCCTAGCCTTAGGCTAGGGGAGCCCTAACCTTAGCCTAAGCCTAGGGGTGCACTAGCACAAGCCTAGGGGTGCCCTAGCCTAAGCCTAGGGGTGCCCTAGCCTAAGCCTAGGGGTGCCCTAGCCTAAGCCTAGATGTGCCCTAGCCTTAGCCTAGGGGTGCCCTACCCTAAGCCTAGGGGTGCCCTAGCCTAAGCCTAGGGGTGCCCTAGCCTTTGTCTAGGGGAGCCCTAGCCTTAGCCTAAGCCTAGGGGTGCTCTAGCCTAAGACTAGGGGTGCCCTAGCCTAAGCTTAGGGGTGCCCTAGTGTAACCCTAGGGGTGCCATAGCGTAAGCTTAGGGTTACCCTAGCCTAAGCCTAGGGGTGCCCTAGCCTTAGGCTATGGAAGCCCTAACCTTACCCTAAGCCTAGGGGTGCCCTAACACAAGCCTAGGGGTGCCCTAGCCTAAGCCTAGGGGTGCCCTAGCCTAAGCCTAGGGGTGCCCTAGCCTAAGCCTAGATGTGCCCTAGCCTAAGCATAGGGGTGTCCTACCCTAAGCCTAGGGGTGCCCGAACCTAAGCCTAGGGGTGCGTTAGCCTTAGGATAGGGGAACCCTAGCCTTCGCCTAAGCCTAGGGGTGCCCTAGCCTAATAGTAGGGTTGCCCTAGCCTAAGCTTGGGGTGCCCTAGCCTAAGCCTAGGGGTGCCCTAGCGTAAGCCTAGGGGTGCCTTAGGGTTAGGCAAGGGGAGCCCTAGCCTTAGCCTAAGCCTAGGGGTGCCCTAGCCTAAGTTTAGGGGTGCCCTAGCCTAAGCCTAGGGGTGCCCTAGCCTAAGCTTAGGGGTGCCCAAGCCTTAGGCTAGGGGGCCCTAGCATTAGCCTAATCCTAGGGGTGCCCTGGCCTAAGACTAGGGGTGCCCTAGCCTAAACTTAGGGGTGCCGTAGCCTAAGCCTAGGGGTGCCCTAGCCTAAGCCTAGGGGTGCCCTAGAGTTAGGCAAGGGGAGCCCTAGCCTTAGGCTAAGCCTAGGGGTGCCCTAGCCTAAGCCTTGGGGTGCCCTAGCCTAAGCCTAGGGGTGCCCTAGAATAAGCCTAGGGTGCGCTAGCCTAAGCCTAGGGGTGCCCTAGCCTTAGGCTAGGGGAGCCCTATCCTTAGCCTAAGCCTAGGGGTGCCCTAGCCTAAGCCTAATGGTGCCCTATACTAAGCCTAGGGGTGCCCTAGCCTAAGCCAAGCGGTGCCCTAGCCTTAGGCTAGGGGATCCCTAATCTTAGCCTAATCCTAGGGGTGCCCTAGCCTAAGCCTAGGGGTGCCTTAGCCTAAGCATTGGGGTGCCCTAGCCTAAGCCTAGGGGTGCCCTATCCTAAGCCTAGGGGTGCCCTAGCCATAGGCTAGGGGAGCCCTTGCCTTAGCCTAAGCCTAGGGGTGCCCTAGCCTAAGACTAAGGGTGCCCTAGCCTAAGTTTAGGGGTGCCCTAGCGTAAGCCTAGGGGTGACCTAGCCTAAGCCTAGGGGTGCCCTAGCCTAAGCCTAGGGGTGCCCGAACCTTAGCCTAGGGGTGCCCTAGCCAAAGCCTAGGGGTGTCCTAGCCTTAGGCTACGGGAGTCCTAGCCTTATCCTAAGCCTAGGGGTGCCCTATCCTAAGCTTAGGAGTGCCCTAGCCTAAGCCTAGGGGTGCCCTAGCCTATGCCTAGGGGTGCCCCAGCCTAAGCCTAGTGGTGCCCTAGCCTTAGGCTAGGGGAGCCCTAGCCTTAGCCTAAGCCTAGGGGTGCCCTAGCCTAAGCTTAGGGGTGCCCTAAGGTTAGGCAAGGGGAGCCTTAGCCTTAGCCTAAGCCTAGGGGTGCCCTAGCCTAAGTTTAGGGGTGCCCTAGCCTAAGCCTAGGGGTGCCCTAGCCTATGTGTAGGGGTGCCCTAGCCTAAGCCTAGGGGTGCCCTAGCCTTAGGCTAGGGGGCCCTAGCCGTAGCCTAAGCCGAGGGGTGCCCTAGCCTAAGCCTAGGGGTACCCTAACCTAAGCCTAGGGGTGCCCTAGTCTAAGCCTAAGGGTGCTCTAGCCTTAGACTCGGGGATCCCTAGCCTTAGCCTAAGCCGATGGGTGCCCTAGCCTAAGCCTAGGGGTCCCCTAGCCTTAGTCTAATCCTAGGGTTGCCCTTGCCTAAGCTTAGGGGTGCCTTAGCCTTAGGCTAGCTGAGCCCTAGCCTTCGCCTATGTCTAGGGGTGCCCTAGCCTAAGCCTAGGGGTGCCCTAGCCTAAGCCTAGGGATGCCCGAGCCTACGCCTAGGGGTGCCGTAGCCTAAGACTAGGTGTGCCCTAGCCTAAGCTTAGGGGTGCCCTAGCCTAAGCCTAGGGGTGCCCTAGCCTAAGCATAGGGGTGCCCTAGGGTTAGGCAATGGGAGCCCTAGCCTTAGCCTAAGCCTAGGGGTGCCCTAGCCTAAGTATAGGGGTGCCCTAGCCTAAGCCTAGATGTGCCCTAGCCTAAGCCGAGGGGTGCCCTAGCCTAAGCCTAGGGGTGCCCAAGCCTTAGGCTAGGGGTCCCTAGCCTTAACCTAAGCCTAGGGGTGCCCTAGCCTAAAACTAGGGGTGCCCTAGCCTAAGCTTAGGGGTGCCGTAGCCTAAGCCTAGGAGTGCCCTAGCCTAAGCCTAGGGGTGCCCTAGGGTTAGGAAAGGGGAGCCCTAGCCTTAGCCTAAGCCTAGGGGTGCCCTAGCCTAAGCCTAGGGGTGCCCTAGCCTAAGCCTAGGGGTGCCCTAGAATAAGCCTAGGGGTGCCCTAGCCTAAGTCTAGGGGTGCCCTAGCCTTAGGCTAGGGGAGCCCTAGCCTTAGCCTAAGCCTAGGGGTACCCTAGCCTAAGCCTAATGGTGCCCTATACTAAGCCTAGGGGTGCCCTAGCCTAAGCCTAGGGGTGCCCTAGCCTTAGGCTAGGGGAGCCCTAACCTTAGCCTAAGCCTAGGGGTGCACTAGCACAAGCCTAGGGGTGCCCTAGCCTAAGCCTAGGGGTGCCCTAGCCTAAGCCTAGGGGTGCCCTAGCCTAAGCCTAGATGTGCCCTAGCCTTAGCCTAGGGGTGCCCTACCCTAAGCCTAGGGGTGCCCTAGCCTAAGCCTAGGGGTGCCCTAGCCTTTGTCAAGGGGAGCCCTAGCCTTAGCCTAAGTCTAGGGGTGCTCTAGCCTAAGACTAGGGGTGCCCTAGCCTAAGCTTAGGGGTGCCCTAGTGTAACCCTAGGGGTGCCATAGCGTAAGCTTAGGGTTACCCTAGCCTAAGCCTAGGGGTGCCCTAGCCTTAGGCTATGGAAGCCCTAACCTTACCCTAAGCCTAGGGGTGCCCTAACACAAGCCTAGGGGTGCCCTAGCCTAAGCCTAGGGGTGCCCTAGCCTAAGCCTAGGGGTGCCCTAGCCTAAGCCTAGATGTGCCCTAGCCTAAGCATAGGGGTGTCCTACCCTAAGCCTAGGGGTGCCCGAACCTAAGCCTAGGGGTGCGTTAGCCTTAGGATAGGGGAACCCTAGCCTTCGCCTAAGCCTAGGGGTGCCCTAGCCTAATAGTAGGGTTGCCCTAGCCTAAGCTTGGGGTGCCCTAGCCTAAGCCTAGGGGTGCCCTAGCGTAAGCCTAGGGGTGCCTTAGGGTTAGGCAAGGGGAGCCCTAGCCTTAGCCTAAGCCTAGGGGTGCCCTAGCCTAAGTTTAGGGGTGCCCAAGCCTAAGCCTAGGGGTGCCCTAGCCTAAGCCTATGGGTGCCCAAGCCTTAGGCTAGGGGGCCCTAGCATTAGCCTAATCCTAGGGGTGCCCTGGCCTAAGACTAGGGGTGCCCTAGCCTAAACTTAGGGGTGCCGTAGCCTAAGCCTAGGGGTGCCCTAGCCTAAGCCTAGGGGTGCCCTAGAGTTAGGCAAGGGGAGCACTAGCCTTAGGCTAAGCCTAGGGGTGCCCTAGCCTAAGCCTTGGGGTGCCCTAGCCTAAGCCTAGGGGTGCCCTAGAATAAGCCTAGGGTGCGCTAGCCTAAGCCTAGGGGTGCCCTAGCCTTAGGCTAGGGGAGCCCTATCCTTAGCCTAAGCCTAGGGGTGCCCTAGCCTAAGCCTAATGGTGCCCTATACTAAGCCTAGGGGTGCCCTAGCCTAAGCCAAGGGGTGCCCTAGCCTTAGGCTAGGGGATCCCTAATCTTAGCCTAATCCTAGGGGTGCCCTAGCAAAAGCCTAGGGGTTCCCTAGCCTAAGCCTAGGGGTGCCCTAGCCTAAGCCTAGGGGTGCCCTAGCCTTAGGCTAGCTGAGCCCTAGCCTTAGCCTAAGCCTAGGGTTTCCCTAGCCTAAGCTTAGGGGTTCCCTAGCCTAAGCATAGGGGTCCCCTAGCCTAACGCTAGGGGTGCCCTAGCCTTAGGCTAGGGGAGCCCTAGCCCTAGCCTAATCCTAGGGGTGCCCTAGCCTAAGCGTATGGGTCCCCTAGCCTAAGCCTAGGGGTGCCCTAGCCTTAGGCTAGGGGAGCCCTAGCCTTAGCCTAAGCCTTGGCGTGCCGTAGCCTAAGCCTAGGGGTGCCCTAGCCCAAGCCAAGGGGTGACCTAGCCTAAGCCTAGGGGTGCCCTAGCCTAAGCCTAGGGGTGCCCGAACCTAAGCCTAGGGGTGCCGTAGCCTAAGCCTAGGGGTGTCCTAGCCTTAGGCTAGGGGAGTCCTAGCCTTATCCTAAGCCTAGCGGTGCCCTAGCCTAAGCCTAGGGGTGCCCTAGCCTAAGCTTAGGTGTACCCTAGCCTTAGGCTAGGGGAGTCCTAACCTTAGCCGAAGCCTTGGGGTGCCCTAGCCTAAGCCTAGGGGTGCCCTAGCCATAGGCTAGGGGAGCCCTGGCCTTAGCCTAAGCTTAGGGGTGCCCTAGCCTAAGCTTAGGGGTTCCCTAGCCTAAGCCTAGGGGTGCCCTAGCATAAGCCTAGGGGTGCCCAAGCCTGAGCCTAGGGGTGCCCTAGCCTGAGCCTACGGGTGCCCTAGCCTGAGGCTAGGGGAGCCCTAGCCTTAGTCTAGCCTAGGATTGCCCTAGCCTAAGCCTAGGGGTGCCATAGCCTGAGTCTTGTGGTGCACTAGCCTGAGTCCAGAGGAGCCGTAGCCTTGGCCTAAGCCTAGGGGTGCCCTAGCCTAAGCCTAGGGGTGCTCTAGCCTAAGCCTATGTGTGCCCTCGCCTTAGGTTATGGGAGCCCTAGCCTTAGCCTAAGCCTAGGGGAGCCATAGCCGAAGCCTAGGGATGCCCTAGTCTGAGCCTAGGGGTGCCCTAGCCTTAGGCTAGGGGAGCCCTAGACATAGCCTAAGCCTAGCGCTGCCCTAGCCTAAACCTAGGGGTGCCCTAGCCTAAGCCTAGGGGAGCCCTAGCCTAAGCCTAGGGGTGCCCTAGGCTTAGCTTAGGGGTGCCCTAGTCTAAGCCTTGTGGTGCCCTAGCCTTAGGCTAGGGGAGCCCTAGCCGTAGCCTAAGCCTAGGGGTGCCCTAGCCTAAGACTAGGGGTGCCCTAGCCTAAGCTTAGGGGTGCCCTAGCCTAAGCATAGGGGTCCCCTAGCCTAACGCTAGGGGTGCCCTAGCCTTAGGCTAGGGGAGCCCTAGCCTTAGCCTAAGCCTAGGTGTGACCTAGCCTAAGCCTAGGGGTGCCCTAGCCTAAGACTAGGGGTGCCCTAGTCTAAGCCTAAGGGTGCCCTAGCCTTAGACTAGGGTAGCCCTACCCTTAGCGTATGCCTAGGGCTGCCCTAGCCTAAGCCTAGGGGTGCCCTAGCCTAAGCCTAGGGGTGCCCTAGCCTTAGGGTAGGGGAGCTCTATCCTTAGCCTAAACCAAGGGGTGCCCTAGCCTAAGACAAGGGGTGTCGTAGCCTGAGCCTAGGGGTGCCCTAGCCTTAGCCTAGGGATGCCCTAGCCTAAGCCTAGGGGTGCCTTAGCCTAAGCCTAGGGGTCCCCTAGCCTTAGTCTAAGCCTAGGGGTGCCCTGGCCTAAGGCTAGGGGTGCCCTAGCCTAAGCCTCGGGGTGCCTTAACCTAAGCCTAGGGGTCCCTTAGCCTTAGCATAAGCCTAGGTGTGCCTTAGGCTGAGCCTAGGGGTGCCGTAGCCTTAGCCTAGGGGTGCCCTAGCCTGAGCCTAGGGGAGCCCTAGCTTTAGCCTAAGCCTAGGGGTGCCCTAGACTAAACTTAGGGGTGCCCTAACCTAAGCCTAGGGATGCCTTAGATTAAGCCTAGTGGTCACCTAGCCTTAGCCTAAGCCTAGGGGTGCCCTAGCCTAAGCCTATGGGTGCCCTAGCCTAAGCCTAGGGGTGCCCTAGCAGAAGCCTAGGGGTGCCCTAGCCCGAGCCTAGGGGTGCCCTAGCCTAATCCTAGGGGTGCCCTAGCCTAAGCCTAGGGGTGCCCTAACCTAAGCCTAGGGGTGCCCTAGTCTTAAGCTAGGGGAGCCCTAGCCTTAACCTAAGCCTAGGGGTGCCCTAGCCTAAGCCTAGGGGTGCCCTAGCCCAAGCTTAGGGGTGCCCTAGTCTAAGCCTAAGGGTGCCCTAGCCTTAGACTCGGGGATCCCTAGCCTTAGCCTAAACCTAGGGGTGCCCTAGCCAAGCCTAGGGGTGCCCTAGCCTAAGCATAGGGGTGCCCTAGCCCAAGCCTGGGGGTGCCCTAGCCTTAGGCTAGGGGAGCCCTAGCTTTAGCCTAAACCTAGGGGTGCCCTAGCCTAAGCCTAGGGGTGCCTTAGCCTAAGCCTATGGGTGCCCTAACCTTAGGCTAGGGGAGCCCTAGCTTTAGCCAAAGCCTAGGGGCGCCCTAGCATAAGCCTAGGGGTCACCTAGCCTACGCCTAGGGGTGCGTTAGCCTTAGGCTAGGTGATCCCTAGCCTTAGATTAAGCCTAAGGGTTCCCTAGCACAAGCCTAGGGGTGCCCTAGCCTAAGCCTAGGGGTGCCCTAGCCTTAGCCTAGGGGTGCCCTAGCCTAAGCCTAGGGGTGCCCTAATCTTAAGCTAGGGGAGCCCTAGCCTTAACCTAAGCCTAGGGGTGCCCTAGCCTAAGCCTAGGGGTGCGCTAGCCTAAGCTTAGGGGTGCCCTAGTCTAAGCCTAAGGGTGCCCTAGCCTTAGACTCGGGGATCCCTAGCCTTAGCCTAAGCCTAGGGGTGCCCTTGCCCAAGCCTAGGGTTGCCCTAGCCTAAGCATAGGGGTGCTCTAGCCTAAGCCTAGGGGTGCCCTAGCCTTAGGCTTAGGGAGCCCTAGCTTTAGCCTAAACCTAGGGTTGCCCTAGCCTAAGCCTAGAGTGCTTAAGCCTAAGCCTATGGGTGCCCTAACCTTAGGCTAGGGGAGCCCTAGCTTTAGCCTAAGCCTAGGGGTGCCCTAGCATAAGCCTAGGGGTCACCTAGCCTACGCCTAGGGGTGCGTTAGCCTTAGGCTAGGGGATCCCTAGCCTTAGCCTAAGCCTAGGGGTTCCCTAGCCTATGTGTAGGGGTGCCCTGGCCTTAGCCTAGGGTGGCCCTAGCCTAAGCCTAGGGCCAGCCTAGCCTAAACCTAGTGGTGCCCTAGCCTTAGGCTAGGGGAGCCATAGCCTTCGCCTAAGGCTAGTGGTGCCCTAGCATAATAGTAGGGTTGCCCTAGCCTAAGTTTAGGGGTGCCCTAGCCTAAGCCTAGGGGTGCCCTAGCCTAAGCCTAGGCGTGCCCTAGCCTAAGCCTAGGGGTGCCCTAGGGTTAGGCAAGGGGAACCCTAGCCTTAGCCTAAGCCTAGGGGTGCCCTAGGCTAAGTTTAGGGGTGTCCTAGCCTAAGCCTAGGGGTGCCCTAGCCTAAGCCTAGAGGTGACCTAGCCTAAGCCTAGGGGTGCCCAAGCCTTAGGCTAGGGGGCCCTAGCCTTAGCCTAAGCCTAGGGGTGCCCTAGCATAAGACTAGTGGTGCCCTAGCCTAAGTTTAGTGGTGCCGTAGCCTAAGCCTAGGGGTGCCCTAGCCTAAGCCTTGGGGTGCCCTAGAGTTAGGCAACGGGAGCCCTAGCCTTAGCCTAAGCCTAGGGGTGCCCTAGCCTAAGCCTAGGGGTGCCCTAGCCTAAGCCTAGGGGTGTCCTAGCCTAAGCCTAGGGGTGCCCTAGCCTTAGGCTAGCTGAGCCCTAGCCTTAGCCTAAGCCTAGGGGTGCCCTAGCCTAAGCCTAATGGTGCCCTATACTAAGCCTAGGGGTGCCCTAGCCTAAGCCTAGGGGTGCCCAAGCCTTAGGCTAGGGGAGCCCTAACCTTAGCCTAAGCCTAGGGTTGCCCTAGCACAAGCCTAGGGGTTCCCTAGCCTAAGCCTAGGGGTGCCCTAGCCTTATCCTAGCGGTGCCCTACCCTAAGCCTAGGGGTGCCCTAGCCTAAGCCTAGGGGTGCCCTAGCCTTAGGCTAGCTGAGCCCTAGCCTTAGCCTAAGCCTAGGGGTGCCCTAGCCTAAGCTTAGGGGTGCCCTAGCCTAAGCCAAGGGGTGCCCTAGTCTAAGCCAAGGGGTGACCTAGCCTAAGCCTAGGGGTGCCCTAGCCTTAGGCTAGGGGAGCCCTAGCCTTGGCCTAAGCCTAGAGGTGCCCTAGCCTAAGCCTAGGGGTGCCCTAGCCTAAGCCTAGGGGTGCCCTAGCCTAAGCCAAGGGGTGCCCGAACCAAAGCCTAGGGGTGCCCTAGCCTAAGCCTAGGGGTGTCCTAGCCTTAGGCTAGGGGAGTCCTAGCCTTATCCTAAGCCTAGGGGTGCCCTAGCCTAAGCCTAGGGGTGCCATAGCCATAGGCTAGGGGAGCCCTAGCCTTAGCCTAAGCTTAGGGGTGCCCTAGCCTAAGCTTAGGGGTTCCCTAGCCTAAGCCTAGGGGTGCCCTATCATAAGCCTAGTGGTCCCTAGCCTGAGCCTAGGGGTGCCCTAGCCTGAGCCTACGGTTGCCCTAGCCTGAGGCTAGGGGAGCCCTAGCCTTAGTCTAGCCTAGGATTGCCCTAGCCTAAGCCTAGGGGTGCCATAGCCTGAGTCTTGTGGTGCACTAGCCTGAGGCTAGAGGAGCCGTAGCCTTAGCCTAAGCCTAGGGGTGCCCTAGCCTAAGCCTAGGGGTGCTCTAGCCTAAGCCTACGTGTGCCCTCGCCTTAGGCTAGGGGAGCCCTAGCCTTAGCCTAAGCCTAGGGGTGCCATAGCCTAAGCCTAGGGATGCCCTAGACTGAGCCTAGGTGTGCCCTAGCCTTAGGCTAGGGGAGCCCTAGACATAGCCTAAGCCTTGGGCTGCCCTAGCCTAAGCTTAGGGGTGCCCTAGCCTAAGCCTTGGGGAGCCCTAGCCTAAGCCTAGGGGTGCCCTAGCCCAAGCTTAGGGGTGCCCTAGCCTAAGCCTAGTGGTGCCCTAGCCTTAGGCTAGGGGAGCCCTAGCTTTAGCCTAAGCCTAGGGGTGGCCTAGCCTAAGACTAGGGGTGCACTAGCCTAAGCTTAGGGGTGCCCTAGACTAAGCCTAAGGGTCCCCTAGCCTAACGCTAGGGGTGCCCCAGCCTTAGGCTAGGGGAGCCCTAGCCTTAGCCTAATCCTAGGGGTGCCCTAGCCTAAGCCTAGGGGTGCCCTAGCCTAAGCTTAGGGGTGCCCTAGCCTAAGCCTAGTGGTGCCCTAGCCTTAGGCTAGGGGAGCACTAGCCTTAACCTAAGACTAGGGGTGCCCTAGCCTAAGCCTAGGGGTGCTCTAGCCTAAGCCTAGGGGTGCCCTAGCCTAAGACTAGGGGTGCCCTAGCCTAAGCTTAGGGGTGCCCTAGCCTAAGCCTAGGGGTCCCCTAGCCTAACGCTAGGGGTGCCCTAGCCTTAGGCTTGGGGAGCCCTAGCCTTAGCCTAATCCTAGGGGTGCCCTATCCTAAGCCTAGGAGTGCCCTAGCCTAAGCCTAGGGGTGCCCTAACCTTAGGCTAGGGAAGCCCTAGCCTTAGCCTAAGCTTAGGGGTGCCGTAGCCTAAGCCTAGGGCTGCCCTAGCCTAAGCCTGGGGGTGCCCTACTCTAAGCCTAGGGGTGTCCTAGCCTAAGCCTAGTGGTGCCCTAGCCTAAGTCTAGGGGTGCCCTAGCCTAAGCCAAGGGGTGCCCGAACCTAAGCCTAGGGGTGCCCTAGTCTAAGCCTAGGGGTGTCCTAGCCTTAGGCTAGGGGAGTCCTAGCCTTATCCTAAGCCTAGGGGTGCCCTAGCCTAAGCTTAGGGGTTCCCTAGCCTAAGCCTAGGGGTGCCCTAGCATAAGCCTAGGGGTGCCCTAGCCTGAGCCTAGGGGTGCCCTAGCCTGAGCGTACGGTTGCACTAGCCTGAGGCTAGGGGAGCCCTAGCCTTAGTCTAGCCTAGGATTGCCCTAGCCTAAGCCTAGGGGTGCCATAGCCTGAGTCTTGTGGTGCACTAGCCTGAGGCTGGAGGAGCCGTAGCCTTAGCCTAAGCCTAGGGGTGCCCTAGCCTAAGCCTAGGGGTGCTCTAGCCTAAGCCTACGTGTGCCCTCGCCTTAGGCTAGGGGAGCCCTAGCCTAAGCCTAGGGGTGCCATAGCCTAAGCCTAGGGATGCCCTAGACTGAGCCTAGGTGTGCCCTAGCCTTAGGCTAGGAGAGCCCTAGACATAGCCTAAGCCTAGGGCTGCCCTAGCCTAAGCCTAGGGGTGCCCTAGCCTAATCCTAGGGGAGCCCTAGCCTAAGCCTAGGGGTGCCCTAGCCTAAGCTTAGGGGTGCCCTAGCCTAAGCCTAGTGGTGCCCTAGCCTTAGGCTAGGGGAGCCCTAGCCTTAGCCTAAGCCTAGGGGTGGCCTAGCCTAAGACTAGGGGTGCACTAGCCTAAGCTTAGGGGTGCCTTAGCCTAAGCCTAGGGGTCCCCTAGCCTAACGCTAGGGGTGCCCGCCTTAGGCTAGGGGAGCCCTAGCCTTAGCCTAATCCTAGGGGTGCCCTAGCCTAAAGCCTAGTGGTGCCCTAGCCTAAGCTTAGGGGTGCCCTAGCCTAAGCCTAGTGGTGCCCTAGCCTTAGGCTAGGGGAGCCCTAGCCTTTGCCTAAGATTAGGGGTGCCCTAGCCTAAGCCTAGGGGTGCCCTAGCCTAAGCCTAGGGGTGCCCTAGCCTAAGACTAGGGGTGCCCTAGCCTAAGCTTAGGGGTGCCATAGCCTAAGCCTAGGGGTCCCCTAGCCTAACGCTAGGGGTGCCCTAGCCATAGGCTTGGGGAGCCCTAGCCTTAGCCTAATCCTAGGGGTGCCCTAGCCTAAGCCTAGGAGTGCCTTAGCCTAAGCCTAGGGGTCCCCTAACCTTAGGCTAGGGAAGCCCTAGCCTTAGCCTAAGCTTAGGGGTGCCGTAGCCTAAGCCTAGGGCTGCCCTACCCGAAGCCTAGGGGTGCCCTACTCTAAGCCTAGGGGTGCCCTAACCTAAGCCTAGGTGTGCCCTAGCCTAAGCCTAGGGGTGCCCTAGCCTAAGCTTAGGGGTGCCCTAGCCTAAGCTTAGGGGTGCCCTAGCCTTAGGCTAGTGGAGCCCTAGCCTTAGCCTAAGCCTAGGGGTGCCCTAGCCTAAGCCTAGGGGTGCCCTATCCTAAGCGTAGGGGTGCCCTAGTCTAAGCTTAGGGGTGCCCTAGCCTAAGCCTAGGGGTGCCCTAGGCTTAGGCTAGCTGAGCCCTAGCCTTAGCCTAAGCCTAGGGGTGCCCTAGCCTAAGCTTAGGGGTGCCCTAGCCTAAGCCAAGGGGTGCCCTAGTCTAAGCCAAGGGGTGACCTAGCCTAAGCCTAGGGGTGCCCTAGCCTTAGGCTAGGGGAGCCCTAGCCTTGGCCTAAGCCTAGAGGTGCCCTAGCCTAAGCCTAGGGGTGCCCTAGCCTAAGCCTAGGGGTGCCCTAGCCTAAGCCAAGGGGTGCCCGAACCTAAGCCTAGGGGTGCCCTAGCCTAAGCCTAGGGGTGTCCTAGCCTTAGGCTAGGGGAGTCCTAGCCTTATCCTAAGCCTAGGGGTGCCCTAGCCTAAGCCTAGGGGTGCCATAGCCATAGGCTAGGGGAGCCCTAGCCTTAGCCTAAGCTTAGGGGTGCCCTAGCCTAAGCTTAGGGGTTCCCTAGCCTAAGCCTAGGGGTGCCCTATCATAAGCCTAGTGGTCCCTAGCCTGAGCCTAGGGGTGCCCTAGCCTGAGCCTACGGTTGCCCTAGCCTGAGGCTAGGGGAGCCCTAGCCTTAGTCTAGCCTAGGATTGCCCTAGCCTAAGCCTAGGGGTGCCATAACCTGAGTCTTGTGGTGCACTAGCCTGAGGCTAGAGGAGCCGTAGCCTTAGCCTAAGCCTAGGGGTGCCCTAGCCTAAGCCTAGGGGTGCTCTAGCCTAAGCCTACGTGTGCCCTCACCTTAGGCTAGGGGAGCCCTAGCCTTAGCCTAAGCCTAGGGGTGCCATAGCCTAAGCCTAGGGATGCCCTAGACTGAGCCTAGGTCTGCCCTAGCCTTAGGCTAGGGGAACCCTAGACATAGCCTAAGCCTAGGGCTGCCCTAGCCTAAGCTTAGGGGTGCCCTAGCCTAAGCCTTGGGGAGCCCTAGCCTAAGCCTAGGGGTGCCCTAGCCCAAGCTTAGGGGTGCCCTAGCCTAAGCCTAGTGGTGCCCTAGCCTTAGGCTAGGGGAGCCCTAGCTTTAGCCTAAGCCTAGGGGTGGCCTAGCCTAAGACTAGGGGTGCACTAGCCTAAGCTTAGGGGTGCCCTAGACTAAGCCTAAGGGTCCCCTAGCCTAACGCTAGGGGTGCCCCAGCCTTAGGCTAGGGGAGCCCTAGCCTTAGCCTAATCCTAGGGGTGCCCTAGCCTAAGCCTAGGGGTGCCCTAGCCTAAGCT
Organism: Tenrec ecaudatus; assembly: GCF_050624435.1. Lineage (NCBI taxonomy): Eukaryota > Metazoa > Chordata > Mammalia > Afrosoricida > Tenrecidae > Tenrec > Tenrec ecaudatus. The sequence continues at coordinate 971,931 of NW_027457643.1, forward strand.
TAGGGGTGCCCTAGCCTAAGCCTAGTGGTGCCCTAGCCTTAGGCTAGGGGAGCACTAGCCTTAACCTAAGACTAGGGGTGCCCTAGCCTAAGCCTAGGGGTGCTCTAGCCTAAGCCTAGGGGTGCCCTAGCCTAAGACTAGGGGTGCCCTAGCCTAAGCTTAGGGGTGCCCTAGCCTAAGCCTAGGGGTCCCCTAGCCTAACGCTAGGGGTGCCCTAGCCTTAGGCTTGGGGAGCCCTAGCCTTAGCCTAATCCTAGGGGTGCCCTATCCTAAGCCTAGGAGTGCCCTAGCCTAAGCCTAGGGGTGCCCTAACCTTAGGCTAGGGAAGCCCTAGACTTAGCCTAAGCTTAGGGGTGCCGTAGCCTAAGCCTAGGGCTGCCCTAGCCTAAGCCTGGGGGTGCCCTACTCTAAGCCTAGGGGTTCCCTAGCCTAAGCCTAGTGGTGCCCTAGCCTAAGTCTAGGGGTGCCCTAGCCTAAGCCAAGGGGTGCCCGAACCTAAGCCTAGGGGTGCCCTAGTCTAAGCCTAGGGGTGTCCTAGCCTTAGGCTAGGGGAGTCCTAGCCTTATCCTAAGCCTAGGGGTGCCCTAGCCTAAGCTTAGGGGTTCCCTAGCCTAAGCCTAGGGGTGCCCTAGCATAAGCCTAGGGGTGCCCTAGCCTGAGCCTAGGGGTGCCCTAGCCTGAGCCTACGGTTGCACTAGCCTGAGGCTAGGGGAGCCCTAGCCTTAGTCTAGCCTAGGATTGCCCTAGCCTAAGCCTAGGGGTGCCATAGCCTGAGTCTTGTGGTGCACTAGCCTGAGGCTGGAGGAGCCGTAGCCTTAGCCTAAGCCTAGGGGTGCCCTAGCCTAAGCCTAGGGGTGCTCTAGCCTAAGCCTACGTGTGCCCTCGCCTTAGGCTAGGGGAGCCCTAGCCTAAGCCTAGGGGTGCCATAGCCTAAGCCTAGGGATGCCCTAGACTGAGCCTAGGTGTGCCCTAGCCTTAGGCTAGGAGAGCCCTAGACATAACCTAAGCCTAGGGCTGCCCTAGCCTAAGCCTAGGGGTGCCCTAGCCTAATACTATGGGAGCCCTAGCCTAAGCCTAGGGGTGCCCTAGCCTAAGCTTAGGGGTGCCCTAGCCTAAGCCTAGTGGTGACCTAGCCTTAGGCTAGTGGAGCCCTAGCCTTAGCCTAAGCCTAGGGGTGGCCTAGCCTAAGACTAGGGGTGCACTAGCCTAAGCTTAGGGGTGCCCTAGCCTAAGCCTAGGGGTCCCCTAGCCTAACGCTAGGGGTGCCCGCCTTAGGCTAGGGGAGCCCTAGCCTTAGCCTAATCCTAGGGGTGCCCTAGCCTAAGCCTAGTGGTGCCCTAGCCTAAGCTTAGGGGTGCCCTAGCCTAAGCCTAGTGGTGCGCTAGCCTTAGGCTAGGGGAGCCCTAGCCTTAGCCTAAGATTAGGGGTGCCCTAGCCTAAGCCTAGGGGTGCCCTAGCCTAAGCCTAGGGGTGCCCTAGCCTAAGACTAGGGGTGCCCTAGCCTAAGCTTAGGGGTGCCATAGCCTAAGCCTAGGGGTCCCCTAGCCTAACGCTAGGGGTGCCCTAGCCATAGGCTTGGGGAGCCCTAACCTTAGCCTAATCCTAGGGGTGCCCTAGCCTAAGCCTAGGAGTGCCTTAGCCTAAGCCTAGGGGTCCCCTAACCTTAGGCTAGGGAAGCCCTAGCCTTAGCCTAAGCTTAGGGGTGCCGTAGCCTAAGCCTAGGGCTGCCCTAGCCTAAGCCTAGGGGTGCCCTACTCTAAGCCTAGGGGTGCCCTAACCTAAGCCTAGGTGTGCCCTAGCCTAAGCCTAGGGGTGCCCTAGCCTAAGCTTAGGGGTGCCCTAGCCTAAGCTTAGGGGTGCCCTAGCCTTAGGCTATTGGAGCCCTAGCCTTAGCCTAAGCCTAGGGGTGCCCTAGCCTAAGCCTAGGGGTGCCCTATCCTAAGCGTAGGGGTGCCCTAGTCTAAGCCTAAGGGTGCCCTAGCCTAAGGCTAGGGCTGCCCTAGCCTAAGCCTCGGGGTGCCTTAGCCTAAGCCTAGGGGTCCCCTCGCATTAGCCTAAACCTAGGGGAGCCCTAACCTAAGCCTAGGGGTCCCTTAGCCTAAACCTAGGGGTCCCTTAGCCTTAGCCTAAGCCTAGGTGTGCCTTAGGCTGAGCCTAGGGGTGCCGTAGCCTTAGCCTAGGGGTGCCCTAGCCTGAGCCTAGGGGAGCCCTAACTTTAGCCTAAGCCTAGGGGTGCCCTAGCCTAAACTTAGGGGTGCCCTAGCCTAAGCCTAGAGGTGCCGTAGCCTAAGCCTGGTGGTCCCCTAGCATTAGCCTAAGCCTAGGGGTGCCCTAGCCTAAGCCTAGGGGTGCCCTAGCCTAAGACTAGGGGTGCCCTAGCCTAAGCTTAGGGGTGCCATAGCCTAAGCCTAGGGGTGCCCTAGCCTAAGCTTAGGGGTGCCCTAGCCTTAGGCTATTGGAGCCCTAGCCTTAGCCTAAGCCTAGGGGTGCCCTAGCATAAGCCTAGGGGTGCCCTAGCCTGAGCCTAGGGGTGCCCTAGCCTGAGCCTACGGTTGCACTAGCCTGAGGCTAGGGGAGCCCTAGCCTTAGTCTAGCCTAGGATTGCCCTAGCCTAAGCCTAGGGGTGCCATAGCCTGAGTCTTGTGGTGCACTAGCCTGAGGCTGGAGGAGCCGTAGCCTTAGCCTAAGCCTAGGGGTGCCCTAGCCTAAGCCTAGGGGTGCTCTAGCCTAAGCCTACGTGTGCCCTCGCCTTAGGCTAGGGGAGCCCTAGCCTAAGCCTAGGGGTGCCATAGCCTAAGCCTAGGGATGCCCTAGACTGAGCCTAGGTGTGCCCTAGCCTTAGGCTAGGAGAGCCCTAGACATAGCCTAAGCCTAGGGCTGCCCTAGCCTAAGCCTAGGGGTGCCCTAGCCTAATCCTAGGGGAGCCCTAGCCTAAGCCTAGGGGTGCCCTAGCCTAAGCTTAGGGGTGCCCTAGCCTAAGCCTAGTGGTGCCCTAGCCTTAGGCTAGGGGAGCCCTAGCCTTAGCCTAAGCCTAGTGGTGGCCTAGCCTAAGACTAGGGGTGCACTAGCCTAAGCTTAGGGGTGCCTTAGCCTAAGCCTAGGGGTCCCCTAGCCTAACGCTAGGGGTGCCCGCCTTAGGCTAGGGGAGCCCTAGCCTTAGCCTAATCCTAGGGGTGCCCTAGCCTAAGCCTAGTGGTGCCCTAGCCTAAGCTTAGGGGTGCCCTAGCCTAAGCCTAGTGGTGCCCTAGCCTTAGGCTAGGGGAGCCCTAGCCTTAGCCTAAGATTAGGGGTGCCCTAGCCTAAGCCTAGGGGTGCCCTAGCCTAAGCCTATGGGTGCCCTAGCCTAAGACTAGGGGTGCCCTAGCCTAAGCTTAGGGGTGCCATAGCCTAAGCCTAGGGGTCCCCTAGCCTAACGCTAGGGGTGCCCTAGCCATAGGCTTGGGGAGCCCTAGCCTTAGCCTAATCCTAGGGGTGCCCTAGCCTAAGCCTAGGAGTGCCTTAGCCTAAGCCTAGGGGTCCCCTAACCTTAGGCTAGGGAAGCCCTAGCCTTAGCCTAAGCTTAGGGGTGCCGTAGCCTAAGCCTAGGGCTGCCCTAGCCTAAGCCTAGGGGTGGCCTAGCCTAAGCTTAGGGGTGCCCTAGCCTAAGCTTAGGGGTGCCCTAGCCTTAGGCTAGTGGAGCCCTAGCCTTAGCCTAAGCCTAGGGGTGCCCTAGCCTAAGCCTAGGGGTGCCCTATCCTAAGCGTAGGGGTGCCCTAGTCTAAGCCTAAGGGTGCCCTAGCCTAAGGCTAGGGCTGCCCTAGCCTAAGCCTCGGGGTGCCTTAGCCTAAGCCTAGGGGTCCCCTCGCATTAGCCTAAACCTAGGGGAGACCTAACCTAAGCCTAGGGGTCCCTTAGCCTAAACCTAGGGGTCCCTTAGCCTTAGCCTAAGCCTAGGTGTGCCTTAGGCTGAGCCTAGGGGTGCCGTAGCCTTAGCCTAGGGGTGCCCTAGCCTGAGCCTAGGGGAGCCCTAACTTTAGCCTAAGCCTAGGGGTGCCCTAGCCTAAACTTAGGGGTGCCATAGCCTAAGCTTAGGGGTTCCCTAGCCTAAGCCTAGGGGTGCCCTAGCATAATCCTAGGGGTGCCCTAGCCTGAGCCTAGGGGTGCCCTTGCCTGAGCCTACGGGTGCCCTAGCCTGAGGCTAGGGGAGTCCTAGCCTTAGTCTAGCCTAGGATTGCCCTAGCCTAAGCCTAGGGGTGCCATAGCCTGAGTCTTGTGGTGCACTAGCCTGAGTCCAGAGGAGCCGTAGCCTTAGCCTAAGCCTAGGGGTGCCCTAGCATAAGCCTAGGGGTGCCCTAGCCTGAGCATAGGGGTGCCCTAGCCTGAGCCTACGGGTGCCCTAACCTGAGGCTAGGGGAGCCCTAGCCTTAGTCTAGCCTAGGATTGCCCTAGCCTAAGCCTAGGGGTGCCATAGCCTGAGTCTTGTGGTGCACTAGCCTGAGGCTAGAGGAGCCATAGCCTTAGCCTAAGCCTAGGGGTGCCCTAGCCTAAGCCTAGGGATGCTCTAGCCTAAGCCTATGTGTGCCCTCGCCTTAGGCTAGGGGAGCCCTAGCCTTAGCCTAAGCCTAGGGGAGCCATAGCCGAAGCCTAGGGATGCCCTAGACTGAGCCTAGGGGTGCCCTAGCCTTAGGCTAGGGGAGCCCTAGACATAGCCTAAGCCTAGGGCTGCCCTAGCCTAAACCTAGGGGTGCCCAAGCCTAACCCTAGGGGAGCCGTAGCCTAAGCCTAGGGGTGCCCTAGGCTTAGCTTAGCGGTGCCCTAGTCTAAGCCTAGTGGTGCCCTAGCCTTAGGCTAGGGGAGCCCTAGCCGTAGCCTAAGCCTAGGGGTGCCGTAGCCTAAGACTAGGGGTGCCCTAACCTAAACTTAGGAGTGCCCTAGCCTAAGCATAGGGGTCCCCTAGCCTAACGCTAGGGATGCCCTAACCTTAGGCTAGGGGAGCCCTAGCCTTAGCCTAATCCTATGGGTGCCTTAGCCTAATCCTAGGAGTGCCCTAGCCTAAGCCTAGGGGTGCCCTAGCCTTAGGCTAGGGGAGCCCTAGCCTTAGCCTAAGCCTAGGTGTGACCTAGCCTAAGCCTAGGGTTGCCCTAGCCTAAGACTAGGGGTGCCCTAGTCTAAGCCTAAGGGTGCCCTAGCCTTAGACTAGGGTAGCCCAAGCCTTAGCCTATGCCTAGGGCTGCCCTAGCCTAAGCCTAGGGGTGCCCTAGCCTAAGCCTAGGGGTGCCCTAGCCTAAGGGTAGGGGAGCTCTATCCTTAGCCTAAACCAAGGGGTGCCCTAGCCTAAGCCAAGGGGTGCCGTAGCCTGAGCCTAGGGGTGCCCTAGCCTTAGCCTAGGGATGCCCTAGCCTAAGCCTAGGGGTGTCCTAGCCTAAGCCTAGGTGTGCCCTAGCCTTAGGCTAGGGGAGCCCTAGCCTTAGCCTAAGCCTAGGGGTGCCCTAGCCTAAGCCTAGGGGTGCCCTACCCTAAGCCTAGGGGTGCCCCAGCCTTAGGCTATGGGAGCCCTAGCCTTAGCCTTAGCCAAGGTGTGTCCTAGTATAAGCCTCCGGTGGCCTAGCCTAAGTCTAGGGGTGTCCTAGCCTTAGGGTTGGGGAGCCCTAGCCTTAGCCTAAGCGTAGGGGTGCCCTAGCCTAAGCCTAGGGGTGCCCTAGCCTAAGCCTAGGGGTGCCCTGGACTAAGCCTAGGGGTCCCCTAGTCTTAGGCTAGGGGTGCCCTAGCCTAAGTCTAGGGGTGCCCAAGCCTAAGCCTAGGGGTGCCGAAGCCTAAGCCTAGGGGTGCCCTAGCCTAAGCCTAGGGGTGCCCTGGCCTAAGGCTAGGGGTTCCCTAGTCTTAGGCTAGGGGAGCCCTAGCCTTAGCCGAAGCCTAGGTGTGCTCTAGCCTAATCCTAGGGGTGCCCTAGCTTAAGCTTAGGGGTGCCCTAGCCTAAGCCTAGGGGTGCCCTAGCCTAAGCTTAGGGGGGCCCTAGCTTAAACCTAGGGGTGCCCAAGCCTAAGCCCAGGGGTTCCCTAGCCTTAGGCTAGGGGAGCCCTAGTCTTAGCCTAATCCTAGGGGTGCCCTAGCCTAAGCCTATGGGTCCCCTAGCCTAAGCCTAGGGGTGCCCTAGCCTTAGGCTAGGGGAGCCCTAGCCTTAGCCTAAGCCTTGGCGTGCCGTAGCCTAAGCCTAGGGGTGCCCTAGCCCAAGCCTAGGGGTGCCCTAGCCTAAGCTTAGGGGTGCCCTAGTCTAAGCCTAAGCCTATTGGTGCACTAGCCTTAGGCTAGGGGAGCCCTAGCCTTAGCCTAAGCCTTGGGGTGCCGTAGCCTAAGCCTAGGGGTGACCTAGCCTAAGCCTAGGGGTGCCCTAGCCTAAGCCTAGGGGTGCCCTAGCCTAAGCCTAGGGGTGCCCTAGCCTAACCTTAGGGGTGCCCTAGCATAAGCTTAGAGGTGCCCTAGCCAAAGCCTACGGGTGCCCTAACCTAAGCTTAGGGGTGCCCTAGCCTAAGCCTAGGGGTGCCCTAGCCTAAGACTAGGGGTGCCCTAGCCTTAGGCTAGGGGAGCCCTAGCCTTAGCCTAATCCAGGGGTGACCTAGCCTAAGACTAGGGGTGCCATAGCCTAAGCCTAGAGGTGCCCTAGCCTTAGGCTTGGGTAGCCCTAGCCTTAGCCTAAGCCTAGGGGTGCCATGCCTAAGCCTAGGGGTTCTCTTGCCTAAGCCTAGGGGTGCCCTAGGAAGCATAGGGGTGCCCTAGCCTAAGCCTAGGTGTACCCTAGCCTTAGGCAAGGGGAGCCCTAGCCTAAGCCTAAGCCTAGGGGTGCCCTAGCCTAAGCCTAGGGGTGCCCTAGCCTAAGCATTGGGGTGCCCTAGCCTAAGCCTAGGGGAGCCCTATCCTAAGCCTAGGGGTGCCCTAGCCTTAGGCTAGGGGAGCCCTTGCCTTAGCCTAAGCCTAGGGGTGCCCTAGCCTAAGACTAGGGGTGCCCTAGCCTAAGTTTAGGGGTGCCCTAGCGTAAGCCTAGGAGTGCCTTAGCCTAAGCCTAGGGGTGCCCTAGCCTAAGCCTAGGGGTGCCCGAACCTTAGCCTAGGGGTGCCCTAGCCAAAGCCTCGGGGTGTCCTAGCCTTAGGCTACGGGAGTCCTAGCCTTATCCTAAGCCTAGGGGTGCCCTATCCTAAGCCTAGGAGTGCCCTAGCCTAAGCCTAGGGGTGCCCTAGCCTACGCCTAGGGGTGCCCCAGCCTAAGCCTAGTGGTGCCCTTGCCTTAGGCTAGGGGAGCCCTAGCCTTAGCCTAAGCCTAGGGGTGCCCTAGCCTAAGCTTAGGGGTGCCCTAGCCTAAGCTTAGGGGTGCCCTAGCCTTAGCCTAGGGGAGCCCTAGCCTTAGCCTAAGCCTAGGGGTGCCCTAGCCTAAGCCTAGGGGTGCCCTATCCTAAGCGTAGGGGTGCCCTAGTCTAAGCCTAAGGGTGCCCTAGCCTTAGACTAGGGTAGCCCTAGCCTTACCCTAAGCCTAGGGCTGCCCTAGCCTAAGCCTAGGGGTGCCCTAGCCTAAGCCTAGGGGTGCCCTAGCCTTAGGGTAGGGTAGCCCTATCCTTAGCCTAAACCAAGGGGTGCCCTAGCCTAAGCCAAGGGGTGCCGAAGCTTGAGCCTAGGGGTGCCCTAGCCTTAGCCTAGGGGTGCCCAAGCCTAAGCCTAGGGGTGCCTTAGCCTAAGCCTAGGGATCTCCTAGCCTTAGTCTAAGCCTAGGGGTGCCCTAGCCTAAGGCTAGTGGTGCCCTAGACTAAGCCTCGGGGTGCCTTAGCCTAAGCCTAGGGGTCCCCTCGCATTAGCCTAAGCCTAGGGGAGCCCTAACCTAAGCCTAGGGGTCCCTTATCCTAAACCTAGGGGTCCCTTAGCCTTAGCCTAAGCCTAGGTGTGCCTTAGGCTGAGCCTAGGGGTGCCGTAGCCTTAGCCTAGGGGTGCCCTAGCCTGAGGCTAGGGGAGCCCTAACTTTAGCCTAAGCCTAGGGGTGCCCTAGCCTAAACTTAGGGGTGCCCTAGCCTAAGCCTAGAGGTGCCGTAGCCTAAGCCTAGTGGTCCCCTAGCATTAGCCTAAGCCTAGGGGTGCCCTAACCTAAGCCTATGGGTGCCCTAGCATAAGCCTAGGGGTGCCCTAGCCATAGGCTAGGGGAGCCCTAGCCTTAGGCTAACCTTAGGGGTGCCCTAGCCTAAGCTTAGGGGTTCCCTAGCCTAAGCCTAGGGGTGCCCTAGCATAATCCTAGGGGTGCCCTAGCCTGAGCCTAGGGGTGCCCTAGCCTGAGCCTACGGGTGCCCTAGCCTGAGGCTAGGGGAGCCCTAGCCTTAGTCTAGCCTAGGATTGCCCTAGCCTAAGCCTAGGGGTGCCATAGCCTGAGTCTTGTGGTGCACTAGCCTGAGTCCAGAGGAGCCGTAGCCTTAGCCTAAGCCTAGGGGTGCCCTAGCCTAAGCCTAGGGGTTCCCTAGCCTAAGCCTAGGGGTGCCCTAGCCTAAGCCTACGGGTGCCCGCGTCTTAGGCTAGGGGAGCCCTAGCCTAAGCCTAAGCCTAGGGGTGCCATAGCCTAAGCCTAGGGATGCCCTAGACTGAGCCTAGGGGTGCCCTAGCCTTAGGCTAGGGGAGCCCTATCCTTAGCCTAAACCAAGGGGTGCCCTAGCCGAAGCCTAGGTTTGCCATAGCCTGAGCCTAGGGGTGCCCTAGCCTTAGCCTAGGGGTGCCCTAGCATTAGCCTAAGCCTAGGGGTGCCCTAGCCTAAGCCTAGGGGTCCCCTAGCCTTAGTCTAAGCCTAGGGGTGCCCTAGCCTAAACCTAGGGGTGCCCTAGCCTAATCCTCGGGGTGCCTTAGCCTAAGCCTAGGGGTCCACTAGCATTAGCCTAAGCCTAGGGGTGCCCTAGCCTAAGCTTAGGGGTGCCCTAGCCTAAGCCAAGGGGTGCCCTAGTCTAAGCCAAGGGGTGACCTAGCCTAAGCCTAGGGGTGCCCTAGCCTTAGGCTAGGGGAGCCCTAGGCTTGGCCTAAGCCTAGAGGTGCCCTAGCCTAAGCCTAGGGGTGCCCTAGAATAAGCCTAGGGGTGCCCTAGCCTAAGCCAAGGGGTGCCCGAACCTAAGCCTAGGGGTGCCCTAGCCTAAGCCTAGGGGTGTCCTAGCCTTAGGCTAGGGGAGTCCTAGCCTTATCCTAAGCCTAGGGGTGCCCTAGCCTAAGCCTAGGGGTGCCTTAGCCATAGGCTAGGGGAGCCCTAGCCTTAGCCTAAGCTTAGGGGTGCCCTAGCCTAAGCTTAGGGGTTCCCTAGCCTAAGCCTAGGGGTGCCCTATCATAAGCCTAGTGGTCCCTAGCCTGAGCCTAGGGGTGCCCTAGCCTGAGCCTATGGTTGCCCTAGCCTGAGGCTAGGGGAGCCCTAGCCTTAGTCTAGCCTAGGATTGCCCAATCCTAAGCCTAGGGGTGCCATAGCCTGAGTCTTGTGGTGCACTAGCCTGAGGCTAGAGGAGTCGTAGCCTTAGCCTAAGCCTAGGGGTGCCCTAGCCTAAGCCTAGGGCTGCTCTAGCCTAAGCCTACGTGTGCCCTCGCCTTAGGCTAGGGGAGCCCTAGCCTTAGCCTAAGCCTAGGGGTGCCATAGCCTAAGCCTAGGGATGCCCTAGACTGAGACTAGGTGTGCCCTAGCCTTAGGCTAGGGGAGCCCTAGACATAGCCTAAGCCTAGGGCTGCCCTAGCCTAAGCTTAGGGGTGCCCTAGCCTAAGCCTTGGGGAGCCCTAGCCTAAGCCTAGGGGTGCCCTAGCCCAAGCTTAGGGGTGCCCTAGCCTAAGCCTAGTGGTGCCCTAGCCTTAGGCTAGGGGAGCCCTAGCTTTAGCCTAAGCCTAGGGGTGGCCTAGCCTAAGACTAGGGGTGCACTAGCCTAAGCTTAGGGGTGCCCTAGACTAAGCCTAAGGGTCCCCTAGCCTAACGCTAGGGGTGCCCTAGCCTTAGGCTAGGGGAGCCCTAGCCTTAGCCTAATCCTAGGGGTGCCCTAGCCTAAGCTTAGGGGTGCCCTAGCCTAAGCTTAGGGGTGCCCTAGCCTAAGCCTAGTGGTGCCCTAGCCTTAGGCTAGGGGAGCACTAGCCTTAACCTAAGACTAGGGGTGCCCTAGCCTAAGCCTAGGGGTGCCCTAGCCTAAGACTAGGGGTGCCCTAGCCTAAGCTTAGGGGTGCCCTAGCCTAAGCCTAGGGGTCCCCTAGCCTAACGCTAGGGGTGCCCTAGCCTTAGGCTTGGGGAGCCCTAGCCTTAGCCTAATCCTAGGGGTGCCCTATCCTAAGCCTAGGAGTGCCCTAGCCTAAGCCTAGGGGTGCCCTAACCTTAGGCTAGGGAAGCCCTAGCCTTAGCCTAAGCTTAGGGGTGCCGTAGCCTAAGCCTAGGGCTGCCCTAGCCTAAGCCTGGGGGTGCCCTACTCTAAGCCTAGTGGTGCCCTAGCCTAAGCCTAGGGGTGCCCTAGTCTAAGCCTAGGGGTGTCCTAGCCTTAGGCTAGGGGAGTCCTAGCCTTATCCTAAGCCTAGGGGTGCCCTAGCCTAAGCTTAGGGGTTCCCTAGCCTAAGCCTAGGGGTGCCCTAGCATAAGCCTAGGGGTGCCCTAGCCTGAGCCTAGGGGTGCCCTAGCCTGAGCCTACGGTTGCACTAGCCTGAGGCTAGGGGAGCCCTAGCCTTAGTCTAGCCTAGGATTGCCCTAGCCTAAGCCTAGGGGTGCCATAGCCTGAGTCTTGTGGTGCACTAGCCTGAGGCTGGAGGAGCCGTAGCCTTAGCCTAAGCCTAGGGGTGCCATAGCCTAAGCCTAGGGATGCCCTAGACTGAGCCTACGTGTGCCCTCGCCTTAGGCTAGGGGAGCCCTAACCTAAGCCTAGGGGTGACATAGCCTAAGCCTACGGATGCCCTAGACTGAGCCTAGGTGTGCCCTAGCCTTAGGCTAGGAGAGCCCTAGACATAGCCTAAGCCTAGGGCTGCCCTAGCCTAAGCCTAGGGGTGCCCTAGCCTAAGCCTAGGGGTGCCCTAGCCTAAGACTAGGGGTGCCCTAGCCTAAGCTTAGGGGTGCCCTAGCCTAAGCCTAGGGGTCCCCTAGCCTAACGCTAGGGGTGCCCTAGCCATAGGCTTGGGGAGCCCTAGCCTTAGCCTAATCCTAGGGGTGCCCTAGCCTAAGCCTAGGAGTGCCCTAGCCTAAGCCTAGGGGTGCCCTAACCTTAGGCTAGGGAAGCCCTAGCCTTAGCCTAAGCTTAGGGGTGCCGTAGCCTAAGCCTAGGGCTGCCCTAGCCTAAGCCTAGGGGTGCCCTACTCTAAGCCTAGGGGTGCCCTAACCTAAGCCTAGGTGTGCCCTAGCCTAAGCCTAGGGGTGCCCTAGCCTAAGCTTAGGGGTGCCCTAGCCTAAGCTTAGGGGTGCCCTAGCCTTAGGCTAGGGGAGCCCTAGCCTTAGCCTAAGCCTAGGGGTGCCCTAGCCTAAGCCTAGGGGTGCCCTATCCTAAGCGTAGGGGTGCCCTAGTCTAAGCCTAAGGGTGCCCTAGCCTTAGATTAGGGTAGCCCTAGCCTTACCCTAAGCCTAGGGCTGCCCTAGCCTAAGCCTAGGGGTGCCCTAGCCTAAGCCTAGGGGTGCCCTAGCCTTAGGGTAGGGGAGCCCTATCCTTAGCCTAAACCAAGGGGTGCCCTAGCCTAAGCCAAGGGGTGCCGAAGCCTGGGCCTAGGGGTGCCCTAGCCTTAGCCTAGGGGTGCCCTAGCCTAAGCCTAGGGGTGCCTTAGCCAAAGCCTAGGGATCCCCTAGCCTTAGTCTAAGCCTAGGGGTGCCCTAGCCTAAGGCTAGGGGTGCCCTAGCCTAAGCCTCGGGGTGCCTTAGCCTAAGCCTAGGGGTCCCCTCGCATTAGCCTAAGCCTAGGGGAGCCCTAACCTAAGCCTAGGGGTCCCTTAGCCTAAACCTAGGGGTCCCTTAGCCTTAGCCTAAGCCTAGGTGTGCCTTAGGCTGAGCCTAGGGGTGCCGTAGCCTTAGCCTAGGGGTGCCCTAGCCTGAGCCTAGGGGAGCCCTAACTTTAGCCTAAGCCTAGGGGTGCCCTAGCCTAAACTTAGGGGTGCCCTAGCCTAAGCCTAGAGGTGCCGTAGCCTAAGCCTAGTGGTCCCCTAGCATTAGCCTAAGCCTAGGGGTGCCCTAGCCTAAGCCTATGGGTGCCCTAGCCTAAGCCTAGGGGTGCCCTAGCCATAGGCTAGGGGAGCCCTAGCCTTAGGCTAACCTTAGGGGTGCCCTAGCCTAAGCTTAGGGGTTCCCTAGCCTAAGCCTAGGGGTGCCCTAGCATAATCCTAGGGGTGCCCTAGCCTGAGCCTAGGGGTGCCCTAGCCTGAGCCTACGGGTGCCCTAGCCTGAGGCTAGGGGAGCCCTAGCCTTAGTCTAGCCTAGGATTGCCCTAGCCTAAGCCTAGGGGTGCCATAGCCTGAGTCTTGTGGTGCACTAGCCTGAGTCCAGAGGAGCCGTAGCCTTAGCCTAAGCCTAGGGGTGCCCTAGCCTAAGCCTAGGGGTTCCCTAGCCTAAGCCTAGGGGTGCCCTAGCCTAAGCCTACGTGTGCCCGCGTCTTAGGCTAGGGGAGCCCTAGCCTAAGCCTAAGCCTAGGGGTGCCATAGCCTACGCCTAGGGATGCCCTAGACTGAGCCTAGGGGTGCCCTAGCCTTAGGCTAGGGGAGCCCTATCCTTAGCCTAAACCAAGGGGTGCCCTAGCCGAAGCCTAGGGTTGCCATAGCCTGAGCCTAGGGGTGCCCTAGCCTTAGCCTAGGGGTGCCCTAGCATTAACCTAAGCCTAGGGGTGCCCTAGCCTAAGCCTAGGGGTCCCCTAGCCTTAGTCTAAGCCTAGGGGTGCCCTAGCCTAAGCCTAGGGGTGCCCTAGCCTAATCCTCGGGGTGCCTTAGCCTAAGCCTAGGGGTCCCCTAGCATTAGCCTAAGCCTAGGGGTGCCCTAACCTAAGCCTAGGGGTCCCTCAGCCTAAACCTAGGGTTCCCTTAGCCTTACCCTAAGCCTATGTGTGCCTTAGGCTGAGCCTAGGGGTGCCGTAGCCTTAGCCTAGGAGTGCCCTAGCATAAACTTAGGGTTGCCCTAGCCTAAGCCTAGGGATGCCTTAACCTAAGTCTAGTGGTCCCCTAGCCTTAGCCTAAGCCTAGGGGTGCCCTAGCCTAAGCCTATGGGTGCCCTAGCCTAAGCCTAGGGGTGCCCTAACCATAGGCTAGGGGAGCCCTAGCCTTAGCCTAAGCTTAGGGGTGCCCTAGCCTAAGCTTAGGGGTTCCCTAGCCTAAGCCTAGGGGTGCCCTAGCATAAGCCTAGGGGTGCCCTAGCCTGACCTTGGGGTGCCCGAGCCTGAGCCTACAGGTGCCCTAGCCTGAGGCTAGGGGAGCCCTAGCCTTAGTCTAGCCTAGCATTGCCCTAGCCTAAGCCTAGGGGTGCATAGCCTGAGTCTTGTGGCGCACTAGCCTGAGGCTAGAGGAGCCGTAGCCTTAGCCTAAGCCTAGGGGTGCCCTATCCTAAGCCTAGGGGTTCCCTAGCCTAAGCCTAGGGGTGCCCTAGCCTAAGCCTAGGGATGTCCTAGACTGAGCCTAGGGATGCCCTAGCCTTAGGCTAGGGGAGCCCTAGCCTTAGCCTAAGCTTAGGGGTGCTCTAGCCTAAGCCTAGGGGTGCCCTAGCCTAAGCCTAGGGGTGCCCTAGTCTAAGCCTAAGGGTGCCCTAGCCTTAGACTAGGGTAGCCCTAGCCTTACCCTAAGCCTAGGGCTGCCCTAGCCTAAGCCTAGGGGTGCCCTAGCCTAAGCCTAGGGGTGCCCTAGCCTTAGGGTAGGGGTGCCCTATCCTTAGCCTAAACCAAGGGGTGCCCTAGCCTAAGCCAAGGGGTGCCGAAGCCTGAGCCTAGGGGTGCCCTAGCCTTAGCTAGGGGTGCCCTAGCCTAAGCCTAGGGGTGCCTTAGCCTAAGGCTAGGGGTGCCCTAGCCTAAGCCTCGGGGTTCCTTAGCCTAAGCCTAGGGGTCCCCTCGCATTAGCCTAAGCCTAGGGGAGCCCTAACCTAAGCCTAGGGGTCCCTTAGCCTAAACCTAGGGGTCCCTTAGCCTTAGCCTAAGCCTAGGTGTGCCTTAGGCTGAGCCTAGGGGTGCCGTAGCCTTAGCCTAGGGGTGCCCTAGCCTGAGCCTAGGGGAGCCCTAACTTTTGCCTAAGCCTAGGGGTGCTCTAGCCTAAACTTAGGGTTGCCCTAGCCTAAGCCTAGAGGTGCCTTAGCCTAAGCCTAGTGGTCCCCTAGCATTAGCCTAAGCCTTTGGGTGCCCTAGCCTAAGCCTAGGGGTGCCTTAGCCTAAGCCTAGGGGTCCCCTAGCCTTAGTCTAAGCCTAGGGGTGCCCTAGCCTAAGCCTAGGGGTGCCCTAGCCTAAGCCTCGGGGTGCCTTAGCCTAAGCCTAGGGGTCCCCTAGCATTAGCCTAAGCCTAGGGGTGCCCTAACCTAAGCCTAGGGGTCCCTCAGCCTAAACCTAGGGGTCCCTTAGCCTTACCCTAAGCCTAGGTGTGCCTTAGGCTGAGCCTAGGGGTGCCGTAGCCTTAGCCTAGGGGTGCCCTAGCCTGAGCCCAGGGGAGCCCTAGCTTTAGCCTAAGCCTAGGGGTGCCCTAGCCTAAACTTAGGGGTGCCCTAGCCTAAGCCTAGGGGTGCCTTAGCCTAAGTCTAGTGGTCCCCTAGCCTTAGCCTAAGCCTAGGGGTGCCCTAGCCTAAGCCTATGGGTGCCCTAGCCTAAGCCTAGGGGTGCCCTAGCCATAGGCTAGGGGAGCCCTAGCCTTAGCCTAAGCTTAGGGGTGCCCTAGCCTAAGCTTAGGGGTTCCCTAGTCTAAGCCTAGGGGTGCCCTAGCATAAGCCTAGGGGTGCCCTAGCCTGAGCCTAGGGGTACCCTAGCCTGAGCCTACAGGTGCCCTAGCTTGAGGCTAGGGGAGCCCTAGCCTTAGTCTAGCCTAGCATTGCCCTAGCCTAAGCCTAGGGGTGCCATAGCCTGAGTCTTTTGGTGCACTAGCCTGAGGCTAGAGGAGCCGTAGCCTTAGCCTAAGCCTAGGGGTGCTCTATCCTAAGCCTAGGGGTTCCCTAGCCTAAGCCTAGGGGTGCCTTAGCCTAAGCTTAGGGATGCCCTAGACTGAGCCTAGGGGTGCCCTAGCCTTAGGCTAGGGGAGCCCTAGACATAGCCTAAGCCTAGGGCTGCCCTAGCCTAAGCGTAGGGGTGCCCTAGCCTAAGTTTAGGAGAGCCCTAGCCTAAGACTAGGGGTGCCCTAGCCTAAGCTTAGTGGTGCCCTAGCCTAAGCCAAGTGGTGCCCTAGCCTTAGGCTAGGGGAGCCCTAGCCTTAGCCTAAGCCTAGGGGTGCCCTAGCCTAAGACTAGGGGTGTCCTAGCCTAAGCTTAGGGGTGCCCTAGCCTAAGCCTAGGGGTCCCCTAGCCTAACCTAGGGGTGCCCTAGCCTTAGGATAGGGGAGCCCTAGCCTTAGCCTAAGCCTACGGGTGCCTTAGCTTAAGCCTAGCGGTGCCCTAGCCTAAGCCTAGGGGTGCCCTAGCCTTAGGCTAGGGGAGACCTAGCCTTAGCCTAAGCCTATGGGTGCCCTAGCCTCAGCCTAGGGGTGCCTTAGACTAAGTCTAGGAGTACCCTAGCCTAAGCCTAGGGGTGCCCTAGCCTAAGCCTAGGAGTGCCCTAGCCTAAGCCTAGGGGTGCCCTAGCCTAAGTCTAGGGGTGCCTAGCCTAAGCATAGGGGTGCCCTATCCTAAGCCTAGGGGTTCCCTACCTAAGCCTAGGGGTGCCCTAGCCTAAGCCTAGGGGTGCCCTAGCCTTAGGCTAAGCCTAGGTGTGCCCTAGCCTAAACCTAGTGGTGCCCTAGCCTAAACCTAAGGGTGCCCTAGTCTAAGCCTAAAGGTGCCCTAGCCTTAGACTAGGGGAGCCCTAGCCTTAGCCTAAGCCTAGGGGTGCCCTAGCCTAAGCCTAGGGGTGCCCTAGCCTAAGCCTAGGGGTGCCCTAGCCTTAGCCTAAGCCTAGGGGTGCCCTAGCCTAAGTGTCGGGGTGCCCTAGCCTGAGCCTAGAGATGCCCTAGCCTTAGCCTAGGGGTGCCGTAGCCTAAGCCAAGGGGTGCCTTAGCCTAATCCGATGGGTCCCCTAGCCTTAGTCTAAGCCTAGGGGTGCCCTAGCCTAAGCCTAGGGGTGCCCTAGCCTAAGCCTCGGGGTGCCTTAGCCGAAGCCTAGGGGTCCCCTAGCAATAGCCTAAGCCTAGGTGTGCCCTAGCCTAAGCCAAGGGGTGCCGTAGCCTAAGCCTAGGGGTGCCTTAGGCTGAGCCTTGGGGTGCCGTAGCCTTAGCCTAGGGGTTCCCTAGCCTAAGCCTAGGGGAGCCCTAGCCTTAGCCTAAGCCTAGGGGTGCCCTAGCCTAAGACTAGGGGTGCCCTAGCCTAAGCTTAGGGGTGCCCTAGCATAAGCCTAGGGGTGCCCTAGCCTAAGCCTAGGGGTGCCCTAGCTTAAGCCTAGGAGTGCCCGAACCTAAGCCTAGGGGTGCCCTAGCCTAAGCCTAGGGGTTTCCTAGCCTTAGGCCAGGGGATTCCTAGCCTTATCTTAAGCCTAGGGGTGCCCTAGCCTAAGCCTAGGGGTGCCCTAGCCTAAGCCTAGGTGTACCCTAGCCTTAGGCTAAGGGAGTCCTCGCCTTAGCCTAAGCCTTTGGGTGCCCTAGCCTAAGCCTAGAGGTGCCCTAGCCTAAGTCTAGGGGTGCCCTAGCCTAAGCCTATCGGTACCCTAGCGTTAGGCTAGGGGAGCACTACCCTTAGCCTAAGCCTAGGGGTGGCCCAGCCTAAGCCTAGGGGTGCCCTAGCCTAAGTCTAGGGGTGCCTAGCCTAAGCATAGGGGTGCCCTAGCCTAAGCCTACGGATGCCCTAGCCTAAGCCTAGGGGTGCCCTAACCTTTGGCTAGGGAAGCCCTAGCCTTAGCCTAAGCCTCGGGCTGCCCTAGCCTAAGCCTAGGGGTGCCCTAGTCTAAGCCTAGAGGTGCCCTAGCCTAAGCCTAGGGGTGCCCTAGCCTAAGCCTGGGGGTGCCCTAGCCTAAGCCTAGGGGAGCCCTAGCCTAAGTCTAGGGGTGCCCTAGCCTAAGCTTAGGGGTGCCCTAGCCTAAGCCTAGTGGTGCCCTAGCCTTAGCTAGGGGAGCCCTAGCCTTAGCCTAAGCCTAGGGGTGCCCTAGCCTAATATTAGGTGTGCCCTAGCCTAAGCTTAGGGGTGCCCTAGCCTAAGCCTAGGGGTCCCCCAGCCTAACGCTAGGGGTGCCCTAGCCTTAGGCTAGGGGAGCCCTAGCCTTTGCCTAATCCTAGGGGTGCCCTAGCCTAAGCCTAGGAGTGCCCTAGCCTAAGCCTAGGGGTGCCCTAGCCTAAGTCTAGGGGTGCCTAGCCTAAGCCTAGGGCTGCCCTAGCCTAAGCCTAGGGGTGCCCTACTCTAAGCCTAGGGGTGCCCTTGCCTAAGCCTAGGGGTGCCCTCGCCTAAGCCTAGGGGTGCCCTATCCTAAGCCTAGGGGTGCCCTAGCCTAAGCTTAGGGGTGCCCTACCCTAAGGCTAGGGGTGCCCTAGCCTTAGGCTAGGGGAGCCCTAGCCTTAGCCTAAGCCTAGGGGTGCCCTAGCCTAAGCCTAGGGGTGCCGTAGCCTAAGCCTAGGTGAGCCCTAGTCTAAGCCTAAGGGTGCCCTAGCCTTAGACTAGGGTAGCCCTAGCCTTAGCCTAAGCCTAGGGCTGCACTAGCCTAAGCCTAGGGGTTCCCTAGCCTAAGCCTAGGGGTGCCCTAGCCTTAGGTTAGGGGAGCCCTATCCTTAGCCTAAACCAAGGTGTGCCCTAGCCTAAGCCAAGGGGTGCCTTAGCCTAAGCCTAGTGGTCCCCTAGCCTTAGTCTAAGCCTAGGGGTGCCCTAGCCTAAGGCTAGGGGTGCCTTAGCCTAAGCCTAGTGGTCCCCTAGCCTTAGTCTAAGCCTAGGGGTGCCCTAGCCTAAGGCTAGGGGTGCCCTATCCTAACCCTCGGGGTGCCTTAGCCTAAGCCTAGGGGTCCCCTCGCATTAGCCTAAGCCTAGGGTGCCCTAACCTAAGCCTAGGGGTCTCTTAGCGTAAACCTAGGGGTCCCTTAGCCTTAGCCTAAGCCTAGGTGTGCCTTAGGCTGAGCCTAGGGGTGCCGTAGCCTTAGCCTAGGGGTGCCTTAGCCTGAGCTTAGGGGAGCCCAAGCTTTAGCCTAAGCCTAGTGGTTTCCTAGCCTTAGCCTAACCCTAGGGGTGCCCTAGCCTAAGCCTATGGGTGCCCTAGCCTAAGCCTAGGGGTGCCCTAGCCATAGGCTAGGGGAGCTTTAGCCTTAGCCTAAGCTTAGGGGTGCCCTAGCCTAAGCTTAGGGGTTCCCTAGCCTAAGCCGAGGGGTGCCCTCTCCTAAGCCTAGGGGTGCCCTAGCCTGAGCCTAGGGGTGCCCTAGCCTGAGTCTAAGCCTAGGGGTGCCCTAGCCTAAGCCTAGGGGTTCCCTTGCCTAAGCCTAGGGGTGCCCTAGTCTAAGCTTACGGGTGCCCTCGCCTTAGGCTAGGGGAGCCCTAGCCTTAGCCTAAGCCTAGGGGTGCCATAGCCTAAGCCTAGGGATGCCCTAGACTGAGCCTAGGGGTGTCCTAGCCTTAGGCTAGGGGAACCCTATCCTTAGCCTAAACCAAGGGGTGCCCTAGCCTTAGCCTAGGGGTGCCCTAGCCTAAGCCTAGGGGTGCCTTAGCCTAAGCCTAGGGGTCCCCTAGCCTTAGTCTAAGCCTAGGGGTGCCCTAGCCTAAGCCTAGGGGTGGCCTGGCCTAAGCCTCGGGGTGCCTTAGCCTAAGCCTAGGGGTCCCCTAGCCTTAGTCTAAGCCTAGGGGTGCCCTAGCCTAAGCCTAGGGGTGGCCTGGCCTAAGCCTCGGGGTCCCTCAGCCTAAACGTAGGGATCCCTTAGCCTTAGCCTAAGTCTAGGTGTGCCTTAGGCTGAGCCTAGGGGTACCTTAGCCTTAGCCTAGGGGTGCCCTAACCTGAGCCCAGGGGAGCCCTAGCTTTAGCCTAAGCCTAGGGGTGCCTTAGCCTAAGTCCAGTGGTCCCCTAGCCTTAGCCTAAGCCTAGGGGTGCCCTAGCCTAAGCCTATGGGTGCCCTAGCCTAAGCCTAGGGGTGCCTTAGCCATAGGCTAGGGGAGCCCTAGCCTTAGCCTAAGCTTAGGGGTGCCCTAGCCTAAGCTTAGGGGTTCCCTAACCTAAGCCTAGGGGTGCCAAGCATAAGCCTAGGGGTGCCCTAGCCTGAGCCTATGGGTGCCCTAGCCTGAGCCTACGGGTGCCCTAGCCTGAGGCTAGGGGAGCCATAGCCTTAGTCTAGCCTAGGATTGCCCTAGCCTAAGCCTAGGGGTGCCATAGCCTGAGTCTTTTGGTGCACGAGCCTGAGGCTAAGGGAGCCGTAGCCTTAGCCTAAGCCTAGGGGTGTCCAAGCCTAAACCTAGGGGTTCCCTAGCCTAAGCCTAGGGGTGCCCTAGCCTAAGCCTACGGGTGCCTTCGCCTTAGGCTAGGGGAGCCCTAGCCTTAGCCTAAGCGTAGGGGTGCCATAGCCTAAGCCTAGGGATGCCCTAGACTGAGCCTAGGGGTGCCCTAGCCTTAGGCTAGGGGAGCCCTAGACATAGCCTAAGCCTAGGGCTGCCCTAGCCTAAGCCTAGGGGTGCCCTAGCCTAAGCCTAGGGGAGCCCTAGCCTAAGCCTAGGGGTGCCCTAGCCTAAGCTTAGGGGTGCCCTAACCTAAGCCTAGTGGTGCCCTAGCCTTAGGCTAGGGGAGCCCTAGCCTTAGCCTAAGCCAAGGGGTTCCCTAGCCTAAGCCTAGGGGTGCCCTAGCCTAAGCCTAGGGGTGCCCTAGCCTAAGCCTCGGGCTGCCCTAGCCTAAGCCTAGGGGTGCCCTAGTCTAAGCCTAGAGGTGCCCTAGCCTAAGCCTAGGGGTGCCCTAGCCTAAGCCTGGGGGTGCCCTAGCCTAAGCCTAGGGGAGCCCTAGCCTAAGTCTAGGGGTGCCCTAGCCTAAGCTTAGGGGTGCCCTAGCCTAAGCCTAGTGGTGCCCTAGCCTTAGCTAGGGGAGCCCTAGCCTTAACCTAAGCCTAGGGGTGCCCTAGCCTAATATTAGGTGTGCCCTAGCCTAAGCTTAGGGGTGCCCTAGCCTAAGCCTAGGGGTCCCCCAGCCTAACGCTAGGGGTGCCCTAGCCTTAGGCTAGGGGAGCCCTAGCCTTTGCCTAATCCTAGGGGTGCCCTAGCCTAAGCCTAGGGGTGCCCTAGCCTAAGTCTAGGGGTGCCTAGCCTAAGCCTAGGGCTGCCGTAGCCTAAGCCTAGGGGTGCCCTACTCTAAGCCTAGGGGTGCCCTTGCCTAAGCCTAGGGGTGCCCTCGCCTAAGCCTAGGGGTGCCCTATCCTAAGCCTAGGGGTGCCCTAGCCTAAGCTTAGGGGTGCCCTACCCTAAGGCTAGGGGTGCCCTAGCCTTAGGCTAGGGGAGCCCTAGCCTTAGCCTAAGCCTAGGGGTGCCCTAGCCTAAGCCTAGGGGTGCCGTAGCCTAAGCCTAGGTGAGCCCTAGTCTAAGCCTAAGGGTGCCCTAGCCTTAGACTAGGGTAGCCCTAGCCTTAGCCTAAGCCTAGGGCTGCACTAGCCTAAGCCTAGGGGTGCCCTAGCCTAAGCCTAGGGGTGCCCTAGCCTTAGGTTAGGGGAGCCCTATCCTTAGCCTAAACCAAGGTGTGCCCTAGCCTAAGCCAAGGGGTGCCGTAGACTGAGCCTAGGGGTGCCCTAGCCTTAGCCTAGGGGTGCCCTAGCCTAAGCCTAGGGGTGCCTTAGCCTAAGCCTAGGGGTCCCCTAGCCTTAGTCTAAGCCTAGGGGTGCCCTAGCCTAAGGGTAGGGGTGCCCTATCCTAACCCTCGGGGTGCCTTAGCCTAAGCCTAGGGGTCCCCTCGCATTAGCCTAAGCCTAGGGTGCCCTAACCTAAGCCTAGGGGTCACTTAGCGTAAACCTAGGGGTCCCTTAGCCTTAGCCTAAGCCTAGGTGTGCCTTAGGCTGAGCCTAGGGGTGCCGTAGCCTTAGCCTAGGGGTGCCTTAGCCTGAGCTTAGGGGAGCCCAAGCTTTAGCCTAAGCCTAGTGGTTTCCTAGCCTTAGCCTAACCCTAGGGGTGCCCTAGCCTAAGCCTATGGGTGCCCTAGCCTAAGCCTAGGGGTGCCCTAGCCATAGGCTAGGGGAGCTTTAGCCTTAGCCTAAGCTTAGGGGTGCCCTAGCCTAAGCTTAGGGGATCCCTAGCCTAAGCCGAGGGGTGCCCTCTCCTAAGCCTAGGGGTGCCCTAGCCTGAGCCTAGGGGTGCCCTAGCCTGAGTCTAAGCCTAGGGGGGCCCTAGCCTAAGCCTAGGGGTTCCCTTGCCTAAGCCTAGGGGTGCCCTAGTCTAAGCTTACGGGTGCCCTCGCCTTAGGCTAGGGGAGCCCTAGCCTTAGCCTAAGCCTAGGGGTGCCATAGCCTAAGCCTAGGGATGCCCTAGACTGAGCCTAGGGGTGTCCTAGCCTTAGGCTAGGGGAACCCTATCCTTAGCCTAAACCAAGGGGTGCCCTAGCCTTAGCCTAGGGGTCCCCTAGCCTAAGCCTAGGGGTGCCTTAGCCTAAGCCTAGGGGTCCCCTAGCCTTAGTCTAAGCCTAGGGGTGCCCTAGCCTAAGCCTAGGGGTGGCCTGGCCTAAGCCTCGGGGTTCCTTAGCCTAAGCCTAGGGGTCCCCTAGCCTTAGTCTAAGCCTAGGGGTGCCCTAGCCTAAGCCTAGGGGTGGCCTGGCCTAAGCCTCGGGGTCCCTCAGCCTAAACGTAGGGATCCCTTAGCCTTAGCCTAAGTCTAGGTGTGCCTTAGGCTGAGCCTAGGGGTACCTTAGCCTTAGCCTAGGGGTGCCCTAACCTGAGCCCAGGGGAGCCCTAGCTTTAGCCTAAGCCTAGGGGTGCCTTAGCCTAAGTCCAGTGGTCCCCTAGCCTTAGCCTAAACCTAGGGGTGCCCTAGCCTAAGCCTATGGGTGCCCTAGCCTAAGCCTAGGGGTGCCTTAGCCATAGGCTAGGGGAGCCCTAGCCTTAGCCTAAGCTTAGGGGTGCCCTAGCCTAAGCTTAGGGGTTCCCTAACCTAAGCCTAGGGGTGCCAAGCATAAGCCTAGGGGTGCCCTAGCCTGAGCCTATGGGTGCCCTAGCCTGAGCCTACGGGTGCCCTAGCCTGAGGCTAGGGGAGCCATAGCCTTAGTCTAGCCTAGGATTGCCCTAGCCTAAGCCTAGGGGTGCCATAGCCTGAGTCTTTTGGTGCACGAGCCTGAGGCTAGGGGAGCCGTAGCCTTAGCCTAAGCCTAGGGGTGTCCAAGCCTAAACCTAGGGGTTCCCTAGCCTAAGCCTAGGGGTGCCCTAGCCTAAGCCTACGGGTGCCTTCGCCTTAGGCTAGGGGAGCCCTAGCCTTAGCCTAAGCGTAGGGGTGCCATAGCCTAAGCCTAGGGATGCCCTAGACTGAGCCTAGGGGTGCCCTAGCCTTAGGCTAGGGGAGCCCTAGACATAGCCTAAGCCTAGGGCTGCCCTAGCCTAAGCCTAGGGGTGCCCTAGCCTAAGCCTAGGGGAGCCCTAGCCTAAGCCTAGGGGTGCCCTAGCCTAAGCTTAGGGGTGCCCTAACCTAAGCCTAGTGGTGCCCTAGCCTTAGGCTAGGGGAGCCCTAGCCTTAGCCTAAGCCAAGGGGTTCCCTAGCCTAAGCCTAGGGGTGCCCTAGCCTAAGCCTAGGGGTGCCCTAGCCTAAGCCTAGGGGTGCCCTAGCCTAAGCCTAGGGGTGCCCTAGCCTTAGGCTAGGGGAGCCCTAGCCTTAACCTAAGCCTAGGGGTGCCCTAGCCTAAGCCTAATGGTGCCCTATACTAAGCATAGGGGTGCCCTAGCCTAAGCCTAGGGGTGCCATAGCCTTAGGCTAGGGGAGCCCTAACCTTAGCCTAAGCCTAGGGGTGCCCTAGCACAAGCCTAGGGGTGCCCTAGCCTAAGCCTAGGGGTGCCCTAGCCTAAGCCTTGGGGTGCCCAAGCCTAAGCCTAGATGTGCCCTAGCCTAAGCCTAGGGGTGCCCTACCCTAAGCCTAGGGGTGCCCTACCCTAAGCCTAGGGGTGCCCTAGCTTTAGGCTAGCTGAGCCCTAGCCTTAGCCTAAGCCTAGGGGTGCCCTAGCCTAAGCTTAGGGGTGCCCTGGCCTAAGCCAAGGGGTGCCCTACCCTAAGCCAAGGGGTGACCTAGCCTAAGCCTAGGGGTGCCCTAGCCTTAGGCTAGGCGAGCCCTAGCCTTAGCCTAAGCCTAGGGGTGCCCTAGCCTAAGCCTAGGGGTGCCCTAGCCTAATCCTAGGGGTGCCCTAGCCTAAGCCTAGGGGTGCCCGAACCTAAGCCTAGGGGTGCCCTAGCCTAAGCCTAGGGTTGCCCTAGCCTAAGCCTAGGGGTGTCCTAGCCTTAGGCTAGGGGAGTCCTAGCCTTATCCTAGGCCTAGGTGTACCCTAGCCTTAGGCTAGGCGAGACCTAGCCTTAGCCTAAGCCAAGGGGTGACCTAGCCTAAGCCTAGGGGTGCCCTAGCCTTAGGCTAGGCGAGCCCTAGCCTTAGCCTAAGCCTAGGGGTGCCCTAGCCTAAGCCTAGGGTTGCCCTAGCCTAAGCCTAGGGGTGTCCTAGCCTTAGGCTAGGGGAGCCCTAGCCTTAGCCTAAGCTTAGGGGTGCCCTAGCCTAAGCTTAGGGGTTCCCTAGCCTAAGCCTAGGGGTGTCCTAGCATAAGCCTAGGGGTGCCCTAGCCTGAGCCTACGAGTGCCCTAGCCTGAGGCTAGAGGAGCCCTTGCCTTAGTCTAGCCTAGGATTGCCCTAGCCTAAGCCTAACGGTGCCATAGCCTGAGCCTTGTGGTGCACTAGCCTGAGGATAGAGGAGCCGTAGCCTTAGCCTAAGCCTAGGGGTGCCCTAGCCTAAGGCTAGGGGTGCTTTAGCCTAAGCCTACGTGTGCCCTCGCCTTAGGCTAGGGGAGCCCTAGCCTTAGCCTAAGCCTAGGGCTGCCCTAGCCTAAGCCTAGGGGTGCCCTAGCCTAAGCCTAGGGGAGCCCTATCCTAAGCCTAGGGGTGCCCTAGCCTAAGCTTAGGGGTGCCCTAGCCTAAGCCTAGTGGTGCCATAGCCTTAGGCTAGGGGAGCCCTAGCCTTAGCCTAAGCCTAGGGGTGCCCTAGCCTAAGACTAGGGGTGCCCTATCCTATGCTTAGGGGTGCCCTAGCCTAAGCCTAGGGGTCCCCTAGCCTAACGCTAGTGGTGACCTAGCCTTAGGCTAGGGGAGCCCTAGCCTTAGCCTAATCCTAGGGGTGCCCTAGCCTAAGCCTAGGAGTGCCCTAGCCTAAGCCTATGGGTGCCCTAACCTTAGGCTAGGGAACCATAGCCTTAGCCTAAGCTTAGGGGTGCCGTAGCCTAAGCCTAGGGCTGCCCTACTCTAAGCCTAGGGGTGCCCTAGCCTAAGCCTAGGGGTGCCCTAGCCTAAGCGTAGGGGTGCCCTAGCCTAAGCTTAGGGGTGCCCTAGCCTAAGGTTAGGGGTGCCCTAGCCTTAGGCTAGGGGAGCCCTAGCCTTAGCCTAAGCCTAGGGTGCCCTAACCTAAGCCTATGGGTGCCCTAGCCTAAGCCTAGGGGTGCCCTAGTCTAAGCCTAAGGGTGCCCTAGCCTTAGAGTAGGGTAGCCCTAGCCTTAGCCTAAGCCTAGGGCTGCCCTACCCTAAGCCTAGGGGTGCCCTAGCCTAAGCATAGGGGTGCCCTAGCCTTAGGGTAGAGGAGCCCTATCCTTAGCCTAAACCAAGGGGTGCCCTAGCCTAAGCCAAGGGGTGCCGTAGCCTAAGCCTAGGGGGGCCCTAGCCTTATCCTAAGGGTGCCCTAGCCTTAGACTCGGGGATCCCTAGCCTTAGCCTAAGCCTAGGCGTGCCCTAGCCCAAGCCTAGGGGTGCACTAGCCTAAGCCTAGGGGTGCCCTAGCCTAAGCCTAGGGGTGCCAGGGGTGCCCTAGCCTTAGGCTAGGGGAGCCCTAGCCTTAGCCTAAGCCTAGGGTGCCCTAGCATAAGCCTACGGGTCACCTAGCCTACGCCTAGGGGTGCGTTAGCCTTAGGCTAGGGGATCCCTAGCCTTAGCCTAAGCCTAGGGGTTCCCTAGCCTAAGTGTAGGGGTGCCCTAGCCTTAGCCTAGGGTGGCCCTAGCCTAAGCCTAGGGCCAGCCTAGCCTAAGCCTAGTGGTGCCCTAGCCTTAGGCTAGGGGAGCCCTAGCCTTCGCCTCAGCCTAGGGGTGCCCTAGCCTAATAGTAGGGTTGCCCTAGCCTAAGCTTAGGGGTGCCCTAGCCTAAGCCTAGGGGTACCCTAGCCTAAGCCTAGGGGTGCCCTAGGGTTAGGCAAGGGGAGCCATAGCCTTAGCCTAAGCCTAAGTCTGCCCTAGCCTAAGTTTAGGCGTGCCCTAGCCTAAGCTTAGGGGTGCCGTAGCCTAAGCCTAGGGGTGCCCTAGCCTAAGCATAGGGGTGCCCTAGAGTTAGGCAAGGGGAGCCCTAGCCTTAGCCTAAGCCTAGGGGTGCCCTAGCCTAAGCCTAGGGGTGCCCTAACCTAAGCCTAGGGGTGCCCGAACCTAAGCCTAGGGGTGCCCTAGCCTAAGCCTAGGGGTGCCCTAGCCTAAGCCTAGGAGTGTCCTAGCCTTAGGCTAGGGGAGTCCTAGCCTTATCCTAAGCCTAGTTGTACCCTAGCCTTAGGCTTGGGGAGTCCTCACCTTAGCCGAAGTCTTGGGGTGCCCTAGCCTAAGCCTAGGGGTGCCCTAGCCATAGGCTAGGGGAGCCCTAGCCTTAGCCTAAGCTTAGGGGTGCCCTAGCCTAAGCTTAGGGGTGCCCTAGCCTAAGCCTAGGGGTGCCCTAGCCTAAGCCTAGGGGTGCCCTAGCCTAAGCCTAGGGGTGCCCTAGAATAAGCCTAGAGGTGCCCTAGCCTAAGCCTAGGAGTGCCCTAGCCTTAGCCTAGGGGAGCCCAAGCCTTAGCCTAAGCCTAGGGGTGCCCTAGCACAAGCCTAGGGGTTCCCTAGCCTAAGCCTAGGGGTGCCCTAGCCTTAGCCTAGGGGTGCCCAAGCCTAAGCTTAGGGGTGCCCTAGCCTAAGCCTAGGGATGCCCTAGACTGAGCCTAGGGGTGCCCTAGCCTTAGGCTAGGGGTGCCCTAGACAGAGCCTAAGCCTAGGGATGCCCTAGACTGAGCCTAGGGGTGCCCTAGCCTTAGGCTAGGGGAGCCCTAGCCTTAGCCTAAGCCAAGGGGTTCCCTAGCCTAAGCCTAGGGGTGCCCTAGCCTAAGCCTAGGGGTGCCCTAGCCTAAGCCTAGGGGTGCCCTAGCCTAAGCCTAGGGGTGCCCTAGCCTTAGGCTAGGGGAGCCCTAGCCTTAACCTAAGCCTAGGGGTGCCCTAGCCTAAGCCTAATGGTGCCCTATACTAAGCATAGGGGTGCCCTAGCCTAAGCCTAGGGGTGCCATAGCCTTAGGCTAGGGGAGCCCTAACCTTAGCCTAAGCCTAGGGGTGCCCTAGCACAAGCCTAGGGGTGCCCTAGCCTAAGCCTAGGGGTGCCCTAGCCTAAGCCTTGGGGTGCCCTAGCCTAAGCGTAGATGTGCCTAGCCTAAGCCTAGGGGTGCCCTACCCTAAGCCTAGGGGTGCCCTACCCTAAGCCTAGGGGTGCCCTAGCTTTAGGCTAGCTGAGCCCTAGCCTTAGCCTAAGCCTAGGGGTGCCCTAGCCTAAGCTTAGGGGTGCCCTGGCCTAAGCCAAGGGGTGCCCTACCCTAAGCCAAGGGGTGACCTAGCCTAAGCCTAGGGGTGCCCTAGCCTTAGGCTAGGCGAGCCCTAGCCTTAGCCTAAGCCTAGGGGTGCCCTAGCCTAAGCCTAGGGGTGCCCTAGCCTAATCCTAGGGGTGCCCTAGCCTAAGCCTAGGGGTGCCCGAACCTAAGCCTAGGGGTGCCCTAGCCTAAGCCTAGGGTTGCCCTAGCCTAAGCCTAGGGGTGTCCTAGCCTTAGGCTAGGGGAGTCCTAGCCTTATCCTAAGCCTAGGTGTACCTTAGCCTTAGGCTAGGCGAGCCCTAGCCTTAGCCTAAGCCAAGGGTGACCTAGCCTAAGCCTAGGGGTGCCCTAGCCTTAGGCTAGGCGAGCCCTAGCCTTAGCCTAAGCCTAGGGGTGCCCTAGCCTAAGCCTAGGGTTGCCCTAGCCTAAGCCTAGGGGTGTCCTAGCCTTAGGCTAGGGGAGCCCTAGCCTTAGCCTAAGCTTAGTGGTGCCCTAGCCTAAGCTTAGGGGTTCCCTAGCCTAAGCCTAGTGGTGCCCTAGCCTGAGCCTACGAGTGCCCTAGCCTGAGGCTAGAGGAGCCCTTGCCTTAGTCTAGCCTAGGATTGCCCTAGCCTAAGCCTAACGGTGCCATAGCCTGAGCCTTGTGGTGCACTAGCCTGAGGATAGAGGAGCCGTAGCCTTAGCCTAAGCCTAGGGGTGCCCTAGCCTAAGCCTAGGGGTGCTTTAGCCTAAGCCTACGTGTGCCCTCGCCTTAGGCTAGGGGAGCCCTAGCCTTAGCCTAAGCCTAGGGCTGCCCTAGCCTAAGCCTAGGGGTGCCCTAGCCTAAGCCTAGGGGAGCCCTATCCTAAGCCTAGGGGTGCCCTAGCCTAAGCTTAGGGGTGCCCTAGCCTAAGCCTAGTGGTGCCATAGCCTTAGGCTAGGGGAGCCCTAGCCTTAGCCTAAGCCTAGGGGTGCCCTAGCCTAAGACTAGGGGTGCCCTATCCTATGCTTAGGGGTGCCCTAGCCTAAGCCTAGGGGTCCCCTAGCCTAACGCTAGTGGTGACCTAGCCTTAGGCTAGGGGAGCCCTAGCCTTAGCCTAATCCTAGGGGTGCCCTAGCCTAAGCCTAGGAGTGCCCTAGCCTAAGCCTATGGGTGCCCTAACCTTAGGCTAGGGAAGCCATAGCCTTAGCCTAAGCTTAGGGGTGCCGTAGCCTAAGCCTAGGGCTGCCCTACTCTAAGCCTAGGGGTGCCCTAGCCTAAGCCTAGGGGTGCCCTAGCCTAAGCGTAGGGGTGCCCTAGCCTAAGCTTAGGGGTGCCCTAGCCTAAGGTTAGGGGTGCCCTAGCCTTAGGCTAGGGGAGCCCTAGCCTTAGCCTAAGCCTAGGGTGCCCTAGCCTAAGCCTATGGGTGCCCTAGCCTAAGCCTAGGGGTGCCCTAGTCTAAGCCTAAGGGTGCCCTAGCCTTAGAGTAGGGTAGCCCTAGCCTTAGCCTAAGCCTAGGGCTGCCCTACCCTAAGCCTAGGGGTGCCCTAGCCTAAGCATAGGGGTGCCCTAGCCTTAGGGTAGAGGAGCCCTATCCTTAGCCTAAACCAAGGGGTGCCCTAGCCTAAGCCAAGGGGTGCCGTAGCCTAAGCCTAGGGGGGCCCTAGCCTTATCCTAAGGGTGCCCTAGCCTTAGACTCGGGGATCCCTAGCCTTAGCCTAAGCCTAGGCGTGCCCTAGCCCAAGCCTAGGGGTGCACTAGCCTAAGGCTAGGGGTGCCCTAGCCTTAGCCTAGGGGTGCCCTAGGCTAAGCCTAGGGGTGCCCTAGCCTAAGCCTAGGGGTGCCCTAGCCTTAGGCTAGGGGAGCCCTAGCCTTAGCGTAAACCTGGGGTGCCGTAGCCTAAGCCTAGGGGTGCCCTAGCCTAAGCCTATGGGTGCCCTAACCTTAGGCTAGGGGAGCCCTAGCTTTAGCCTAAGCCTAGGGGTGCCCTAGCATAAGCCTACGGGTCACATAGCCTATGCCTAGGGGTGCGTTAGCCTTAGGCTAGGGGATCCCTAGCCTAAGCCTAAGCCTAGGGGTTTCCTAGCCTAAGTGTAGGGGTGCCCTAGCCTTAGCCTAGGATGGCCGTAGCCTTAGGCTAGGGGAGCCCTAGCCTTCGCCTAAGCCTCGGGGTGCCCTAGCCTAATAGTAGTGTTGCCCTAGCCTAAGCTTAGGGGTGCCCTAGCCTAAGCCTAGGGGTGCCCTAGCTTAAGCCTAGGGGTGCCCTAGGGTTAGGCAAGGGGAGCCCTAGCCTTAGCTTAAGCCTAGGGGTGCCCTAGCCTAAGTTTAGGGGTGCCCTAGCCTAAGCATAGGGGTGCCCTAGCCTAAGCCTAGGGGTGCCCTAGCCTAAGCCTAGGGGTGCCCTAGCATAAGCCTACGGGTCACCTAGCCTACGCCTAGGGGTGCGTTAGCCTTAGGCTAGGGGATCCCTAGCCTTAGCCTAAGCCTAGGGGTTCCCTAGCCTAAGTGTAGGGGTGCCCTAGCCTTAGCCTAGGGTGGCCCTAGCCTAAGCTTAGGGCCAGCCTAGCCTTAGCCTAGGGTGGCCCTAGCCTAATCCTTGAGCCAGCCTAGCCTAAGCCTAGTGGTGCCCTAGCCTTAGGCTAGGGGAGCCCTAGCCTTCGCCTAACCCTAGGGGTGCCCTAGCCTAATAGTAGGGTTGCCCTAGCCTAAGCTTAGGGGTGCCCTAGCCTAAGACTAGGGGTGCCCTAGCCTAAGCCTAGGGGTGCCCTAGCCTAAGCCTAGGGGTGTCCTAGCCTTAGGCTAGGGGAGTCCTAGCCTTATCCTAAGCCGAGGTGTACCCTAGCCTTAGGCTAGGGGAGTCCTCACTTTAGCCGAAGCCTTGGGGTGCCCTAGCCTAAGCCTAGGGGTGCCCTAGCCATAGGCTAGGGGAGCCCTAGCCTTAGCCTAAGCTTAGGGGTGCCCTAGCCTAAGCTTAGGGGTTCCCTAGCCTAAGCCTAGGGGTGTCCTAGCATAAGCCTAGGGGTACCCTAGCCTGAGCCTAGGGGTGCCCTAACCTGAGCCTACGAGTGCCCTAGCCTGAGGCTAGGGGAGCCCTTGCCTTAGTCTAGCCTAGGATTGCCCTAGCCTAAGCCTAACGGTGCTATAGCCTGAGCCTTGTGGTGCACTAGCCTGAGGATAGAGGAGCCGTAGCCTTAGCCTAAGCCTAGGGGTGCCCTAGCCTAAGCCTAGGGGTGCTTTAGCCTAAGCCTACGTGTGCCCTCGCCTTGGGCTAGGGGAGCCCTAGCCTTAGCTTAAGCCTAGGGCTGCCCTAGCCTAAGCCTAGGGGTGCCCTAGCCTAAGCCTAGGGGAGCCCTAGCCTAAGCCTAGGGGTGCCCTAGCCTAAGCTTAGGGGTGCCCTAGCCTAAGCCTAGGGGTGCCCTAGCCTTAGGCTAGGGGAGCCCTAGCCTTAGCCTAAGCCTAGGGGTGCCCTAGCCTACGACTAGGGGTGCCCTAGCCTAAGCTTAGGGGTGCCCTAGCCTAAGCATAGGGGTCCCCTAGCCTAACGCTAGGGGTGCCCTAGCCTTAGGCTAGGGGAGCCCTAGCCTTAGCCTAATCCTAGGGGTGCCCTAGCCTAAGCCTAGGAGTGCCCTAGCCTAAGCTTAGGGGTGCCCTAACCTTAGGCTAGGGAAGCCGTAGCCTTAGCCTAAGCTTAGGGGTGCCGTAGCCTAAGCCTAGGGCTGCCCTACTCTAAGCCTAGGGGTGCCCTAGCCTAAGCCTGGGGGTACCCTAGCCTAAGCCTAGGGGTGCCCTAGCCTAAGCCTAGGGGTGCCCTAGCCTCAGCCTAGGGGTGCCCTAGCCTTAGGGTAGAGGAGCCCTATCCTTAGCCTAAACCAAGGGGTGCCCTAGCCTAAGCCAAGGGGTGCCATAGCCTAAGCCTAGGGGTGCCCTAGCCTAAGCCTAGGGGTGCCCTAGCCTAAGCATAGGGGTGCCCTAGCCTAAGCCTAGGGGTGCCCTAGCCTTAGGCTAGGGGAGCCCTAGCCTTAACCTAAACCTAGGGGAGCCCTAGCCTAAGCCTAGGGGTGCCCTAGCCTAAGCCTATGGGTGCCCTAACCTTAGGCTAGGGGAGCCCTAGCTTTAGCCTAAGCCTAGGGGTGCCCTAGCATAAGCCTACGGGTCACCTAGCCTATGCCTAGGGGTGCGTTAGCCTTAGGCTAGGGGATCCCTAGCCTTAGCCTAAGCCTAGGGGTTCCCTAGCCTAAGTGTAGGGGTGCCCTAGCCTTAGCCTAGGATGGCCCTAGCCTAAGCCTAGGGCCAGCCTAGGCTAAGCCTAGTGGTGCCCTAGCCTTAGGCTAGGGGAGCCCTAGCCTTCGCCTAAGCCTCGGGGTGCCCTAGCCTAATAGTAGGGTTGCCCTAGCCTAAGCTTAGGGGTGCCCTTGCCTAAGCCTAGGGGTGCCCTAGCTTAAGCCTAGGGGTGCCCTTGGGTTAGGCAAGGGGAGCCCTAGCCTTAGCTTAAGCCTAGGTGTGCCCTAGCCTAAGTTAAGGGGTGCCCTAGCCTAAGCCTAGGGGTGCCCTAGCCTAAGCCTAGGGGTGCCCTAGCCTAAGCCTAGGGGTGCCAGGGGTGCCCTAGCCTTAGGCTAGGGGAGCCCTAGGCTTAGCCTAAGCCTAGGGTGCCCTAGCATAAGCCTACGGGTCACCTAGCCTACGCCTAGGGGTGCGTTAGTCTTAGGCTAGGGGATCCCTAGCCTTAGCCTAAGCCTAGGGGTTCCCTAGCCTAAGTGTAGGGGTGCCCTAGCCTTAGCCTAGGGTGGCCCTAGCCTAAGCCTAGGGCCAGCCTAGCCTAAGCCTAGTGGTGCCCTAGCCTTAGGCTAGGGGAGCCCTAGCCTTCGCCTAAGCCTAGGGGTGCCCTAGCCTAATAGAAGGGTTGCCCTAGCCTAAGCTTAGGGGTGCCCTAGCCTAAGCCTAGGGGTACCCTAGCCTAAGCCTAGGGGTGCCCTAGGGTTAGGCAAGGGGAGCCATAGCCTTAGCCTAAGCCTAAGTCTGCCCTAGCCTAAGTTTAGGCGTGCCCTAGCCTAAGCTTAGGGGTGCCGTAGCCTAAGCCTAGGGGTGCCCTAGCCTAAGCCTAGGGGTGCCCTAGAGTTAGGCAAGGGGAGCCCTAGCCTAAGCCTAAGCCTAGGGGTGCCCTAGCCTAAGCCTAGGGGTGCCCTAACCTAAGCCTAGGGGTGCCCGAACCTAAGCCTAGGGGTGCCCTAGCCTAAGCCTAGGGGTGCCCTAGCCTAAGCCTAGGGGTGTCCTAGCCTTAGGCTAGGGGAGTCCTAGCCTTATCCTAAGCCTAGGTGTACCCTAGCCTCAGGCTTGGGGAGTCCTCACCTTAGCCGAAGTCTTGGGGTGCCCTAGCCTAAGCCTAGGGGTGCCCTAGCCATAGGCTAGGGGAGCCCTAGCCTTAGCCTAAGCTTAGGGGTGCCCTAGCCTAAGCTTAGGGGTGCCCTAGCCTAAGCCTAGGGGTGCCCTAGCCTAAGCCTAGGGGTGCCCTAGCCTAAGCCTAGGGGTGCCCTAGAATAAGCCTAGAGGTGCCCTAGCCTAAGCCTAGGAGTGCCCTAGCCTTAGCCTAGGGGAGCCCAAGCCTTAGCCTAAGCCTAGGGGTGCCCTAGCACAAGCCTAGGGGTTCCCTAGCCTAAGCCTAGGGTTGCCCTAGCCTAAGCCTAGGGATGCCCTAGACTGAGCCTAGGGGTGCCCTAGCCTTAGGCTAGGGGTGCCCTAGACATAGCCTAAGCCTAGGGCTGCCCTAGCCTAAGCCTAGGATTGCCCTAGCCTAAGCCTAGGAGAGCCCTAGCCTAAGACTAGGGGTGCCCTAGCCTAAGCTTAGGGGTGCCCTAGCCTAAGCCTAGTGGTGCCCTAGCGTTAGGCTAGGGGAGCCCTAGCCTTAGCCTAAACTTAGGGGTGCCCTAGCCTAAGACTAGGGGTGCCCTAGCCTAAGCTTAGGGGTGCCCTAGCCTAAGCCTAGGGGTCCCCTAGCCTAAC
This sequence comes from Tenrec ecaudatus, assembly GCF_050624435.1. NCBI lineage: Eukaryota > Metazoa > Chordata > Mammalia > Afrosoricida > Tenrecidae > Tenrec > Tenrec ecaudatus. Next base: position 1,004,671 of record NW_027457643.1, read on the forward strand.
GCTAGGGGTGCCCTATCCTTAGGCTAGGGGAGCCCTAGCCTTAGCCTAATCCTAGGGGTGCCCTAGCCTAAGCCTAGGCTTGCCCTAGCCTTAGGCTTGCATAGCCGTAGCCTAAGCCTAAGCCTAGTGGTGCCCTAGCCTAAGCCAAGGGGTGCCCTAGCCTTAGGTTACGGGAGCCCTAGTCTTAGCCTAAGCCTAGGGGTGTCCTAGCCTTAGCCTAGGGGGGTCCTACCATAAGCCTAGATGTGCCCTAGCCTAAGCCTAGGGGTGCCCTAGCCTAAGCTTAGGGGTGCCCTAGCCTAAGCCAAGTGGTGCCCTAGCCTAAGCCAAGGGGTGACCTAGCCTAAGCGTAGGGGTGCGCTAGCCTTAGGCTAGGGGAGCCCTAGCCTTAGCCTAAGCTTAGGGGTGCCCTAGCCTAAGCCTAGGGGTGCCCTAGCCTAAGCCTAGGGGTGCCCTAGGGTTAGGCAAGGGGAGCCCTAGCCTTAGCTTAAGCCTAGGGGTGCCCTAGCCTAAGTTTAGGGGTGCCCTAGCCTAAGCCTAGGGGTGCCCTAGCCTAAGCCTAGGGGTGCCCTAGCCTAAGCCTAGGGGTGCCAGGGGTGCCCTAGCCTTAGGCTAGGGGAGCCCTAGCCTTAGCCTAAGCCTAGGGGGGGCCCTAGCATAGGTCTACGGGTCACCTAGCCTACGCCTAGGGGTGCGTTAGCCTTAGGCTAGGGGATCCCTAGCCTTAGCCTAAGCCTAGGAGTTCCTTGGCCTAAGTGTAGGGGTGCCCTAGCCTTAGCCTAGGGTGGCCCTAGCCTAAGCCTAGGGCCAGCCTAGCCTAAGCCTAGTGGTGCCCTAGCCTTAGGCTAGGGGAGCCCTAGCCTTCGTCTAAGCCTAGGGGTGCCCTAGCCTAATAGTAGGGTTGCCCTAGCCTAAGCTTAGGGGTGCCCTAGCCTAAGCCTAGGGGTGCCCTAGCCTAATCCTAGGGGTGCCCTAGAGTTAGGCAAGGGGAGCCATAGCCTTAGCCTAAGCCTAGGGGTGCCCTAGCCTAAGTTTAGGCGTGCCCTAGCCTAAGCCTAGGGGTGCCCTAGCCTAACACTAGGGGTGCCCTAGCCTAAGCCTAGGGGTGCCCTAGCCTAAGCTTACGGGTGCCGTAGCCTAAGCCTAGGGGTGCCCTAGCCTAAGCCTAGGGGTGCCCTAGAGTTAGGCAATTGGAGCCCTAGCCTTAGCCAAAGCCTAGGGGTGCCCTAGCCTAAGCCTAGGGGTGCCCTAGCCTAAGCCTAGGGGTGCCCTAGCCTAAGCCTAGGGGTGCCCTAACCTAAGCCTAGGGGTGCCCTAGCCTTAGGCTAGGGAAGCCCTAACCTTAGCCTAAGCCTAGGGGTGCCCTAGCACAAGCCTAGGGGTGCCCTAGCCTAAGCCTAGGGGTGCCCTAGCCTTAGCCTAGGGGTGCCCAAGCCTAAGCCTAGATGTGCCCTAGCCTAAGCCTAGGGGTGCCCTACCCTAAGCCTAGGGGTGCCCAAGTCTATGCCTAGGGGTGCCCTAGACTTAGGCTAGCTGAGCCCTAGCCTTAGCCTAAGCCTATGGTTGCCCTAGCCTAAGCTTAGGGGTGCCCTAGCCCTAGCCAAGGGGTGCCCTAGGCTAAGCCAAGGGGTGACCTAGCCTAAGCCTAGGGGTGCGCAAGCCTTAGGCTAGGGGAGCCCTAGCCTTAGCCTAAGCCTAGGGGTGCCCTAGCCTAAGCCTAGGGGTGCCCTAGCCTAAGCCTAGGGGTGCCTGAACCTAAGCCTAGGGGTGCCCTAGCCTAAGCCTAGGGGTTTCCTAGCATTAGGCTAGGGGAGTCCTAGCTTTATCCTAAGCCTAGGGGTGCCCTAGCCTAAGCTTAGGGGTGCCCTAGCCTAAACCTAGGTGTACCCTAGCCTTAGGCTAGGGGAGTCCTCACCTGAGCCGAAGCCTTGGGGTGCCCTAGCCTAAGCCTAGGGGTGCCCTAGCCATAGGCTAGGGGAGCCCTAGCCTTAGCCTAAGCTTAGGGGTTCCCTAGCCTAAGCCTAGGGGTGCCCTAGCATAAGCCTAGGGGTGCCCTAGCCTGAGCCTAGGGGTGCCCTAGCCTGAGCCTACGGGTGCCCTAGCCTGAGGCTAGGGGAGCCCTAGCCTTAGTCTAGCCTAGGATTGCCCTAGCCTAAGCCTAGGGGTGCCATAGCCTGAGTCTTGTGGTGCACTAGCCTGAGGCTAGAGGAGCCGTAGCCTTAGCCTAAGCCTAGGGGTGCCCTAGCCTAAGCCTAGGGGTGCCCTAACCTAAGCATAGGGGTGCTCTAGCCTAAGCCTACGTGTGCCCTCGCCTTAGGCTAAGGGAGCCGTAGCCTTAGCCCAAGCCTAGGGGTGCCATAGCCTAAGCCTAGGGATGCCCTAGACTGAGCCTAGAGGTGCCCTAGCCTTAGGCTAGGGGAGCCCTAGACATAGCCTAAGCCTAGGGGAGCCCTAGCCTAAGCCTAGGGGTGCCCTAGCCTAAGATTAGGGGTGCCCTAGCCTAAGCCTAGTGGTGCCCTAGCCTTAGGCTAGGGGAGCCCTAGCCTTAGCCTAAGCCTAGGGGTGCCCTAGCCTAAGACTAGGGGTGCCCTAGCCTAAGCTTAGGGGTGCCCTAGCCTAAGCCTAGGGGTCCCCTAGCCTAACGCTAGGGGTGCCCTAGCCTTAGGCTAGGGGAGCCCTAGCCTTAGCCTAATCCTAGGGGTGCCCTAGCCTAAGCCTAGGCTTGCCCTAGCCTTAGGCTAGCATAGCCGTAGCCGTAGCCTAAGCCTAGTGGTGCCCTAGCCTAAGCCAAGGGGTGCCCTAGCCTTAGGTTACGGGAGCCCTAGTCTTAGCCTAAGCCTAGGGGTGTCCTAGCCTTAGCCTAGGGGGGTCCTACCATAAGCCTAGATGTGCCCTAGCCTAAGCCTAGGGGTGCCCTAGCCTAAGCTTAGGGGTGCCCTAGCCTAAGCCAAGTGGTGCCCTAGCCTAAGCCAAGGGGTGACCTAGCCTAAGCGTAGGGCTGCGCTAGCCTTAGGCTAGGGGAGCCCTAGCCTTAGCCTAAGCTTAGGGGTGCCCTAGCCTAAGCCTAGGGGTGCCCTGGCCTAAGCCTAGGGGTGCCCTAGGGTTAGGCAAGGGGAGCCCTAGCCTTAGCTTAAGCCTAGGGGTGCCCTAGCCTAAGTTTAGGGGTGCCCTAGCCTAAGCCTAGGGGTGCCCTAGCCTAAGCCTAGGGGTGCCCTAGCCTAAGCCTAGGGGTGCCAGTGGTGCCCTAGCCTTAGGCTAGGGGAGCCCTAGCCTTAGCCTAAGCCTAGGGGTGCCCTAGCATAAGTCTACGGGTCACCTAGCCTACGCCTAGGGGTGCGTTAGCCTTAGGCTAGGGGATCCCTAGCCTTAGCCTAAGCCTAGGGGTTCCCTAGCCTAAGTGTAGGGGTGCCCTAGCCTTAGCCTAGGGTGGCCCTAGCCTAAGCCTAGGGCCAGCCTAGCCTAAGCCGAGTGGTGCCCTAGCCTTAGGCTAGGGGAGCCCTAGCCTTCGTCTAAGCCTAGGGGTGCCCTAGCCTAATAGTAGGGTTGCCCTAGCCTAATAGTAGGGTTGCCCTAGCCTAAGCTTAGGGGTGCCCTAGCCTAAGCCTAGGGGTGCCCTAGCCTAATCCTAGGGGTGCCCTAGGGTTAGGCAAGGGGAGCCATAGCCTTAGCCTAAGCCTAGGGGTGCCCTAGCCTAAGTTTAGGCGTGCCCTAGCCTAAGCCTAGGGGTGCCCTAGCCTAACACTAGGGGTGCCCTAGCCTAAGCCTAGGGGTGCCCTAGCCTAAGCTTAGGGGTGCCGTAGCCTAAGCCTAGGGGTGCCCTAGCCTAAGCCTAGGGGTGCCCTAGAGTTAGGCAAGGGGAGCCCTAGCCTTAGCCAAAGCCTAGGGGTGCCCTAGCCTAAGCCTAGGGGTGCCCTAGCCTAAGCCTAGGGGTGCCCTAGCCTAAGCCTAGGGGTGCCCTAGAATAAGCCTAGAGGTGCCCTAGCCTAAGCCTAGGGGTGCCCTAGCCTTAGGCTAGGGGAGCCCTAGCCTTAGCCTAAGCCTAGGGGTGCCCTAACCTAAGCCTAGGGGTGCCCTAGCCTTAGGCTAGGGAAGCCCTAACCTTAGCCTAAGCCTAGGGGTGCCCTAGCACAAGCCTAGGGGTGCCCTAGCCTAAGCCTAGGGGTGCCCTAGCCTTAGCCTAGGGGTGCCCAAGCCTAAGCCTAGATGTGCCCTAGCCTAAGCCTAGGGGTGCCCTACCCTAAGCCTAGGGGTGCCCAAGTCTATGCCTAGGGTGCCCTAGACTTAGGCTAGCTGAGCCCTAGCCTTAGCCTAAGCCTATGGTTGCCCTAGCCTAAGCTTAGGGGTGCCCTAGCCCTAGCCAAGGGGTGCCCTAGGCTAAGCCAAGGGGTGACCTAGCCTAAGCCTAGGGGCGCGCAAGCCTTAGGCTAGGGGAGCCCTAGCCTTAGCCTAAGCCTAGGGGTGCCCTAGCCTAAGTCTAGGGGTGCCCTAGCCTAAGCCTAGGGGTGCCCTAGCCTAAGCCTAGGGGTGCCTGAACCTAAGCCTAGGGGTGCCCTAGCCTAAGCCTAGGGGTTTCCTAGCATTAGGCTAGGGGAGTCCTAGCTTTATCCTAAGCCTAGGGGTGCCCTAGCCTAAGCTTAGGGGTGCCCTAGCCTAAACCTAGGTGTACCCTAGCCTTAGGCTAGGGGAGTCCTCACCTGAGCCGAAGCCTTGGGGTGCCCTAGCCTAAGCCTAGGGGTGCCCTAGCCATAGGCTAGGGGAGCCCTAGCCTTAGCCTAAGCTTAGGGGTTCCCTAGCCTAAGCCTAGGGGTGCCCTAGCATAAGCCTAGGGGTGCCCTAGCCTGAGCCTAGGGGTGCCCTAGCCTGAGCCTACGGGTGCCCTAGCCTGAGGCTAGGGGAGCCCTAGCCTTAGTCTAGCCTAGGATTGCCCTAGCCTAAGCCTAGGGGTGCCATAGCCTGAGTCTTGTGGTGCACTAGCCTGAGGCTAGAGGAGCCGTAGCCTTAGCCTAAGCCTAGGGGTGCCCTAGCCTAAGCCTAGGGGTGCCCTAACCTAAGCCTAGGGGTGCTCTAGCCTAAGCCTACGTGTGCCCTCGCCTTAGGCTAGGGGAGCCGTAGCCTTAGCCCAAGCCTAGGGGTGCCATAGCCTAAGCCTAGGGATGCCCTAGACTGAGCCTAGAGGTGCCCTAGCCTTAGGCTAGGGGAGCCCTAGACATAGCCTAAGCCTAGGCAAGCCCTAGCCTAAGCCTAGGGGTGCCCTAGCCTAAGATTAGGGGTGCCCTAGCCTAAGCCTAGTGGTGCCCTAGCCTTAGGCTAGGGGAGCCCTAGCCTTAGCCTAAGCCTAGGGGTGCCCTAGCCTAAGACTAGGGGTGCCCTAGCCTAAGCTTAGGGGTGCCCTAGCCTAAGCCTAGGGGTCCCCTAGCCTAACGCTAGGGGTGCCCTAGCCTTAGGCTAGGGGAGCCCTAGCCTTAGCCTAATCCTAGGGGTGCCCTAGCCTAAGCCTAGGAGTGCCCTAGCCTAAGCCTAGGGGTGCCCTAACCTTAGGCTAGGGAAGCCCTAGCTTAGCCTAAGCTTAGCGGTGCCGTAGCCTAAGCCTAGGGCTGCCCTAGCCTAAGCCCAGGGGTGCCCTAGCCTAAGCTTAGGGGTGACCTAGCCTAAGGCTTGGGGTGCCCTAGCCTTAGGCTAGGGGAGCCCTAGCCTTAGCCTAAGCCTAGGGGTGCCCTAGCCTAAGCCTAGGGGTGCCCTAGCCTAAGGCTAGGGGTGCCCTAGCCTAAGCCTAGGTGTACCCTAGCCTTAGGCTAGGAGAGTGCTCACCTTAGCCAAAGCCTTGGGGTGCCCTAGCCTAAGCCTAAGGGTGCCCTAGCCTTAGACTAGGGTAGCCGTAGCCTTAGCCTAAGCCTATGGCTGCCCTAGCCTAACGCTAGGGGTGCCCTAGCCTTAGGGTAGGGGAGCCCTATCCTAAGCCTAAACCAAGGGGTGCCCTAGCCTAAGCCAAGGGGTGCCGAAGCCTGAGCTTAGGGCTGCCCTAGCCTTAGCCTAGGGGTGCCCTAGCCTAAGCCTAGGGGTGCCTTAGCCTAAGCCTAGGGGTCCCCTAGCCTTAGTCTAAGCCTAGGGGTGCCCTAGCCTAAGGCTAGGGGTGCCCTAGCCTAAACCTCGGGATGCTGTAGCCTAAGCCTAGGGGTCCCCTCGCATTGGCCTAAGCCTAGGGGAGCCCTAACCTAAGCCTAGGGGTCACTTAGCCTAAACCTAGGGGTCCCTTAGCCTTAGCCTAAGCCTAGGTGTGCCTTAGGCTGAACCTGGGGGTGCCGTAGCCTTAGCCTAGGGGTACCCTAGCCTGAGCCTAGGGGTGCCTTAGCCTAAGCCTAGTGGTCCCCTAGCATTAGCCTAAGCCTAGGGGTGCCCTAGCCTAAGCCTAGTGGTCCCCTAGCATTAGCCTAAGCCTAGGGGTGCCCTAGCCTGAGCCTAGGGGTGCCCTAGCCTGAGCCTACGGGTGCCCTAGCCTGAGGCTAGGGGAGCCCTAGCCTTAGTCTAGCCTAGGATTGCCCTAGCGTAAGCCTAGGGGTGCCATAGCCTAAGCCTACGGGTGCCCTAGACTGAGCCTAGGGGTGCCCTAGCCTTAGGCTAGGGGAGCCCTAGCCTTAGCCTAAGCTAAGGGGTGTCCTAGCCTAAGCTTAGGGGTCCCCTAGCCTAAGCCAAGGGGTGCCCTAGCATAAGCCTTGGGGTGCCTTAGCCTGAGCCTAGGGGTGCCCTAGCCTGAGCCTACATGTGCCCTAGCCTGAGGTTAGGGGAGGCCTAGCCTTAGTCTAGCCTAGCATTGCCCTAGCCTAAGCCTAGGGTTGCCATAGCCTGAGTCTTGTGGTGCACTAGCCTGAGGCTAGAGGAGCCGTAGCCTTAGCCTAAGCCTAGGGGTGCCCTATCCTAAGCCTAGGAGTTCCCTAGCCTAAGCCTAGGGAAGCCCTAGCCTAAGCCTACGGGTGCCCTCGCCTTAGGCTAGGGGAGCCCTAGCCTTAGCCTAAGCCTAGAGGTGCCATAGCCTAAGCCTAGGGATGCCCTAGACTGAGCCTAGGGGTGCCCTAGCCTTAGGCTAGGGGTGCCCTAGACATAGCCTAAGCCTAGGGCTGCCCTAGCCTAAGCCTAGGGTTGCCCTAGCCTAAGCCTAGTAGAGCCCTAGCCTAAGCCTAGTGGTGCCCTAGCCTAAGCTTAGGGGTGCCCTAGCCTAAGCCTACGGGTGCCCTCGCCTTAGGCTAGGGGAGCCCTAGCCTTAGCCTAAGCCTAGAGTGCCCTAGCCTAAGCCTAGGGGTGCCCTAGCCTAAGGCTAGGGGTGCCCTAGCCTAAGCCTAGGTGTACCCTAGCCTTAGGCTAGGAGAGTCCTCACCTTAGCCAAAGCCTTGGGGTGCCCTAGCCTAAGCCTAAGGGTGCCCTAGCCTTAGACTAGGGTAGCCGTAGCCTTAGCCTAAGCCTATGGCTGCCCTAGCCTAACGCTAGGGGTGCCCTAGCCTTAGGGTAGGGGAGCCCTATCCTAAGCCTAAACCAAGGGGTGCCCTAGCCTAAGCCAAGGGGTGCCGAAGCCTGAGCTTAGGGCTGCCCTAGCCTTAGCCTAGGGGTGCCCTAGCCTAAGCCTAGGGGTGCCTTAGCCTAAGCCTAGGGGTCCCCTAGCCTTAGTCTAAGCCTAGGGGTGCCCTAGCCTAAGGCTAGGGGTGCCCTAGCCTAAACCTCGGGATGCCGTAGCCTAAGCCTAGGGGTCCCCTCGCATTGGCCTAAGCCTAGGGGAGCCCTAACCTAAGCCTAGGGGTCACTTAGCCTAAACCTAGGGGTCCCTTAGCCTTAGCCTAAGCCTAGGTGTGCCTTAGGCTGAACCTGGGGGTGCCGTAGCCTTAGCCTAGGGGTACCCTAGCCTGAGCCTAGGGGAGCCCTAGCTTTAGCCTAAACCTAGGGGTGCCCTAGCCTAAACTTAGGGGTACCCTAGCCTAAGCCTAGGGGTGCCTTAGCCTAAGCCTAGTGGTCCCCTAGCATTAGCCTAAGCCTAGGGGTGCCCTAGCCTAAGCCTAGTGGTCCCCTAGCATTAGCCTAAGCCTAGGGGTGCCCTAGCCTGAGCCTAGGGGTGCCCTAGCCTGAGCCTACGGGTGCCCTAGCCTGAGGCTAGGGGAGCCCTAGCCTTAGTCTAGCCTAGGATTGCCCTAGCGTAAGCCTAGGGGTGCCATAGCCTAAGCCTACGGGTACCCTAGACTGAGCCTAGGGGTGCCCTAGCCTTAGGCTAGGGGAGCCCTAGCCTTAGCCTAAGCTAAGGGGTGTCCTAGCCTAAGCTTAGGGGTCCCCTAGCCTAAGCCAAGGGGTGCCCTAGCATAAGCCTTGGGGTGCCTTAGCCTGAGCCTAGGGGTGCCCTAGCCTGAGCCTACATGTGCCCTAGCCTGAGGCTAGGGGAGGCCTAGCCTTAGTCTAGCCTAGCATTGCCCTAGCCTAAGCCTAGGGTTGCCATAGCCTGAGTCTTGTGGTGCACTAGCCTGAGGCTAGAGGAGCCGTAGCCTTAGCCTAAGCCTAGGGGTGCCCTATCCTAAGCCTAGGAGTTCCCTAGCCTAAGCCTAGGGAAGCCCTAGCCTAAGCCTACGGGTGCCCTCGCCTTAGGCTAGGGGAGCCCTAGCCTTAGCCTAAGCCTAGAGGTGCCATAGCCTAAGCCTAGGGATGCCCTAGACTGAGCCTAGGGGTGCCCTAGCCTTAGGCTAGGGGTGCCCTAGACATAGCCTAAGCCTAGGGCTGCCCTAGCCTAAGCCTAGGGTTGCCCTAGCCTAAGCCTAGTAGAGCCCTAGCCTAAGCCTAGTGGTGCCCTAGCCTAAGCTTAGGGGTGCCCTAGCCTAAGCCTAGTGGTGCCCTAGCGTTAGGCTAGGGGAGCCCTAGCCTTAGCCTAAACCTATGGGTGCCCTAGCCTAAGACTAGGGGTACCCTAGCCTAAGCTTAGGGGTGCCCTAGCCTAAGCCTAGGGGTCCCCTAGCCTAACGCTAGGGGTGCCCTAGCCTAAGGCTAGGGGAGCCCTAGCCTTAGCCTAATCCTAGGGGTGCCCTAGCCTAAGCCTAGGCTTGCCCTAGCCTTAGGCTAGCATAGCCGTAGCCTTAGCCTAAGCCTAGTGGTGCCCTAGCCTAAGCCAAGGGGTGCCCTAGCCTTAGATTACGGGAGCCCTAGTCTTAGCCTAAGCCTAGTGGTGTCCTAGCCTAAGCCTAGGGGGGTCCTACCATAAGCCTAGGGGTGCCGTAGCCTAAGCCTAGGGGTGCCCTAAACTAAGCCTAGGGGTGCCTGTCCTTAGGCTAGAGGAGCCCTAGCCTTTGCTTAAGACTATGCTGCCTTAGCCTAAGCCTAGTGGTGCCCTAGCCTAAGCTTAGGGGTGCCCTAGCCTAACCCTAGTGGTGCCCTAGCCTTAGCCTAGTGGAACACTAGCCTTAGCCTAAGCCTAGGGGTGCCCTAGCCTAAGCCTAGGCGTGCCCTAGCCTAAGCCAAGGGGTGCCCTAGCCTAAGTCTAGGGGTGCCTAGCCTAATATAGGGGTGCCCTAACGTAAGCCTAGGGGTTCCCTACCTAAGCCTATGGGTGCCGTAACCTAAGCCTAGGAGTGCCCTAGCCTTAGCCTAAGCCTAGGGGTGCCCTAGCCTAAACCTAGGGGTGCCCTAGCCTAAGCTTAGTGGTGCCTTAGCCTAAGCCTAGGGGTCCCCTAGCATAAGCCTAAGCCTAGGGGTGCCCTAGCCTAAGCTTAGGGGTGCCGGAGCCTTAGGCTAGGGGATCCCTAGCCTTATCCTAAGCCTAGGGGTGCCCTAGCGTAAGCTTATGGGTGCCCTAGCCTAAGCCTAGGGGTGTCCTAGCATAAGCCTAGGGGTGCCCTAGCCTGAGCCTAGGGGTGCCCTAGCCTGAGCCTACGAGTGCCCTAGCCTGAGGCTAGGGGAGCCCTTGCCTTAGTCTAGCCTAGGATTGCCCTAGCCTAAGCCTAACGGTGCCATAGCCTGAGCCTTGTGGTGCACTAGCATGAGGATAGAGGAGCCGTAGCCTTAGCCTAAGCCTAGGGGTGCCCTAGCCTAAGCCTAGGGGTGCTTTAGCCTAAGCCTATGTGTGCCCTCGCCTTAGGCTAGGGGAGCCCTAGCCTTAGCCTAAGCCTAGGGTTGCCCTAGCCTAAGCCTAGGGGTGCCCTAGCCTAAGCCTAGGGGAGCCCTATCCTAAGCCTAGGGGTGCCCTAGCCTAAGCTTAGGGGTGCCCTAGCCTAAGCCTAGTGGTGCCCTAGCCTTAGGCTAGGGGAGCCCTAGCCTTAGCCTAAGCCTAGGGGTGCCCTAGCCTAAGACTAGGGGTGCCCTATCCTAAGCTTAGGGGTGCCCTAGCCTAAGCCTAGGGGTCCCCTAGCCTAACGTTAGGGGTGACCTAGCCTTAGGCTAGGGGAGCCCTAGCCTTAGCCTAATCCTAGGGGTGCCCTAGCCTAAGCCTAGGAGTGCCCTAGCCTAAGCCTAGGGGTGCCATAACCTTAGGCTAGGGAAGCCGTAGCCTTAGCCTAAGTTAGGGGTGCCGTAGCCTAAGCCTAGGGCTGCCCTACTCTAAGCCTAGGGGTGCCCTAGCCTAAGCCTAGGGGTGCCCTAGCCTAAGCCTAGGGGTGCCCTAGCCTAAGCTTAGGGGTGCCCTAGCCTTAGGCTAGGGGAGCCCTAGCCTTAGCCTAAGCCTAGGGGTGCCCTAGCCTAAGCCTATGGGTGCCCTAGCCTAAGCCTAGGGGTGCCCTAGTCTAAGCCTAAGGGTGCCCTAGCCTTAGAGTAGGGTAGCCCTAGCCTTAGCCTAAGCCTAGGGCTGCCCTAGCCTAAGCCTAGGGGTGCCCTAGCCTTAGGGTAGAGGAGCCCTATCCTTAGCCTAAACCAAGGGGTGCCCTAGCCTAAGCCAAGGGGTGCCGTAGTCTAAGCCTAGGGGTGCCCTAGCCTTAGCCTAAGGGTGCCCTAGCCTTAGACTCGGGGATCCCTAGCCTTAGCCTAAGCCTAGGCGTGCCCTAGCCCAAGCCTAGGGGTGCAAAAGCCTAAGCCTAGGGGTGCCCTAGCCTTAGCCTAGGGGTGCCCTAGCCTAAGCCTAGGGGTGCCCTAGCCTAAGCCTAGGGGTGCCCTAGCCTTAGGCTAGGGGAGCCTTAGCCTTAGCCTAAACCTGGGGTGCCCTAGCCTAAGCCTAGGGGTGCCCTAGCCTAAGCCTAGGGGTGCCCTAGCCTAAGCCTAGGGGTGTCCTAGCCTTAGGCTAGGGGAGTCCTAGCCTTATCCTAAGCCTAGGTGTACCCTAGCCTTAGGCTAGGGGAGTCCTCACCTTAGCCGAAGCTTGGGGTGCCCTAGCCTAAGCCTAGGGGTGCCCTAGCCATAGGCTAGGGAAGCCCTAGCCTTAGCCTAAGCTTGGGGTGCCCTAGCCTAAGCTTAGGGGTTCCCTAGCCTAAGCCTAGGGGTGTCCTAGCATAAGCCTAGGGGTGCCCTATCCTGAGCCTAGGGGTGCCCTAGCCTGAGCCTACGAGTGCCCTAGCCTGAGGCTAGGGGAGCCCTTGCCTTAGTCTAGCCTAGGATTTCCCTAGCCTAAGCCTAACGGTGCCATTGCCTGAGCTTTGTGGTGCACTAGCCTGAGGATAGAGGAGCCGTAGCCTTAGCCTAAGCCTAGGGGTGCCCTAGCCTAAGCCTAGGGGTGCTTTAGCCTAAGCCTACGTGTGCCCTCGCCTTAGGCTAGGGGAGCTCTAGCCTTAGCCTAAGCCTAGGGCTGCCCTAGCCTAAGCCTAGGGGTGCTCTAGCCTAAGCCTAGGGGAGCCCTATCCTAAGCCTAGGGGTGCCCTAGCCTAAGATTAGGGGTGCCCAGCCTAAGCCTAGTGGTGCCCTAGCCTTAGGCTAGGGGAGCCCTAGCCTTAGCCTAAGCCTAGGGGTGCCCTAGCCTAAGACTAGGGTTGCCCAATCCTAAGCTTAGGGGTGCCCTAGCCTAAGCCTAGGGGTCCCCTAGCCTAACGCTAGGGGTGACCTAGCCTTAGGCTAGGGGAGCCCTAGCCTTAGACTAATCCTAGGGGTGCCCAGGCCTAAGCCTAGGAGTGCCCTAGCCTAAGCCTAGGGGTGCCCTAACCTTAGGCTAGGGAAGCCGTAGCCTTAGCCTAAGCTTAGGGGTGCCGTAGCCTAAGCCTAGGGCTGCCCTACTCTAAGCCTAGGGGTGCCCTAGCCTAAGCCTAGGTGTGCCCTAGCCTAAGCCTAGGGGTGCCCTAGCCTAAGCTTAGGGGTGCCCTAGCCTAAGGCTAGGGGTGCCCTAGCCTTAGGCTAGGGGAGCCCTAGCCTTAGCCTAAGCCTAGGGGTGCCCTAGCCTAAGCCTATGGGTGCCCTAGCCTAAGCCTAGGGGTGCCCTAGTCTAAGCCTAAGGGTGCCCTAGCCTTAGACTAGGGTAGCCCTAGCCTTAGCCTAAGCCTAGGGCTGCCCTAGCCTAAGCGTAGGGGTGCCCTAGCCTAAGCCTAGGGGTGCCCTAGCCTTAGGGTAGAGGAGCCCTATCCTTAGCCTAAACCAAGGGGTGCCCTAGCCTAAGCCAAGGGGTGCCGTAGCCTAAGCCTAGGGGTGCCCTAGCCTTAGCCTAAGGGTGCCCTAGCCTTAGACTCGGGGATCCCTAGCCTTAGCCTAAGCCTAGGCGTGCCCTAGCCCAAGCCTAGGGGTGCCAAAGCCTAAGCCTAGGGGTGCCCTAGCCTAAGCCTAGGGGTGCCCTAGCCTAAGCCTAGGGGTGCCCTAGCCTAAGCCTAGGGGTGGCCTAGCCTTAGGCTAGGGGAGCCCCAGCCTTAGCCTAAACCTGGGGTGCCCTAGCATAGGCCTAGGGGTGCCCTAGCCTAAGCCTATGGGTGCCCTAACCTTAGGCTAGGGGAGCCCTAGCTTTAGCCTAAGCCTAGGGGTGCCCTAGCATAAGCCTACGGGTCACCTAGCCTATGCCTAGGGGTGCGTTAGCCTTAGGCTAGGGGATCCCTAGCCTTAGCCTAAGCCTAGGGGTTCCCTAGCCTAAGTGTAGGGGTGCCCTAGCCTTAGCCTAGGATGGCCCTAGCCTTAGGCTAGGGGAGCCCTAGCCTTCGCCTAAGCCTAGGGGTGCCCTTGCCTAATAGTAGGGTTGCCCTAGCCTAAGCTTAGGGATGCCCTAGCCTAAGCCTAGGGGTGCCCTAGCTTAAGCCTAGGGGTGCCCTAGGGTTAGGCAAGGGGAGCCCTAACCTTAGCTTAAGCCTAGGGGTGCCCTAGCCTAAGTTTAGGGGTGCCCTAGCCTAAGCCTAGGGGTTCCCTAGCCTAAGCCTAGGGGTGCACTAGCCTAAGCCTAGGGGTGCCAGGGGTGCCCTAGCCTAAGCCTAGGGGTGCCCTAGCCTAAGCCTAGGGGTGTCCTAGCCTTAGGCTAGGGGAGTCCTAGCCTTATCCTAAGCCTAGGTGTACCCTAGCCTTAGGCTAGGGGAGTCCCCACCTTAGCAAAAGCCTTTGGGTGCCCTAGCCTAAGCCTAGGGGTGCCCTAGCCATAGGCTAGGGCATCCCTAGCCTTAGCCTAAGCTTAGGGGTGCCCTAGCCTAACTTAGGGGTTCCCTAGCCTACGCCTAGGGGTATCCTAGCATAAGCCTAGGGGTGCCCTAGCCTGAGCCTAGGGGTGCCCTAGCCTGAGCCTACGAGTGCCCTAGCCTGAGGCTAGGGGAGCCCTTGCCTTAGCCTAAGCCTAGGGCTGCCCTAGCCTAAGCCTAGGGGTGCCCTAGCCTAAGCCTAGGGGAGCCCTAGCCTAAGCCTAGGGGTGCCCTAGCCTAAGCTTAGGGGTGCCCTAGCCTAAGCCTAGGGGTGCCCTAGCCTTAGGATAGGGGAGCCCTAGCCGTAGCCTAAGCCTAGGGGTGCCCTAGCCTACGACTAGGGGTGCCCTAGCCTAAGCTTAGGAGTGCCCTAGCCTAAGCATAGGGGTCACCTAGCCTAACGCTAGGGGTGCCCTAGCCTTAGGCTAGGGGAGCCCTAGCCTTAGCCTAATCCTAGGGGTGCCCTAGACTAAGCCTAGGAGTGCCCTAGCCTAAGCTTAGGGGTGCCCTAACCTTAGGCTAGGGAAGCCGTAGCCTTAGCCTAAGTTTAGGGGTGCCGTAGACTAAGCCTAGGGCTGCCCTACTCTAAGCCTAGGGGTGCCCTAGCCTAAGCCTAGGGGTGCCCTAGCCTAAGCCTAGGGGTGCCCTAGCCTAAGCCTAGGGGTGCCCTAGCCTAAGCCTATGGGTGCCCTAGCCTAAGCCTATGGGTGCCCTAGTCTAAGCCTAAGGGTGCCCTAGCCTTAGACTAGGGTAGCCCTAGCCTTAGCCTAAGCCTAGGGCTGCCCTAGCCTAAGCCTAGGGGTGCCCTAGCCTAAGCCTAGGGGTGCCCTAGCCTTAGGGTAGAGGAGCCCTATCCTTAGCCTAAACCAAGGGGTGCCCTAGCCTAAGCCAAGGGGTGCCGTAGCCTAAGCCTAGGGGTGCCCTAGCCTTAGCCTAAGGGTGCCCTAGCCTTAGACTCGGGGATCCCTAGCCTTAGCCTAAGCCTAGGTGTGCCCTAGCCCAAGCCTAGGGGTGCCATAGCCTAAGCCTAGGGGTGCCCTAGCCTAAGCCTAGGGGTGCCCTAGCCTAAGCCTAGGGGTGCCCTAGCCTAAACCTAGGGGAGCCCTAGCCTTAGGCTAGGGGAGCCCTAGCCTTAGCCTAAACCTAGGGGTGCCCTAGCCTAAGCCTAGGGGTGCCCTAGCCTAAGCCTATGGGTGCCCTAACCTTAGGCTAGGGGAGCCCTAGCTTTAGCCTAAGCCTAGGGGTGCCCTAGCATAAGCCTACGGGTCACCTAGCCTATGCCTAGGGGTGCGTTAGCCTTAGGCTAGGGGATCCCTAGCCTTAGCCTAAGCCTAGGGGTTCCCTAGCCTAAGTGTAGGGGTGCCCTAGCCTTAGCCTAGGATGGCCCTAGCCTAAGCCTAGGGCCAGCCTAGCCTAAGCCTAGTGGTGCCCTAGCCTTAGGCTAGGGGAGCCCTAGCCTTCGCCTAAGCCTCGGGGTGCCCTAGCCTAATAGTAGGGTTGCCCTAGCCTAAGCTTAGGGGTGCCCTAGCCTAAGCCTAGGGGTGCCCTAGCTTAAGCCTAGGGTTGCCCTAGGGTTAGGCAAGGGGAGCCCTAGCCTTAGCTTAAGCCTAGGGGTGCCCTAGCCTAAGTTAAGGGGTGCCCTAGCCTAAGCCTAGGGGTGCCCTAGCCTAAGCCTAGGGGTGCCCTAGCCTAAGCCTAGGGGTGCCAGGGGTGCCCTAGCCTTAGGCTAGGGGAGCCCTAGCCTTAGCCTAAGCTAAGGGTGCCCTAGCATAAGCCTACGGGTCACCTAGCCTACGCCTAGGGGTGCGTTAGCCTTAGGCTAGGGGATCCCTAGCCTTAGCCTAAGCCTAGGGGTTCCCTAGCCTAAGTGTAGGGGTGCCCTAGCCTTAGCCTAGGGTGGCCCTAGCCTAAGCCTAGGGCCAGCCTAGCCTAAGCCTACTGGTGCCCTAGCCTTAGGCTAGAGGAGCCCTAGCCTTCGCCTAAGCCTAGGGGTGCCCTAGCCTAATAATAGGGTTGCCCTAGCCTAAGCTTAGGGGTGCCCTAGCCTAAGCCTAGGGGTACCCTAGCCTAAGCCTAGGGGTGCCCTAGGGTTAGGCAAGGGGAGCCATAGCCTTAGCCTAAGCCTAGGGGTGCCCTAGCCTAAGTTTAGGCGTGCCCTAGCCTAAGTCTTGGGGTTCCCTAGCCTAAGACTAGGGGTGCCATAGCCTAAGCCTAGGGGTGCCCTAGCCTAAGCTTAGGGGTGCCGTAGCCTAAGCCTAGGGGTGCCCTAGCCTAAGCCTAGGGGTGCCCTAGCCTAAGCCTAGGGGTGCCCGAACCTAAGCCTAGGGGTGCCATAGCCTAAGCCTAGGGGTGCCCTAGCCTAAGCCTAGGGGTGTCCTAGCCTAAGCCTAGGGGTGCGCTAGCCTTAGGCTAGGGGAGCCCTAGCCTTAGCCTAAGCCTAGGGGTGCCCTAGCCTAAGCCTAGGGGTGCCCTAGCCTAAGCCTAGGGGTGCCCTAGCCTAAGCCTAGGGGTGCCTGAACCTAAGCCTAGGGGTGCCCTAGCCTAAGCCTAGGGGTTTCCTAGCATTAGGCTAGGGGAGTCCTAGCCTTATCCTAAGCCTAGGTGTACCCTAGCCTTAGGCTAGGGGAGTCCTCACCTTAGCCGAAGCCTTGGGGTGCCCTAGCCTAAGCCTAGGGGTGCCCTAGCCATAGGCTAGGGGAGCCCTAGCCTTAGCCTAAGCTTAGGGGTGCCCTAGCCTAAGCCTAGGGGTGCCCTAGGGTTAGGCAAGGGGAGCCATAGCCTTAGCCTAAGCCTAGGGGTGCCCTAGCCTAAGTTTAGGCGTGCCCTAGCCTAAGCCTAGGGGTGACCTAGCCTAACACTAGGGGTGCCCTAGCCTAAGCCTAGGGGTGCCCTAGCCTAAGCTTAGGGGTGCCGTAGCCTAAGCCTAGGGGTGCCCTAGCCTAAGCCTAGGGGTGCCCTAGAGTTAGGCAAGGGGAGCCCTAGCCTTAGCCAAAGCCTAGGGGTGCCCTAGCCTAAGCCTAGGGGTGCCCTAGAATAAGCCTAGAGGTGCCCTAGCCTAAGCCTAGGGGTGCCCTAGCCTTAGGCTAGGGGAGCCCTAGCCTTAGCCTAAGCCTAGGGGTGCCCTAGGCTAAGCCTAGGGGTGCCCTAGCCTTAGGCTAGGGAAGCCCTAACCTTAGCCTAAGCCTAGGGGTGCCCTAGCACAAGCCTAGGGGTGCCCTAGCCTAAGCCTAGGGGTGCCCTAGCCTTAGCCTAGGGGTGCCCAAGCCTAAGCCTAGATGTGCCCTAGCCTAAGCCTAGGGGTGCCCTATCCTAAGCCTAGGGGTGCCCAAGTCTATGCCTAGGGGTGTCCTAGACTTAGGCTAGCTGAGCCCTAGCCTTAGCCTAAGCCTAGGGTTGCCCTAGCCTAAGCTTAGGGGTGCCCTAGCCTAAGCCAAGGGGTGCCCTAGCCTAAGCCAAGGGGTGACCTAGCCTAAGCCTAGGGGTGCGCTAGCCTTAGGCTAGGGGAGCCCTAGCCTTAGCCTAAGCCTAGGGGTGCCCTAGCCTAAGCCTAGGGGTGCCCTAGCCTAAGCCTAGGGGTGCCCTAGCCTAAGCCTAGGGGTGCCTGAACCTAAGCCTAGGGGTGCCCTAGCCTAAGCCTAGGGGTTTCCTAGCGTTAGGCTAGGGGAGTCCTAGCCTTATCCTAAGCCTAGGGGTGCCCTAGCCTAAGCCTAGGGGTGCCCTAGCCTAAACCTAGGTGTACCCTAGCCTGAGGCTAGGGGAGTCCTCACCTGAGCCGAAGCCTTGGGGTGCCCTAGCCTAAGCCTAGGGGTGCCCTAGCCATAGGCTAGGGGAGCCCTAGCCTTAGCCTAAGCTTAGGGGTGCCCTAGCCTAAGCTTAGGGGTTCCCTAGCCTAAGCCTAGGGGTGCCCTAGCATAAGCCTAGGGGTGCCCTAGCCTGAGCCTAGGGGTGCCCTAGCCTGAGCCTACGGGTGCCCTAGCCTGAGGCTAGGGGAGCCCTAGCCTGAGTCTAGCCTAGGATTGCCCTAGCCTAAGCATAGGTGTGCCATAGCCTGAGTCTTGTGGTGCACTAGCCTGAGGCTAGAGGAGCCGTAGCCTTAGCCTAAGCCTAGGGGTGCCCAAGCCTAAGCCTAGGGGTGCCCTAGCCTAAGCCTAGGGGTGCTCTAGCCTAAGCCTACGTGTGCCCTCGCCTTAGGCTAGGGGAGCCGTAGCCTTAGACCAAGCCTAGGGGTGCCATAGCCTAAGCCTAGGGATGCCCTAGACTGAGCCTAGAGGTGCCCTAGCCTTAGGCTAGGGGAGCCCTAGACATAGCCTAAGCCTAGGGGAGCCCTAGCCTAAGCCTAGGGGTGCCCTAGCCTAAGATTAGGGGTGCCCTAGCCTAAGCCTAGTGGTGCCCTAGCCTTAGGCTAGGGGAGCCCTAGCCTTAGCCTAAGCCTAGGGGTGCCCTAGCCTAAGACTAGGGGTGCCCTAGCCTAAGCCTAGGAGTGCCCTAGCCTAAGCCTAGGGGTGCCCTAACCTTAGGCTAGGGAAGCCCTAGCCTTAGCCTAAGCTTAGCGGTGCCGTAGCCTAAGCCTAGGGCTGCCCTAGCCTAAGCCCAGGGGTGCCCTAGCCTAAGCTTAGGGGTGCCCTAGCCTAAGGCTTGGGGTGCCCTAACCTTAGGCTAGGGGAGCCCTAGCCTTAGCCTAAGCCTAGGGGTGCCCTAGCCTAAGCCTAGGGGTGCCCTAGCCTAAGCCTAGGTGTACCCTAGCCTTAGGCTAGGAGAGTCCTCACCTTAGCCAAAGCCTTGGGGTGCCCTAGCCTAAGCCTAAGGGTGCCCTAGCCTTAGACTAGGGTAGCCCTAGCCTTAGCCTAAGCCTATGGCTGCCCTAGCCTAAGCCGAGGGGTGCCCTAGCCTTAGGGTAGGGGAGCCCTATCCTTAGCCTAAACCAAGGGGTGTCCTAGCCTAAGCCTAGGGGGGTCCTACCATAAGCCTTGGGGTGCCGTAGCCTAAGCCTAGGGGTGCCCTAAACTAAGCCTAGGGGTGCCCAGTCCTTAGGCTAGAGGAGCCCTAGCCTTTGCCTAAGACTATGCTGCCCTAGCCTAAGCCTAGGGGTGCCCTAGCCTAAGACTAGGGGTGCCCTAGCCTAACCCTAGTGGTGCCCTAGCCTTAGGCTAGTGGAACACTAGCCTTAGCCTAAGCCTAGGGGTGCCCTAGCCTAAGCCTAGGCGTGCCCTAGCCTAAGCCAAGGGGTGCCCTAGCTTAAGTCTAGGGGTGCCTAGCCTAATATAGGGGTGCCCTAACCTAAGTCTAGGGGTTCCCTACCTAAGCCTATGGGTGCCCTAACCTAAGCCTAAGGGTGCCCTAGCCTTAGCCTAAGCCTAGGGGTGCCCTAGCCTAAACCTAGGGGTGCCCTAGCCTAAGCTTAGGGGTGCCTTAGCCTAAGCCTAGGGGTCCCCTAGCATTAGCCTAAGCCTAGGGGTGCCCTAGCCTAAGCTTAGGGGTGCCGTAGCCTTAGGCTAGGGGATCCCTAGCCTTAGCCTAAGCCTAGGGGTGCCCTAGCCTAAGTGTAGGGGTGCCCTAGCCTGAGCCTAGGTGTGCCCTAGCCTTAGCCTAGGGGTGCCGTAACCTAAGCCTAGGGCTGCCTTAGCCTAAGCCTAGGGGTCCCCTAGCCTTAGTCTAATCCTAGGGGTGCCCTAGCCTAAGCCAAGGGGTGCCCTAGCCTGAGCCTCTGTGTGCCTTAGCCTAAGCCTAGGGGTCCCCTAGCATTAGCCTAAGCCTAGGGGTGCCCTATCCTAAGCCAAGGCGTGCCTTAGCCTAAGCCGAGGGGTCCCCAAGCCTTAGTCTAAGCCTAGGGGTGCCCTAGCCTGACGCTAGGGGAGCCCTAGCCTTAGTCTAGCCTAGCATTGCCCTAGCCTAAGCCTAGGTGTGCCATAGCCTGAGTTTTGTGGTGAACTAGCCTGAGGCTAGAGGAGCCGTAGCCTTAGCCTAAGCCTAGGGGTGCCCTATCCTAAGCCTAGGGGTTCCCTAGCCTAAGCCTAGGGGTGCCCTAGCCTAAGCCTACGGGTGCCCTCGCCTTAGGCTAGGGGAGCCCTAGCCTTAGCCTAAGCCTAGGGGTGCCATAGCCTAAGCCTAGGGATGCCCTAGACTGAGCCTAGGGGAGCCCTAGCCTTAGGCTAGGGGAGCCGTAGACATAGCCTAAGCCTAGGGCTGCCCTAGCCTAAGCCTAGGGGTGCCCTAGCCTAGGCCTTGGAGAGCCCTAGCCTAAGCCTAGGGGTGCCCTAGCCTAAGCTTAGGGGTGCCCTAGCCTAAGCCTAGTGGTGCCCTAGCGTTAGGCTATGGGAGCTCTAGCCTTAGCCTAAGCCTAGGGGTGCCCTAGCCTAGAACTAGGGGTGCCCTAGCCTGAGCCCAGGGGAGCCCTAGATTTAGCCTAATCCTAGGGGTGCCCTACCCTAAGCCTAGGGGTGCCCTAGCCTAACCCTAGGCTTGCCCTAGCCTTAGGCTTGCATAGCCGTAGCCTAAGCCTAAGCCTAGTGGTGCCCTAGCCTAAGCCAAGGGGTGCCCTAGCCTTAGGTTAGGGGAGCCCATGTCTTAGCCTAAGCCTAGGGGTGTCCTAGCCTAAGCCTAGGGGGGTCCTACCATAAGCCTAGGGGTGCCCTAGCCTAAGCCTAGGGGTGCCCAGGCCTTAGGCTAGAGGAGCCCTACCTAAGCCTAGGTGTGCCCTAGCCTAAGCCTAGGGGTGCCCTAGCCTTAGCCTAAGCCTAGGGGTGCCCTAGCCTAAACCTAGGGGTGCCCTAGCCTAATCCTAGGGGTGCCTTAGCCTAACCCTAGGTTTGCCCTAGCCTTAGCCTAAGCCTAGGGGTGCCCTAGCCTAAGTGTAGGGGTGCCCTAGCCTGAGCCTAGGGGTGCCCTAGCCTTAGCCTAGGGGTCCCGTAGCCTAAGCCTAGGGCTGCCTTAGCCTAAGCCTAGGGGTCCCCTAGCCTTAGTCTAAGCCTAGGGGTGCCCTAGCCTAAGCCTAGGGGTGCCTAGCCTAAGCCTCGGGGTGCCTTAGCCTAAGCCTAGGGGTCCCCTAGCATTAGCCTAAGCCTAGGGGTGCCCTAGCCTAAGCCAAGGGGTGCCTTAGCCTAAACCTAGGGTTCCCCTAACCTTAGCCTAAGACTAGGGGTGCCTTAGGCTGAGCCTTGGGGTGCTGTAGCCTTAGCCTAGGGGTTCCCTAGCCTAAGCCTAGGGGAGCCCTAGCCTTAGCCTAAGCCTAGGGGTGCCCTAGCCTAAGACTAGGGGTGCCCTAGCCTAAGCTTAGGGGTGCCCTAGCATAAGCCTAGGGGTGCCCTAGCCTAAGCCTAGGGGTGCCCTAGCCTAAGCCTAGGAGTGCCCGAACCTAAGCCTAGGGGTGCCCTAGCCTAAGCCTAGGGGTGTCCTAGCCTTAGGCCAGGGGATTCCTAGCCTTATCCAAAGCCTAGGGGTGCCCTAGCCTAAGCCTAGGGGTGCCCTAGCCTAAGCCTAGGGATGCCCTAGCGTTAGGCTAGAGGAACCCTAGCCTTAGCCTAAGCCTAGGGGTGCCCTAGCCTAAGCCTAGAGGTGCCCTAGCCTAAGTCTAGGGGTGCCCTAGCCTAAGCCTAGCGGTACCCTAGCGTTAGGCTAGGGGAGCACTAGCCTTAGCCTAAGCCTAGGGGTGGCCCAGCCTAAGCCTAGGGGTGCCCTAGCCTAAGTCTAGGGGTGCGTAGCCTAAGCATAGGGGTGCCCTAGCCTAAGCCTACGGGTGCCCTAGCCTAAGCCTAGGGGTGCCCTAACCTTTGGCTAGGGAAGCCCTAGCCTTAGCCTAAGCCTCGGGCTGCACTTCCCTAAGCCTAGGGGTACCCTAGTCTAAGCCTAGAGGTGCCCTAGCCTAAGCCTAGGGGTGCCCTAGCCTAAGCCTACGTGTGACCTCGTCTTAGGATAGGGGAGCCCTAGCCTTAGCCTAAGCCTAGGGGTGCCATAGCCTAAGCCTAGGGTTGCCCTAGACTGAGCCTAGGGGTGCCCTAGCCTTAGGCTAGGGGAGCCCTAGCCTTAGCCTAAGCCTAGGGGTGCCCTAGCCTAAGCCTAGGAGTGCCCTAGCCTAAGCCTAGGGGTGCCCTAACCTTAGGCTAGGGAAGCCGTAGCCTTAGCCTAAGCTTAGGGGTGCTGTAGCCTAAGGCTAGGGGTGCCCTAGCCTTAGGCTAGGGGAGACCTAGCCTTAGCCTAAGCCTAGGGGTGCCCTAGCCTAAGCCTAGGGGTGCCCTAACCTAAGCCTAGGCGTGCCCTGGTCTTAAGCTAGGGGAGCCCTAGCCTTAACCTAAGCCTAGGGGTGCCCTAGCCTAAGCCTAGGGGTGCCCTAGCCTAAGCCTAGGGGTGCCCTAGTCTAAGCCTAAGGGTACCCTAGTCTTAGACTCGGGGATCCCTAGCCTTAGCGGAAGCCTAGGCGTGCCCTAGCCCAAGCCTAGGGGTGCCCTAGCCTAAGCCTAGGGGTGCCCTAGCCTAAGACTAGGGGTGCCCTAGCCTAAGCCTAGGGGTGCCCTAGCCTTAGGCTAGGGGAGCCCTAGCCTTAGCCTAAACCTAGGGGTGCCCTAGCCTAAGCCTAGGGGTGCCCTACCCTAAGCCTATGGGTGCCCTAACCTTAGGCTAGGGGAGCCCTAGCTTTAGCCTAAGCCTAGGGGTGCCCTAGCATAAGCCTACGGGTCACCTAGCCTATGCCTAGGGGTGCGTTAGCCTTAGGCTAGGGGATCACTAACCTTAGCCTAAGTCTAGGGGTTCCCTAGCCTAAGTGTAGGGGTGCCTTAGCCGTAGCCTAGGATGGCCCTAGCCTAAGCCTAGGGCCATCCTAGCCTAAGCCTAGTGGTGCCCTAGCCTTAGGCTAAGGGAGCCCTAGCCTTCGTCTAAGCCTAGGGGTGCCCTAGCCTAATAGTAGGGTTGCCCTAGCCTAAGCTTAGGGGTGCCCTAGCCTAAGCCTAGGGGTGCCCTAGCCTAAGCCTAGGGGTGTCCTAGCCTAAGCCTAGGGGTGCCCTAGCCTAAGCCTAGGGGTGCCAGGATTGCCCTAGCCTTAGGCTAAGGGAGCCCTAGCCTTAGCCTAAGCCTAGGGGTGCCCTAGCATAAGCCTACGGGTCACCTAGCCTACGCCTAGGGGTGCGTTAGCCTTAGGATAGGGGATCCCTAGCCTTAGGCTAAGCCTATGGGTTCCCTAGCCTAAGTTTAGGGGTGCCCTAGCCTTAGCCTAGGGTGGCCCTAGCCTAAGCCTAGGGCCAGCCTAGCCTAAGCGTAGTGGTGCCCTAGCCTTAGGCTAGGGGAGCCCTAGCCTTCGCCTAAGCCTAGTGGTGCCCTAGCCTTAGGCTAAGGGAGCCCTAGCCTTCGCCTAAGCCTAGGGGTGCCCTAGCCTAATAGTAGGGTTGCCCTAGCCTAAGCTTAGGGGTGCCCTAGCCTAAGCCAAGGGGTGCCCTAGCCTAAGCCTAGGGGTGCCCTAGGGTTAGGCAAGGGGAGCCCTAGCCTTAGCTTAAGCCTAGGTGTGCCCTAGCCTAATTTAGGGGTGCCCTAGCCTAAGCCTAGGGGTGTCCTAGCCTAAGCCTAGGGGTGCCCTAGCCTAAGCCTAGGGGTGCCAGGGTTGCCCTAGCCTTAGGCTACGGGAGCCCTAGCCTTAGCCTACGCCTAGGGGTGCGTTAGCCTTAGGCTAGGGGATCCCTAGCCTTAGCCTAAGCCTAGGGGTTCCCTAGCCTAAGTTTAGGGGTGCCCTAGGTTTACCCTAGGGTGGCCCAAGCCTAAGCCTAGGGCCAGCCTAGCCTAAGCCAAGTGGTGCCCTAGCCTTAGGCTAGGGGAGCCCTAGCCTTCGCCTAAGCCTAAGGGTGCCCTAGCCTAATAGTAGGGTTGCCCTAGCCTAAGCTTAGGGGTGCCCTAGCCTAAGCCTAGGGGTGCCCTAGCCTAAGCCTAGGGGTGCCCTAGGGTTAGGCAAGGGGAGCCCTAGCCTTAGCCTAAGCCTAGGGGTGCCCTAGCTTAAGTTTAGGGGTGCCCTAGCCTAAGCCTAGGGGTGCCCTAGCCTAAGCCTAGGGGTGCCCTAGCCTAAGCCTAGGGGTGCCCAAGCCTTAGGCTAGGGGGCCCTAGCCTTAGCCTATGCCTAGGGGTACCCTAGCCTAAGACTAGGAGTGCCCTAGCCTAAGCTTAGGGGTGCCGTAGCCTAAGCCTAGGGGTGCCCTAGCCTAAGCCTAGGGGTGCCCTAGAGTTAGGCAAGGGGAGCCCTAGCCTTAGCCTAAGCCTAGGGGTGCCCTAGCCTAAGCCTAGGGGTGCCCTAGCCTAAGCCTAGGGGTGCCCAGGAATAAGCCTAGGGGTGCCCTAGCCTAAGCCTAGGGGTGCCCTAGCCTAAGCCTAGGGGTGCCCTAGCCTAAGCCTAGGGGTGCCCTAACCTAAGCCTAGGCGTGCCCTGGTCTTAAGCTAGGGGAGCCCTAGCCTTAACCTAAGCCTAGGGGTGCCCTAGCCTAAGCCTAGGGGTGCCCTAGCCTAAGCCTAGGGGTGCCCTAGTCTAAGCCTAAGGGTACCCTAGTCTTAGACTCGGGGATCCCTAGCCTTAGCGGAAGCCTAGGCGTGCCCTAGCCCAAGCCTAGGGGTGCCCTAGCCTAAGCCTAGGGGTGCCCTAGCCTAAGACTAGGGGTGCCCTAGCCTAAGCCTAGGGGTGCCCTAGCCTTAGGCTAGGGGAGCCCTAGCCTTAGCCTAAACCTAGGGGTGCCCTAGCCTAAGCCTAGGGGTGCCCTACCCTAAGCCTATGGGTGCCCTAACCTTAGGCTAGGGGAGCCCTAGCTTTAGCCTAAGCCTAGGGGTGCCCTAGCATAAGCCTACGGGTCACCTAGCCTATGCCTAGGGGTGCGTTAGCCTTAGGCTAGGGGATCACTAACCTTAGCCTAAGTCTAGGGGTTCCCTAGCCTAAGTGTAGGGGTGCCTTAGCCGTAGCCTAGGATGGCCCTAGCCTAAGCCTAGGGCCATCCTAGCCTAAGCCTAGTGGTGCCCTAGCCTTAGGCTAAGGGAGCCCTAGCCTTCGTCTAAGCCTAGGGGTGCCCTAGCCTAATAGTAGGGTTGCCCTAGCCTAAGCTTAGGGGTGCCCTAGCCTAAGCCTAGGGGTGCCCTAGCCTAAGCCTAGGGGTGTCCTAGCCTAAGCCTAGGGGTGCCCTAGCCTAAGCCTAGGGGTGCCAGGATTGCCCTAGCCTTAGGCTAAGGGAGCCCTAGCCTTAGCCTAAGCCTAGGGGTGCCCTAGCATAAGCCTACGGGTCACCTAGCCTACGCCTAGGGGTGCGTTAGCCTTAGGATAGGGGATCCCTAGCCTTAGGCTAAGCCTATGGGTTCCCTAGCCTAAGTTTAGGGGTGCCCTAGCCTTAGCCTAGGGTGGCCCTAGCCTAAGCCTAGGGCCAGCCTAGCCTAAGCGTAGTGGTGCCCTAGCCTTAGGCTAGGGGAGCCCTAGCCTTCGCCTAAGCCTAGTGGTGCCCTAGCCTTAGGCTAAGGGAGCCCTAGCCTTCGCCTAAGCCTAGGGGTGCCCTAGCCTAATAGTAGGGTTGCCCTAGCCTAAGCTTAGGGGTGCCCTAGCCTAAGCCAAGGGGTGCCCTAGCCTAAGCCTAGGGGTGCCCTAGGGTTAGGCAAGGGGAGCCCAAGCCTTAGCTTAAGCCTAGGTGTGCCCTAGCCTAATTTAGGGGTGCCCTAGCCTAAGCCTAGGGGTGTCCTAGCCTAAGCCTAGGGGTGCCCTAGCCTAAGCCTAGGGGTGCCAGGGTTGCCCTAGCCTTAGGCTACGGGAGCCCTAGCCTTAGCCTACGCCTAGGGGTGCGTTAGCCTTAGGCTAGGGGATCCCTAGCCTTAGCCTAAGCCTAGGGGTTCCCTAGCCTAAGTTTAGGGGTGCCCTAGGTTTACCCTAGGGTGGCCCAAGCCTAAGCCTAGGGCCAGCCTAGCCTAAGCCAAGTGGTGCCCTAGCCTTAGGCTAGGGGAGCCCTAGCCTTCGCCTAAGCCTAAGGGTGCCCTAGCCTAATAGTAGGGTTGCCCTAGCCTAAGCTTAGGGGTGCCCTAGCCTAAGCCTAGGGGTGCCCTAGCCTAAGCCTAGGGGTGCCCTAGGGTTAGGCAAGGGGAGCCCTAGCCTTAGCCTAAGCCTAGGGGTGCCCTAGCTTAAGTTTAGGGGTGCCCTAGCCTAAGCCTAGGGGTGCCCTAGCCTAAGCCTAGGGGTGCCCTAGCCTAAGCCTAGGGGTGCCCAAGCCTTAGGCTAGGGGGCCCTAGCCTTAGCCTATGCCTAGGGGTACCCTAGCCTAAGACTAGGAGTGCCCTAGCCTAAGCTTAGGGGTGCCGTAGCCTAAGCCTAGGGGTGCCCTAGCCTAAGCCTAGGGGTGCCCTAGAGTTAGGCAAGGGGAGCCCTAGCCTTAGCCTAAGCCTAGGGGTGCCCTAGCCTAAGCCTAGGGGTGCCCTAGCCTAAGCCTAGGGGTGCCCAGGAATAAGCCTAGGGGTGCCCTAGCCTAAGCCTAGGGGTGCCCTAGCCTAAGCCTAGGGGTGCCCTAGCCTTAGGCTAGGGGAGCCCTTGCCTTAGCCTAAGCCTAGGGGTGCCCTAGCCTCAGCCTAGGGGTGCCCTAGCCTTAGGCTAGGGGAGCCCTAACCTTAGCCTAAGCCTAGGGGTGCCCTAGCACAAGCCTAGGGGTGCCCTAGCCTAAGCCTAGTGGTGCCCTAGCCTTAGCCTAGGGGTGCCCAAGCCTAAGCCAAATGTGCCCTAGCCTAAGCCTAGGGGTGCCCTACCCTAAGCCTAGGGGTGCCCTAGCCTAAGCCTAGGTGTGCCCTAGCCTTATGGTAGCTGAGCCCTAGCCTTAGCCTAAGCCTAGGGGTGCCCTAGCCTAAGCTTAGGGGTGCCCTAGCCTAAGCCAAGGGGTGCCCTAGCCTAAGCCAAGGGGTGACCTAGCCTAAGCCTAGGGGTGCGCTAGCCTTAGGCTAGGGGAGCCCTAGCCTTAGCCTAAGCCTAGAGTTGCCCTAGCCTAAGCCTAGGGTGCCCTAGCCTAAGCCAAGGCGTGCCTTAGCCTAAGCCGAGGGGTCACCTAGCCTTAGTCTAAGCCTAGGGGTGCCCTAGCCTGACCTAGGGGTGCCCTAGCCTGAGCCTACAGGTGCCCTAGCCTGAGGCTAGGGGAGCCCTAGCCTTAGTCTAGCCTAGCATTGCCCTAGCCTAAGCCTAGGGGTGCCATAGCCTGAGTGTTGTGGTGCACTAGCCTGAGGCTAGAGGAGCCTTAGCCTTAGCCTAAGCCTAGGGGTGCCCTATCCTAAGCCTAGGGGTTCCCTAGCCTAAGCCTAGGGGTGCCCTAGCCTAAGCCTACGGGTGCCCTCGCCTTAGGCTAGGGGAGCCCTAGCCTTAGCCTAAGCCTAGGGGTGCCATAGCCTAAGCCTAGGGATGCCCTAGACTGAGCCTAGGGGAGCCCTAGCCTTAGGCTACGGGAGCCGTAGACATAGCCTAAGCCTAGGGCTCCCCTAGCCTAAGCCTAGGGGTGCCCTAGCCTAAGCCTAGGAGAGCCCTAGCCTAAGCCTAGGGGTGCCCTAGCCTAAGCTTAGGGGTGCCCTAGCCTAAGCCTAGTGGTGCCCTAGCGTTAGGCTATGGGAGCCCTAGCCTTAGCCTAAGCCTAGGGGTGCCCTAGCCTAAGACTAGGGGTGCCCTAGCCTGAGCCCAGGGGAGCCCTAGCTTTAGCCTAATCCTAGGGGTGCCCGACCCTAAGCCTAGGGGTGCCCTAGCCTAAGCCTAGGCTTGCCCTAGCCTTAGGCTAGCATAGCCGTAGCCTAAGCCTAAGCCTAGTGGTGCCCTAGCCTAAGCCAAGGGGTGCCCTAGCCTTAGGTTAGGGGAGCCCTAGTCTTAGCCTAAGCCTAGGGGTGTCCTAGCCTAAGCCTAGGGAGGGTCCTACCATAAGCCTAGGGGTGCCCTAGCCTAAGCCTAGGGGTGCCAGGGTTGCCCTAGCCTTAGGCTAAGGGAGCCCTAGCCTTAGCCTAAGCCTAGGGGTGCCCTAGCATAAGCCTACGGGTCACCTAGCCTACGCCTAGGGGTGCGTTAGCCTTAGGCCAGGGGATCCCTAGCCTTAGCCTAAGCCTAGGGGTTCCCTAGCCTAAGTTTAGGGGTGCCCTAGCCTTAACCTAGGGTGGCCCTAGCCTAAGCCTAGGGCCAGCCTAACCTAAGCCTAGTGGTGCCCTAGCCTTAGGCTAGGGGAGCCCTAGCCTTCGCCTAAGCCTAGTGGTGCCCTAGCCTTAGGCTAAGGGAGCCCTAGCCTTCGCCTAAGCCTAGGGGTGCCCTAGCCTAATAGTAGGGTTGCCCTAGCCTAAGCTTAGGGGTGCCCTAGCCTAAGCCTAGGGGTGCCCTAGGGTTAGGCAAGGGGAGCCCTAGCCTTAGCTTAAGCCTAGGTGTGCCCTAGCCTAAGTTTAGGGGTGCCCTAGCCTAAGCCTAGGGGTGTCCTAGCCTAAGCCTAGGGGTGCCCTAGCCTAAGCCTAGGGGTGCCAGGGTTGCCCTAGCCTTAGGCTAGGGGAGCCCTAGCCTTAGCCTAAGCCTAGGGGTGCCCTAGCATAAGCCTACGGGTCACCTAGCCTACGCCTAGGGGTGCGTTAGCCTTAGGCTAGGGGATCCCTAGCCTTAGCCTAAGCCTAGGGGTTCCCTAGCCTAAGTTTAGGGGTGCCCTAGCCTTACCCTAGGGTGGCCCAAGCCTAAGCCTAGGGTCAGCCTAGCCTAAGCCTAGTGGTGCCCTAGCCTTAGGCTAGGGGAGCCCTAGACTTCGCCTAAGCCTAGGGGTGCCCTAGCCTAATAGTAGGGTTGCCCTAGCCTAAGCTTAGGGGTGCCCTAGCCTAAGCCTAGGGGTGCCCTAGCCTAAGCCTAGGGGTGCCCTAGGGTTAGGCAAGGGGAGCCCTAGCCTTAGCCTAAGCCTAGGGGTGCCCTAGCCTAAGTTTAGGGGTGCCCTAGCCTAAGCCTAGGGGTGCCCTAGCCTAAGCCTAGGGGTGCCCAAGCCTTAGGCTAGGGGGCCCTAGCCTTAGCCTAAGCCTAGGGGTACCCTAGCCTAAGACTAGGAGTGCCCTAGCCTAAGCTTAGGGGTGCCGTAGCCTAAGCCTAGGGGTGCCCTAGCCTAAGCCTAGGGGTGCCCTAGAGTTAGGCAAGGGGAGCCCTAGCCTTAGCCTAAGCCTAGGGTTGCCCTAGCCTAAGCCTAGGGGTGCCCTAGCCTAAGCCTAGGGGTGCCCTAGAATAAGCCTAGGGGTGCCCTAGCCTAAGCTTAGGGGTGCCTTAGCCTAAGCCTAGGGGTGCCCTAGCCTTAGGCTAGGGGAGCCCTAACCTTAGCCTAAGCCTAGGGGTGCCCTAGCACAAGCCTAGGGGTGCCCTAGCCTAAGCCTAGTGGTGCCCTAGCCTTAGCCTAGGGGTGCCCAAGCCTAAGTCAAATGTGCCCTAGCCTAAGCCTAGGGGTGCCCTACCCTAAGCCTAGGGGTGCCCTAGCCTAAGCCTAGGTGTGCCCTAGCCTTAGGGTAGCTGAGCCCTAGCCTTAGCCTAAGCCTAGGGGTGCCCTAGCCTAAGCTTAGGGGTGCCCTAGCCTAAGCCAAGGGGTGCCCTAGCCTAAGCCAAGGGGTGACCTAGCCTAAGCCTAGGGGTGCGCTAGCCTTAGGCTAGGGGAGCCCTAGCCTTAGCCTAAGCCTAGAGTTGCCCTAGCCTAAGCCTAGGGGTGCCCTAGCCTAAGCCAAGGAGTGCCTTACCCTAAGCCGAGGGGTCCCCTAGCCTTAGTCTAAGCCTAGGGGTGCCCTAGCCTGACCTAGGGGTGCCCTAGCCTGAGCCTACAGGTGCCCTAGCCTGAGGCTAGGGGAGCCCTAGCCTTAGTCTAGCCTAGCATTGCCCTAGCCTAAGCCTAGGGGTGCCATAGCCTGAGTGTTGTGGTGCACTAGCCTGAGGCTAGAGGAGCCTTAGCCTTACCCTAAGCCTAGGGGTGCCCTATCCTAAGCCTAGGGGTTCCCTAGCCTAAGCCTAGGGGTGCCCTAGCCTAAGCCTACGGGTGCCCTCGCCTTAGGCTAGGGGAGCCCTAGCCTTAGCCTAAGCCTAGGGGTGCCATAGCCTAAGCCTAGGGATGCCCTAGACTGAGCCTAGGGGAGCCCTAGCCTTAGGCTACGGGAGCCGTAGACATAGCCTAAGCCTAGGGCTGCCCTAGCCTAAGCCTAGGGGTGCCCTAGCCTAAGCCTAGGAGAGCCCTAGCCTAAGCCTAGGGGTGCCCTAGCCTAAGCTTAGGGGTGCCCTAGCCTAAGCCTAGTGGTGCCCTAGCGTTAGGCTATGGGAGCCCTAGCCTTAGCCTAAGCCTAGGGGTGCCCTAGCCTAAGACTAGGGGTGCCCTAGCCTGAGCCCAGGGGAGCCCTAGCTTTAGCCTAATCCTAGGGGTGCCCTACCCTAAGCCTAGGGGTGCCCTAGCCTAAGCCTAGGCTTGCCCTAGCCTTAGGCTAGCATAGCCGTAGCCTAAGCCTAAGCCTAGTGGTGCCCTAGCCTAAGCCAAGGGGTGCCCTAGCCTTAGGTTAGGGGAGCCCTAGTCTTAGCCTAATCCTAGGGGTGTCCTAGCCTAAGCCTAGGGGGGTCCTTCCATAAGCCTAGGGGTGCCCTAGCCTAAGTCTAGGGGTGCCCTAGCCTAAGCCTAGGGGTGACCTAGCCTAACCCTAGTGGTGCCCTAGCCTTAGGCTAGTGGAACACTAGCCTTAGCCTAAGCCTAGGGGTGCCCTAGCCTAAGCCTAGGGGTGCCCTAGCCTTAGCCTAAGCCTAGGGGTGCCCTAGCCTAAACCTAGGGGTGCCCTAGCCTAATCCTAGGGGTGCCTTAGCCTAAGCCTAGGGGTGCCCTAGCCTTAGCCTAAGCCTAGGGGTGCCCTAGCCTAAGTCTAGGGGTGCCCTAGCCTGAGCCTAGGGGTGCCCTAGCCTTAGCCTAGGGGTCCCGTAGCCTAAGACTAGGGCTGCCTTAGCCTAAGCCTAGGGGTCCCCTAGCCTTAGTCTAAGCCTAGGGGTGCCCTAGCCTAAGCCTAGGGGTGCCTAGCCTAAGCCTCGGGGTGCCGTAGCCTAAGCCTAGGGGTCCCCTAGCTTTAGCCTAAGCCTAGGGGTGCCCTAGCCTAAGCCAAGGGGTGCCTTAGCCTAAACCTAGGGTTCCCCTAACCTTAGCCTAAGCCTAGGGGTGCCTTAGGCTGAGCCTTGGGGTGCCGTAGCCTTAGCCTAGGGGTTCCCTAGCCTAAGCCTAGGGGAGCCCTAGCCTTAGCCTAAGCCTAGTGGTGCCCTAGCCTAAGACTAGGGGTGCCCTAGCCTAAGCTTAGGTGTGCCCTAGCATAAGCCTAGGGGTGCCCTAGCCTAAGCCTAGGGGTGCCCTAGCCTAAGCCTAGGAGTGCCCGAACCTAAGCCTAGGGGTGCCCTAGCCTAAGCCTAGGGGTTTCCTAGCCTTAGGCCAGGGGATTCCTAGCCTTATCCTAAGCCTAGGGGTGCCCTAGCCTAAGCCTAGGGGTGCCCTAGCCTAAGCCTAGGTGTACCCTAGCCTTAGGCTAGGGGAGTCCTCCTCTTAGCCGAAGCCTTGGGGTGTCCTAGCCTAAGCCTAGGGGTGCCCATGCCCAAGCCTAGGGATGCCCTAGCGTTAGGCTAGAGGAACCCTAGCCTTAGCCTAAGCCTAGGGGTGCCCTAGCCTAAGCCAAATGTGCCCTAGCCTAAGCCTAGGGGTGCCCTACCCTAAGCCTAGGGGTGCCCTAGCCTAAGCCTAGGTGTGCCCTAGCCTTAGGGTAGCTGAGCCCTAGCCTTAGCCTAAGCCTAGGGGTGCCCTAGCCTAAGCTTAGGGGTGCCCTAGCCTAAGCCAAGGGGTGCCCTAGCCTAAGCCAAGGGGTGACCTAGCCTAAGCCTAGGGGTGCGCTAGCCTTAGGCTAGGGGAGCCCTAGCCTTAGCCTAAGCCTAGAGTTGCCCTAGCCTAAGCCTAGGGGTGCCCTAACCTAAGCCAAGGAGTGCCTTACCCTAAGCCGAGGGGTCCCCTAGCCTTAGTCTAAGCCTAGGGGTGCCCTAGCCTGACCTAGGGGTGCCCTAGCCTGAGCCTACAGGTGCCCTAGCCTGAGGCTAGGGGAGCCCTAGCCTTAGTCTAGCCTAGCATTGCCCTAGCCTAAGCCTAGGGGTGCCATAGCCTGAGTGTTGTGGTGCACTAGCCTGAGGCTAGAGGAGCCTTAGCCTTACCCTAAGCCTAGGGGTGCCCTATCCTAAGCCTAGGGGTTCCCTAGCCTAAGCCTAGGGGTGCCCTAGCCTAAGCCTACGGGTGCCCTCGCCTTAGGCTAGGGGAGCCCTAGCCTTAGCCTAAGCCTAGGGGTGCCATAGCCTAAGCCTAGGGATGCCCTAGACTGAGCCTAGGGGAGCCCTAGCCTTAGGCTACGGGAGCCGTAGACATAGCCTAAGCCTAGGGCTGCCCTAGCCTAAGCCTAGGGGTGCCCTAGCCTAAGCCTAGGAGAGCCCTAGCCTAAGCCTAGGGGTGCCCTAGCCTAAGCTTAGGGGTGCCCTAGCCTAAGCCTAGTGGTGCCCTAGCGTTAGGCTATGGGAGCCCTAGCCTTAGCCTAAGCCTAGGGGTGCCCTAGCCTGAGCCCAGGGGAGCCCTAGCTTTAGCCTAATCCTAGGGGTGCCCTACCCTAAGCCTAGGGGTGCCCTAGCCTAAGCCTAGGCTTGCCCTAGCCTTAGGCTAGCATAGCCGTAGCCTAAGCCTAAGCCTAGTGGTGCCCTAGCCTAAGCCAAGGGGTGCCCTAGCCTTAGGTTAGGGGAGCCCTAGTCTTAGCCTAATCCTAGGGGTGTCCTAGCCTAAGCCTAGGGGGGTCCTTCCATAAGCCTAGGGGTGCCCTAGCCTAAGCCTAGGGGTGCCCAGGCCTTAGGCTAGAGGAGCCCTAGCCTTTGCCTAAGACTATGCTGCCCTAGCCTAAGTCTAGGGGTGCCCTAGCCTAAGCCTAGGGGTGACCTAGCCTAACCCTAGTGGTGCCCTAGCCTTAGGCTAGTGGAACACTAGCCTTAGCCTAAGCCTAGGGGTGCCCTAGCCTAAGCCTAGGGGTGCCCTAGCCTTAGCCTAAGCCTAGGGGTGCCCTAGCCTAAACCTAGGGGTGCCCTAGCCTAATCCTAGGGGTGCCTTAGCCTAAGCCTAGGGGTGCCCTAGCCTTAGCCTAAGCCTAGGGGTGCCCTAGCCTAAGTGTAGGGGTGCCCTAGCCTGAGCCTAGGGGTGCCCTAGCCTTAGCCTAGGGGTCCCGTAGCCTAAGACTAGGGCTGCCTTAGCCTAAGCCTAGGGGTCCCCTAGCCTTAGTCTAAGCCTAGGGGTGCCCTAGCCTAAGCCTAGGGGTGCCTAGCCTAAGCCTCGGGGTGCCGTAGCCTAAGCCTAGGGGTCCCCTAGCTTTAGCCTAAGCCTAGGGGTGCCCTAGCCTAAGCCAAGGGGTGCCTTAGCCTAAACCTAGGGTTCCCCTAACCTTAGCCTAAGCCTAGGGGTGCCTTAGGCTGAGCCTTGGGGTGCCGTAGCCTAAGCCTAGGGGTTCCCTAGCCTAAGCCTAGGGGAGCCCTAGCCTTAGCCTAAGCCTAGGGGTGCCCTAGCCTAAGACTAGGGGTGCCCTAGCCTAAGCTTAGGTGTGCCCTAGCATAAGCCTAGGGGTGCCCTAGCCTAAGCCTAGGGGTGCCCTAGCCTAAGCCTAGGAGTGCCCGAACCTAAGCCTAGGGGTGCCCTAGCCTAAGCCTAGGGGTCTCCTAGCCTTAGGCAAGGGGATTCCTAGCCTTATCCTAAGCCTAGGGGTGCCCAAGCCTAAGCCTAGGGGTGCCCTAGCCTAAGCCTAGGTGTACCCTAGCCTTAGGCTAGGGGAGTCCTCCTCTTAGCCGAAGCCTTGGGGTGTCCTAGCCTAAGCCTAGGGGTGCCCATGCCCAAGCCTAGGGATGCCCTAGCGTTAGGCTAGAGGAACCCTAGCCTTAGCCTAAGCCTAGGGGTGCCCTAGCCTAAGCCTAGAGGTGCCCTAGCCTAAGTCTAGGGGTGCCTAGCCTAAGCATAGGGGTGCCCTAGCCTAAGCTTACTGGTGCCCTAGCCTAAGCCTCGGGCTGCCCTTCCCTAAGCCTAGGGGTACCCTAGTCTAAGCCTAGAGGTGCCCTAGCCTAAGCCTAGGGGTGCCCTAGCCTAAGCCTACGTGTGCCCTCGTCTT
Source organism: Tenrec ecaudatus (assembly GCF_050624435.1). NCBI lineage: Eukaryota > Metazoa > Chordata > Mammalia > Afrosoricida > Tenrecidae > Tenrec > Tenrec ecaudatus. Next base: position 1,038,315 of record NW_027457643.1, read on the forward strand.
AGGATAGGGGAGCCCTAGCCTTAGCCTAAGCCTAGGGGTGCCATAGCCGAAGCTTAGGGATGCCCTAGACTGACCTAGGGGTGCCCTAGCCTAAGGCTAGGGGAGCCCTAGCCTTAGCCTAAGCCTAGGGGTGCCCTAGCCTAAGCCTAGGAGTGCCCTAGCCTAAGCCTAGGGGTGCCCTAACCTTAGGCTAGGGAAGCCGTAGCCTTAGCCTAAGCTTAGGGGTGCTGTAGCCTAAGGCTAGGGGTGCCCTAGCCTTAGGCTAGGGGAGGCCTAGCCTTAGCCTAAGCCTAGGGGTGCCCTAGCCTAAGCCTAGGGGTGCCCTAACCTAAGCCTAGGGGTGCCCTAGTCTTAAGCTAGGGGAGCCCTAGCCTTAACCTAAGCCTAGGGGTGCCCTAGCCTAGGCCTAGGGGTGCCCTAGCCTAAACCTAGGGGTGCCCTAGTCTAAGCCTAAGGGTACCCTAGCCTTAGACTCGGGGATCCCTAGCCTTAGCCTAAGCCTAGGCGTGCCCTAGCCCAAGCCTAGGGGTGCCCTAGCCTAAGCCTAGGGATGCCCTAGCCTAAGCCTAGGGGTGCCCTAGCCTTAGGCTAGGGGAGCCCTAGCCTTAGCCTAAACCTAGGGGTGCCCTAGCCTAAGCCTAGGGGTGCCCTACCCTAAGCCTATGCGTGCCCTAACCTTAGGCTAGGGGAGCCCTAGCTTTAGCCTAAGCCTAGGGGTGCCCTAGCATAAGCCTACGGGTCACCTAGCCTATGCCTAGGGGTGCGTTAGCCTTAGGCTAGGGGATCCCTAGCCTTAGCCTAAGCCTAGGGGTTCCCTAGCCTAAGTGTAGGGGTGCCCTAGCCGTAGCCTAGGATGGCCCTAGCCTAAGCCTAGGGCCATCCTAGCCTAAGCCTAGTGGTGCCCTAGCCTTAGGCTAAGGGAGCCCTAGCCTTCGCCTAAGCCTAGGGGTGCCCTAGCCTAATAGTAGGGTTGCCCTAGCCTAAGCTTAGGGGTGCCCTAGCCTAAGCCTAGGGGTGCCCTAGCCTAAGCCTAGTTTTGCCCTAGGGTTAGGCAAGGGGAGCCCTAGCCTTAACTTAAGCCTAGGCGTGCCCTAGCCTAAGTTTAGGGGTGCCCTAGCCTAAGCCTAGGGGTGTCCTATCCTAAGCCTAGGGTGCCCTAGCCTTAGCCTAGGGTGGCCCTAGCCTAAGCCTAGGGCCAGCCTAGCCTAAGCCTAGTGGTGCCCTAGCCTTAGGCTAGGGAAGCCCTAGCCTTCGCCTAAGCCTAGTGGTGCCCTAGCCTTAGGCTAAGGGAGCCCTAGCCTTCGCCTAAGCCTAGGGGTGCCCTAGCCTAATAGTAGGGTTGCCCTAGCCTAAGCTTAGGGGTGCCCTAGCCTAAGCCTAGGGGTGCCCTAGCCTAAGCCTAGGGGTGCCCTAGGGTTAGGCAAGGGGAGCCCTAGCCTTAGCTTAAGCCTAGGTGTGTCCTAGCCTAATTTAGGGGTGCCCTAGCCTAAGCCTAGGGGTGTCCTATCCTAAGCCTAGGGGTGCCCTAGCCTAAGCCTAGGGGTGCGAGGGTTGCCCTAGCCTTAGGCTAGGGGAGCCCTAGCCTTAGCCTAAGCCTAGGGGTGCCCTAGCATAAGCCTACGGGTCACCTAGCCTACGCCTAGGGGTGCGTTAGCCTTAGGCTAGGGGATCCCTAGCCTTAGCCCAAGCCTAGGGGTTCCCTAGCCTAAGTTTAGGGGTGCCCTAGCCTTACCCTAGGGTGGCCCAAGCCTAAGCCTAGGGCCAGCCTAGCCTAAGCCTAGTGGTGCCCTAGCCTTAGGTTAGGGGAACCCTAGCCTTCGCCTAAGCCTAGGGGTGCCCTAGCCTAATAGTAGGGTTGCCCTAGCCTAAGCTTAGGGGTGCCCTAGCCTAAGCCTAGGGGTGCCCTAGCCTAAGCCTAGGGGTGCCCTAGGGTTAGGCAAGGGGAGCCTTAGCCTTAGCCTAAGCCTAGGGGTGCCCTAGCCTAAGTTTAGGGGTGCCCTAGCCTAAGCCTAGGGGTGCCCTAGCCTAAGCCTAGGGGTGCCCAAGCCTTAGGCTAGGGGGCCCTAGCCTTAGCCTAAGCCTAGGGGTGCCCTAGCCCAAGACTAGGAGTGCTCTAGCCTAAGATTAGGGGTGCCGTAGCCTAAGCCTAGGGGTGCCCTAGCCTAAGCCTAGGGGTGCCCTAGAGTTAGGCAAGGGGAGCTCTAGCCTTAGCCTAAGCGTAGGGTTGCCCTAGCCTAAGCCTAGGGGTGCCCTAGAATAAGCCTAGGGGTGCCCTAGCCTAAGCCTAGGGGTGCCCTAGCCTAAGCCTAGGGGTGCCCTAGCCTTAGGCTAGGGGAGCCCTAGCCTTAGCCTAAGCCTAGGGGTGCCCTATCCTAAGCCTAGGGGTGCCCTAGCCTTAGGCTAGGGGAGCCCTAACCTTAGCCTAAGCCTAGGGGTGCCCTAGCACAAGCCTAGGGGTGCCCTAGCCTAAGCCTAGGGGTGCCCTAGCCTTAGCCTAGGGGTGCCCAAGCCTAAGCCAAATGTGCCCTATCCTAAGCCTAGGGGTGCCCTACCCTAAGCCTAGGGGTGCCCTAGCCTAAACCTAGGTGTGCCCTAGCCTTAGGGTAGCTGAGCCCTAGCCTTAGCCTAAGCCTAGGGGTGCCCTAGCCTAAGCTTAGGGGTGCCCTAGCCTAAGCCAAGGGGTGCCCTAGCCTAAGCCAAGGGGTGACCTAGCCTAAGCCTAGGGGTGCGCTAGCCTTAGGCTAGGGGAGCCCTAGCCTTAGCCTAAGCCTAGGGTTGCCCTAGCCTAAGCCTAGGGGTGCCCTAGCCTAAGCCTAGGGGTGCCCTAGCCTAAGCCTAGGGGTGCCTGAACCTAAGCCTAGGGTGCCCCAGCTTAAGCCCAGGGGTGTCCTAGCATTAGGTTAGGGGAGTCCTAGCCTTATCCTAAGCCTAGGGGTGCCCTAGCCGAAGCCTAGCGGTGCCCTAGCCTAAGCCTAGGTGTACCCTAGCCTTAGGCTAGGGGAGTCCTAACCTTAGCCGAAGCCTTGGGGTGCCCTAGCCTAAGCCTAGGGGTGCCCTAGCCATAGGCTAGGGGAGCCCTAGCCTTAGCCTAAGCTTAGGGGTGCCCTAGCCTAAGCCTAGGGGTGCCCTAGCATAAACCTAGTGGTGCCCTAGCCTGAGCCTAGGGGTGCCCTAGCCTGAGCCTACGGGTGCCCTAGCCTGAGGCTAGGGGAGCCCTAGCCTTAGTCTAGCCTATAATTGCCCTAGCCTAAGCCTAGTGGTGCCATAGCCTGAGTCTTGTGGTGCACTAGCCTGAGGCTAGAGGAGCCGTAGCCTTAGCCTAAGCCTAGGGGTGCCCTAGCCTAAGCCTAGGGGTGCTCTACCTAAGCCTACGTGTGCCCTCGCCTTAGGCTAGGGGAGCCCTAGCCTTAGCCCAAGAGTAGGGGTGCCATAGACTAAGCCTAGTGATGCCCAAGACTGAGCCTAGGGGTGCCCTAACCTTAGGCTAGGGGAGCCCTAGACATAGCCTAAGCCTAGGGCTGCCCTAGCCTAAGTCTAGGGGTGCCCTAGCCTAAGCCTAGGAGAGCCCTAGCCTAAGCCTAGGGGTGCCCTACGCTAAGCTTAGGGGTGCCCTAGCCTAAGACTAGTGGTGCCCTAGCCTTAGGCTAGGGGAGCCCTAGCCTTAGCCTAAGCCTAGGGGTGCCCTAGCCTAAGACTAGGGGTGCCCTAGCCTAAGCTTAGGGGTGCCCTAGCCTAAGCCTAGGGCTCCCCTAGCCTAACGCTAGGGGTGCCCTAGCCTTAGGCTAGGGGAGCCCTAGCCTTAGCCTAATCCTAGGGGTGCCCTAGCCTAAGCCTAGGGCTGCCCTAACCTTAGGCTAGGGAAGCCCTAGCCTTAGCCTAAGCTTAGGGGTGCCGTAGCCTAAGCCTAGGGCTGCCCTAGCCTAAGCCTAGGGGTGCCCTACTCTAAGCCTAGGGGTGCCGTAGCCTAAGCCTAGGGCTGCCCTAGCCTAAGCCTAGGGGTGCCCTACTCTAAGCCTAGGGGTGCCCTAGCCTAAGCCTAGGGGTGCCCTAGCCTAAGCCTAAGGGTGCCCTAGCCTAAGCTTAGGGGTGCCCTAGCCTAAGGCTTGGGGAGCCTTATCCTTAGCCTAAGCCTAAGGGTGCCCTAGCCTAAGCCTAGGGGTGCCCTAGCCTAAGCCTTGGGGTACCCTAGCCTAAGCCTAAGGGTGCCCTAGCCTTAGACTAGGGTAGCCCTAGCATTAGCCTAAGCCTAGGGCTGCCCTAGCCTAAGCTTAGGGGTGCCCTAGCCTAAGCCTAGGGGTGCCCTAACCTTAGGGTAGGGGAGCCCTATCCTTAGCCTAAACCAAGGGGTGCCCTAGCCTAATCCAAGGGGTGCCGAAGCCTGAGCTTAGGGGTGCCCTAGCCTTAGCCTAGGGGTGCCCTAGCCTAAGCCTAGGGGTGCCTTAGCCTAAGCCTAGGGGTCCCCTAGCCTTAGTCTAAGACTAGGGGTGCCATAGCCTAAGGCTAGGGGTGCCCTAGCCTAAGCCTCGGGGTGCCTTAGCCTAAGCCTAGGGGTCCCCTCGCATTAGCCTAAGCCTAGGGGAGCCCTAACCTAAGCCTAGGGGTCACTTAGCCTAAACCTAGGGGTCCCTTAGCCTTAGCCTAAGCCTAGGTGTGCCTTAGGCTGAGCCAAGGGGTGCCGTAGCCTTAGCCTAGGGGTGCCCTAGCCTGAGCCTAGGGGAGCCCTAGCTTTAGCCTAAGCCTAGGGGTGCCCTAGCCTAAACATAGGGGTGCCCTAGCCTAAGCCTAGGGGTGCCTTAGCCTAAGCCTTGTGGTCCCCTAGCATTAGCCTAAGCCTAGGGCTGCCCTAGCCTAAGCCTAGTGGTCCCCTAGCATTATCCTAAGCCTAGGGGTGCCCTAGCCTGAGCCTAGGGGTGCCCTAGCCTGACCTACGGGTGCCCTAGCCTGAGACTAGGGGAGCCCTAGCCTTAGTCTAGCCTAGGATTGCCCTAGCCTAAGCTTGGGGTGCCATAGCCTAAGCCTACGGGTGCCCTCGCCTTAGGCTAGGGGAGCCCTAGCCTTAGCCTAAGCCTAGGGGTGCCGAGCCTAAGCATAGGGGTGCCCTAACCTAAGCCTAGGGGTTCCCTACCTAAGCCTAGGGGTGCCCTAGCCTAAGCCTAGGGTTGCCCTAGCCTTAGCCTAAGCCTAGAAGTGCCCTAGCCTAAACCTAGGGGTGCCCTAGCTTAAGCCTAGGGGTGCCTTAGCCTAAGCCGAGGGGTCCCCTAGCATTAGCCTAAGCCTAGGGGTGCCCTAGCCTAAGCTTAGGGGAGCCTTAGCCTTAGGCTAGGGGATCCCTAGCCTTAGCCTAAGCCTAGGGGTGCCCTAGCCTAAGTGTAGGGGTGCCCTAGCCTGAGCCTAGGGGTGCCCTAGCCTTAGCCTAGGGGTGCCGTAGCCTAAGCCTAGGGCTGCCTTAGCCTAAGCCTAGGGGTCCCCTAGCCTTAGTCTAAGCCTAGGGGTGCCCTAGCCTAAGCCTAGGGGTGCCTAGCCTAAGCCTCGGCGTGCTTTAGCCTAAGCCTAGGGGTCCCCTAGCATTAGCCTAAGCCTAGGGGTGCCCTAGCCTAGGCCAAGGGGTGCCTTAGCCTAAACCTAGGGGTCCCCTAGCCTTAGCCTAAGCCTATGGGTGCCTTAGGCTGAGCCTTGGGGTGCCGTAGCCTTAGCCTAGGGGTTCCCTAGCCTAAGCCTAGGGGAGCCCTAGACTTAGCCTAAGCCTAGGGGTGCCCTAGCCTAAGACTAGGGGTGCCCTAGCCTAAGCTTAGGGGTGCCCTAGCATAAGCCTAGGGGTGCCCTAGCCTAAGCCTAGGGGTGCCCTAGCCTAAGCCTAGGAGTGCCCGAACCTAAGCCTAGGGGTGCCCTAGCCTAAGCCTAGGGGTGTCCTAGCCTTAGGCCAGGGGTTTCCTAGCCTTATCCTAAGCCTTGGGGTGTCCTAGCCTAAGCCTAGGGGTGCCCATGCCCAAGCCTAGGGATGCCCTAGCGTTAGGCTAGAGGAGCCCTAGCCCTAGCCTAAGTCTAGGGGTGCCCTAGCCTAAGCCTAGCGGTACCCTAGCGTTAGGCTAGGGGAGCCCTAGCCTTAGCCTAAGCCTAGGGGTGCCCCAGCCTAAGCCAAAGGGTGCCCTAGCCTAAGTCTAGGGGTGCCTAACCTAAGCATAGGGGTGCCCTAGCCTAAGCCTACGGGTGCCCTAGCCTATGCCTAGGGGTGCCCTAACCTTTGGCTAGGGAAGCCCTAGCCTTAGCCTAAGCCTCGGGCTGCCCTAGCCTAAGCCTGGGGTGCCCTAGTCTAAGCCTAGAGGTGCCCTAGCCTAAGCCTAGGGGTGCCCTAGCCTAAGCCTACGTGTGCCCTCGCCTTAGGATAGGGGAGCCCTAGCCTTAGCCTAAGCCTAGGGGTGCCATAGCCTAAGCCTAGGGATGCCCTAGACTGAGCCTAGGGGTGCCCTAGCCTTAGGCTAGGGGAGCCCTAGCCTTAGCCTAAGCGTAGGGCTGCCCTAGCCTAAGCCTAGGGGTGCCCTAGCCTAAGCTTAGGGGTGCCCTAGCCTAAGCCTAGTGGTGCCCTAGCCTTAGGCTAGGGGAGCCCTAGCCTTAGCCTAAGCCTAGGGGTGCCCTAGCCTAAGACTAGGTGTGTCCTAGCCTAAGCTTAGAGGTGCCCTAGCCTAAGCCTAGGGGTCCCCTAGCCTAACGCTAGGGGTGCCCTAACCTTAGGCTAGGGGAGCCCTAGCCTTAGCCTAATCCTAGGGGTGCCCTAGCCTAAGCTTAGGAGTGCCCTAGCCTAAGCCTAGGGGTACCCTAACCTTAGGCTAGGGAAGCCCTAGCCTTAGCCTAAGTTAGGGGTGCCGAAGCCTAAGCCTAGGGCTGTCCTAGCCTAAGCCTAGGGGTGCCCTACTCTAAGCCTAGGGGTGCCCTAGCCTAAGCCTAGGGGTGCCCAAACCTAAGCCTAGGGGTGCCCTATCCTAAGCCTAGGGGTGCCCTAGCCTAAGCTTAGGGGTGTCCTAGTCTAAGGCTAGGGGTGCCCTAGCCTTAGGCTAGGGGAGCCCTAGCCTTAGCCTAAGCCTAGGGGTGCCCTAGCCTAAGCCTAGGGGTGCCCTAGTCTAAGCCTAAGGGTGCCCTAGCCTTAGACTAGGGTAGCCCTAGCCTTAGCCTAAGCCTAGGGCTGCCCTAGCCTAAGCCTAGGGGTGCCCTAGCCTAAGCCTAGGGGTGCCCTAGCCTTAGGGTAGGGGAGCCCTATGCTTAGCCTAAACCAAGGGGTGCCCTAGCCTAAGCCAAGGGGTGCCGTAGCCTGAGCCTAGGGGTGCCGTAGCCTTAGCCTAGGGGTGCCCTAGCCTAAGCCTAGGGGTGCCTTAGCCTAAGCCTAGGGGTCCCCTAGCCTTAGTCTAAGCCTAGGGGTGCCCTCGCCTAAGCCTAGTGGTCCCTTAGCCTCAACCTTGGGGTCCTTTAGCCTTAGCCTAAGCCTAGGTGTGCCTTAGGCTGAGCCTAGGGGTGCCCTAGCCTAAGCCTAGGGGTCCCTTAGCCTAAACCTAGGGGTCCTTTAGCCTTAGCCTAACCCTAGGTGTGCCTTAGGCAGAGCCTAGGGGTGCCGTAGCCTTAGCCTAGGGGTGCCCTAGCCTGAGCCCAGGGGAGCCCTAGCTTTAGCCTAAGTCTAGGGGTGCCCTACCCTAAATTTAGGGGTGCCCTAGCCTAAGCCTAGGGGTGCCTTAGCCTAAGTCTAGTGGTCCCCTAGCCTTAGCCTAAGTCTAGGGGTGCCCTAGCCTAAGCCTATGGGTGCCCTAGCCTAAGCCTAGGGGTGCCCTAGCCATAGGCTAGGGGAGCTCTAGCCCCAGCCTAAGCTTAGGGGTGCCCTAGCCTTAGCTTAGGGGTTCCCTAACTTAAGCCTAGGGGTGCCCTAGAATAAGCATAGGGGTGCCCTAGCCTGAGCCTAGGGTTGCCCTAGCCTGAGCCTTCGGGGGCCCTAGCCTGAGGCTAGGGAAGCCCTAGCCTTAGTCTAGCCTAGGATTGCCCTAGCCTAAGCCTAGGGGTGCCATAGCCTGAGTCTTGTGGTGCACTAGCCTGAGGCTAGAGGACCGTAGCCTTAGCCTAAGCCTAGGGGTGTCCAAGCCTAAGCCTAGGGGTTCCCTAGCCTAAGCCTAGGGGTGTCCTAGCCTAAGCCTCGGGATGCCCTAGACTGAGCCTAGGGGTGCCCTAGCCTTAGCCTAAGCCTAGGGGTGCCATAGCCTAAGCCTAGGGAGGCCCTAGACTGAGCCTAGGGGTGCCCTAGCCTTAGGCTAGGGGAGCCCTAGCCTAAGCCTAGGGGTGCCCTAGCCTAAGCTTAGGGGTGCCCTAACCTAAGCCTAGTGGTGCCCTAGCCTTAGGCTAGGGGAGCCCTAGCCTTAGCCTAAACCTAGGGGTGCCCTAGCCTAAGACTCAGGGTGCCCTAGCCTAAGCTTAGGGGTGCCCTAGCCTAAGCCTAGGGTCCCCTAGCCTAATGCTAATGGTGCCCTAGCCTTAGGCTAGGGGAGCCCTAGCCTTAGCCTAATCCTAGGGGTGCCCTAGCCTAAGTCTAGGGGTGCCCCAGCCTAAGCCTAGGGGTGCCCTATCCTAAGTCTAGGGGTGCCTAGCCTAAGCATAGGGGTGCCCTAGCCTAAGCCTACGGGTGCCCTAGCCTAAGCCTAGGGGTGCCCTAGTCTAAGCCTAGAGGTGCCCTAGCCTAAGCCTAGGGGTGCCCTAGCCTAAGCCTACGTGTGCCCTCGCCTTAGGATAGGGGAGCCCTAGCCTTAGCCTAAGCCTAGGGGTGCCATAGCCTAAGCCTTGGGATGCCCTAGACTGAGCCTAGGGGTGCCCTAGCCTTAGGCTAGGGGAGCCCTAGCCTTAGCCTAAGCCTAGGGCTGCCCTAACCTAAGCATAGGGGTGCCCTAGCCTAAGCCTAGGGGAGCCCTAGCCTAAGCCTATGGGTGCCCTAGCCTAAGCTTAGGGGTGCCCTAGCCTAAGCCTAGTGGTGCCCTTGCCTTAGGCTAGGGGAGCCCAACCTTAGCATAAGACTAGGGGTGCCCTAGCCTAAGACTAGGGTTGCCCTAGCCTAAGCTTAGGGGTGCCCTAGCCTAAGCCTAGGGGTCCCGTAGCTTAACGCTAGGGGTGCCCTAGCCTTAGGCTAGGGGAGCCCTAGCCTTAGCCTAATCCTAGGGGTGCCCTAGCCTAAGCCTAGGAGTGCCCTAGCCTAAGGCTAGAGGTACCCTAACCTTAGGCTAGGGAAGCCCTAGCCTTAGCCTAAGCTTAGGGGTGCCGTAGCCTAAGCCTAGGGCTGCCCAAGCCTAAGCCTAGGGGTGCCCTACTCTAAGCCTAGGGGTGCCCTAGCCTAAGCCTAGGGGTGCCCAAGCCTAAGCCTAGGGGTGCCTTATCCTAAGCCTAGGGGTGCCCTAGCCTAAGCTTAGGGGTGCCCTAGCCTAAGGTTAGGGGTGCCCTAGCCTTAGGCAAGAGGAGCCCTAGCCTTAGCCTAAGCCTAGGGGTTGCCCTAGCCTTAGCCTAGGGGTGCCCTAGTCTAAGCCTAAGGGTGCACTAGCCTTAGACTAGGGTAGCCCTAGCCTTAGCCTAAGCCTAGGGCTGCCCTAGCCTAAGCCTAGGGGTGCCCTAGCCTAAGCCTAGGGGTGCCCTAGCCTTAGGGTAGGGGAGCCCTATCCTTAGCCTAAACCAAGGGGTGCCGAAGCCTAAGCCAAGGGGTGCCGTAGCCTGAGCCTAGGGGTGCCGTAGCCTTAGCCTAGGGGTGCCCTAGCCTAAGCCTAGGGGTGCCTTAGCCTAAGCCTAAGGGTCCCCTAGCCTTAGTCTAAGCCTAGGGGTGCCCTAGCCTAAGCCTAGGGGTCCATTAGCCTAAACCTAGGGGTCCTTTAGCCTTAGCCTAAGCCTAGGTGTGCCTTAGGCTGAGCCTAGGGGTGCCGTAGCCTTAGCCTAGAGGTGCCCTAGCCTGAGCCTAGGGGAGCCCTAGCTTTAGCCTAAGCCTAGGGGTGCCCTAGCCTAAACTTAGGGGTGCCCTAGCCTAAGCCTAGGGTTGTCCAAGTCTAAGCCTACGGGTGCCCTCGCCTTAGGCTAGGGGAGCCCTAGCCTTAGCCTAAGCCTAGGGGTGTCATAGCCTAAGCCTAGGGATGCCCTAGACTGAGCCTAGGGGTGCCCTAGCCTTAGGCTAGGGGAGCCCTATCCTTAGCCTAAACCAAGGGGTGCCCTAGCCTAAGCCTAGGGGTGCCGTAGCCTGAGCCTAGGGGTGCCCTAGCCTTAACCTAGGGGTGCCCTAGCCTAAGCCTCGGGGTGCCTTAGCCTAAGCCTAGGGGTCCCCTAGCATTAGCCTAAGCCTAGGAGTGCCCTAACATAAGCCTAGGGGTCCCTCAGCCTAAACCTAGGGGTCCCTTACCCTTAGCCTAAGCCTAGGTGTGCCTTAGGCTGAGCCTAGGGGTGCCGTAGCCTTAGCCTAGGGGTGCCCTAGCTTGAGCCCAGGGGAGCTCTAGCTTTAGCCTAAGCCTAGGGGTGCCCTAGCCTAAATTTAGGGGTGCCCAAGCCTAAGCCTAGGGGTGCCTTAGCCTAATTCTAGTGGTCCCCTAGCCTTAGCCTAAGCCTAGGGGTGCCCTAGCCTAAGCCTATGGGTGCCCTAGCCTAAGCCTAGGGGTGCCCTAGCCATAGGCTAGGGGAGCCCTAGCCTTAGCCTAAGCTTAGGGGTGCCCTAGCCTAAGCTTAGGGGTCCCCTAGCCTAAGCCTAGGGGTGCCCTAGCATAAGCCTAGTTGTACCCTAGCCTGAGCCTAGGGGTGCCCTAGCCTGAGCCTACAGGTGCCCTAGCCTGAGGCTAGGGGAGCCCTAGCCTTAGTCTAGCCTAGCATTGCCCTAGCCTAAGCCTAGGGGTGCCATAGCCTGAGTCTTGTGGTGCACTAGCCTGAGGCTAGAGGAGCCGTAGCCTTAGCCTAAGCCTAGGGGTGCCCTATCCTAAGCCTAGGGGTTCCCTAGCCTAAGCCTAGGGGTGCCCTAGCCTAAGCCTACGGGTGCCCTCGCCTTAGGCTAGGGGAGCCCTAGCCTTAGCCTAAGCCTAGGGGTGCCATACCCTAAGCCTAGGGATGCCCTAGACTGAGCCAAGGGGTGCCTTAGCCTTAGGCTAGGGGAGCCCTAGCCTAAGCCTATGGGTGCCCTAGCCTAAGCCTAGGGGAGCCCTAGCCTAAGCCTAGGGGTGCCCTAGCCTAAGCTTAGGGGTGCCCTAACCTAAGCCTAGTGGTGCCCTAGCCTTGGGCTAGGGGAGCCCTAGCCTAAACCTAGGGGTGCCCTAGCCTAAGACTAGTGTTGCCCTAGCCTAAGTTTAGGGGTGCCCTAGCCTAAGCCTAGGGTCCCCTAGCCTAATGCTAGGGGTGCCCAAGCCTTAGGCTAGGGGAGCCCTAGCCTTAGCCTAATCCTAGGGGTGCCCTAGCCTAAGCCTAGGAGTGCCTTAGCCAAACCTAGGGGTGCCCTAACCTTAGGCTAGGGAAGCCCTAGCCTTAGCCTAAGCTTAGGGGTGCCGTAGCCTAAGCCTAGGGCTGCCCAAGCCTAAGCCTAGGGGTGCCCTACTCTAAGCCTAGGGGTGCCCTAGCCTAAGCCTAGGGGTGCCCAAGCCTAAGCCTAGGGGTGCCTTATCCTAAGCCTAGGGGTGCCCTAGCCTAAGCTTAGGGGTGCCCTAGCCTAAGGTTAGGGGTGCCCTAGCCTTAGGCAAGAGGAGCCCTAGCCTTAGCCTAAGCCTAGGGGTTGCCCTAGCCTAAGCCTAGGGGTGCCCTAGTCTAAGCCTAAGGGTGCACTAGCCTTAGACTAGGGTAGCCCTAGCCTTAGCCTAAGCCTAGGGCTGCCCTAGCCTAAGCCTAGGGGTGCCCTAGCCTAAGCCTAGGGGTGCCCTAGCCTTAGGGTAGGGGAGCCCTATCCTTAGCCTAAACCAAGGGGTGCCGAAGCCTAAGCCAAGGGGTGCCGTAGCCTGAGCCTAGGGGTGCCGTAGCCTTAGCCTAGGGGTGCCCTAGCCTAAGCCTAGGGGTGCCTTAGCCTAAGCCTAGGGGTCCCCTAGCCTTAGTCTAAGCCTAGGGGTGCCCTAGCCTAAGCCTAGGGGTCCATTAGCCTAAACCTAGGGGTCCTTTAGCCTTAGCCTAAGCCTAGGTGTGCCTTAGGCTGAGCCTAGGGGTGCCGTAGCCTTAGCCTAGAGGTGCCCTAGCCTGAGCCTAGGGGAGCCCTAGCTTTAGCCTAAGCCTAGGGGTGCCCTAGCCTAAACTTACGGGTGCCCTAGCCTAAGCCTAGGGTTGTCCAAGTCTAAGCCTACGGGTGCCCTCGCCTTAGGCTAGGGGAGCCCTAGACTTAGCCTAAGCCTAGGGGTGTCATAGCCTAAGCCTAGGGATGCCCTAGACTGAGCCTAGGGGTGCCCTAGCCTTAGGCTAGGGGAGCCCTATCCTTAGCCTAAACCAAGGGGTGCCCTAGCCTAAGCCTAGGGGTGCCGTAGCCTGAGCCTAGGGGTGCCCTAGCCTTAACCTAGGGGTGCCCTAGCCTAAGCCTCGGGGTGCCTTAGCCTAAGACTAGGGGTCCCCTAGCATTAGCCTAAGCCTAGGGGTGCCCTAACCTAAGCCTAGGGGTCCCTCAGCCTAAACCTAGGGGTCCCTTACCCTTAGCCTAAGCCTAGGTGTGCCTTAGGCTGAGCCTAGGGGTGCCGTAGCCTTAGCCTAGGGGTGCCCTAGCCTGAGCCCAGGGGAGCTCTAGCTTTAGCCTAAGCCTAGGGGTGCCCTAGCCAAATTTAGGGGTGCCCAAGCCTAAGCCTAGGGGTGCCTTAGCCTAATTCTAGTGGTCCCCTAGCCTTAGCCTAAGCCTAGGGGTGCCCTAGCCTAAGCCTATGGGTGCCCTAGCCTAAGCCTAGGGGTGCCCTAGCCATAGGCTAGGGGAGCCCTAGCCTTAGCCTAAGCTTAGGGGTGCCCTAGCCTAAGCTTAGGGGTCCCCTAGCCTAAGCCTAGGGGTGCCCTAGCATAAGCCTAGTTGTACCCTAGCCTGAGCCTAGGGGTGCCCTAGCCTGAGCCTACAGGTGCCCTAGCCTGAGGCTAGGGGAGCCCTAGCCTTAGTCTAGCCTAGCATTGCCCTAGCCTAAGCCTAGGGGTGCCATAGCCTGAGTCTTGTGGTGCACTAGCCTGAGGGTAGAGGAGCCGTAACCTTAGCCTAAGCCTAGGGGTGCCCTATCCTAAGCCTAGGGGTTCCCTAGCCTAAGCCTAGGGGTGCCCTAGCCTAAGCCTACGGGTGCCCTCGCCTTAGGCTAGGGGAGCTCTAGCCTTAGCCTAAGCCTAGGTGTGCCATACCCTAAGCCTAGGGATGCCCTAGACTGAGCCAAGGGGTGCCCTAGCCTTAGGCTAGGGGAGTCCTAGCCTAAGCCTATGGGTGCCCTAGCCTAAGCCTAGGGGAGCCCTAGCCTAAGCCTAGGGGTGCCCTAGCCTAAGCTTAGGGGTGCCCTAACTTAAGCCTAGTGGTGCCCTAGCCTTGGGCTAGGGGAGCCCTAGCCTAAACCTAGGGGTGCCCTAGCCTAAGACTAGGGGTGCCCTAGCCTAAGTTTAGGGGTGCCCTAGCCTAAGCCTAGGGTCCCCTAGCCTAATGCTAGGGGTGCCCTAGCCTTAGGCTAGGGGAGCCCTATCCTTAGCCTAATCCTAGGGGTGCCCTAGCCTAAGCCTAGGAGTGCCTTAGCCAAACCTAGGGGTGCCCTAGCCTTAGGCTAGGGGAGAACTAGCCTTAACCTAAGCCTATGGGTGCCCTAGCCTCAGCCTAGGGGTGCCCTAGACTAAGTCTAGGAGTACCCTAGCCTAAGCCTAGGGGTGCCCTAGCCTAAGCCTAGGAGTGCCCTAGCCTAAGCCTAGGGGTGCCCTAGCCTTAGCCTAAGCCTAGGGGTGCCCTAGCCTTAGCCTAAACCTAGGGGTGCCCTAGCCTAAGCCTAGTGGTGCCTTAGCCTAAGCCTAGGGGTGACCTAGCCTTAGCCTAAGCCTAGGGGTGCCTTAGCCTAAGCCTAGGGTTACCCTAGCCTAATCATAGGGGTGCCCTAGCCTAAGCCTAGGGGTGCCCTAGCCTAAGCCTAGGGGTACCCTAGCCTAAGACTATGGGTGGCCAGGCCTTAGGATAGAGGAGCCCTAGCCTTATGCTAAGCCTATGGCTGCCCTAGCCTAAAACTAGGGTTGCCCTAGCCTAAGCCTAGGGGTGACCTAGCCCAACCCTAAGGGTGCCCTAGCCTTAGGCTAGGGGAGCACTAGCCTTAGCCTAAGCCTAGGGATGCCCTAGTCTAAGATTAGGCGTGCCCTAGCCTAAGCACAGGGGTCCCCTACCCTAAGCCTAAGGGTGCCCTACCCTAAGCCTAGGGGTGCCCTAGCCTAAGCCTAGGTTTGCCCTAGCCTTAGGCTAGCATAGCCGTAGCCTAAGCCTAAGCCTAGTGGTGCCCTAGCCTAAGCCACGGGGTGCCCTAGCCTTAGGTTAGGGGAGCCCTATTCTTAGCCTAAGCCTAGGAGTGCCTTAGCCAAACTTAGGGGTGGCCTAGCCTTAGGCTAGGGGAGAACTAGCCTTAGCCTAAGCCTATGGGTGCCCTAGCCTCAGCCTAGGGGTGCCCTAGACTAAGTCTAGGAGTACCCTAGCCTAAGCCTAGGGGTGCCCTAGCCTAAGCCTAGGAGTGCCCTAGCCTAAGCCTAAGGGTGCCCTAGCCTTATCCTAAGCCTAGGGGTGCCCTAGCCTTAGCCTAAGCCTAGGGGTGCCCTAGCCTAAGCCTATGGTGCCTTAGCCTAAGCCTAGGGGTGACCTAGCCTTAGCCTAAGCCTAGGGGTGCCTTAGCCTAAGCCTAGGGGTACCCTAGCCTAAGCCTAGGGGTGCCCTAGCCTAAGCCTAGGGGTGCCCTAGCCTAAGCCTATGGGTGCCCTAGCCTAAGCTTAGGGGTGCCCTAGCCTAAGCCTAGTGGTGCCCTGGCCTTAGGCTAGGGGAGCCCAACCTTAGCATAAGACTAGGGGTGCCCTAGCCTAAGACTAGGGTTGCCCTAGCCTAAGCTTAGGGGTGCCCTAGCCTAAGCCTAGGGGTCCCGTAGCTTAACGCTAGGGGTGCCCTAGCCTTAGGCTAGGGGAGCCCTAGCCTTAGCCTAATCCTAGGGGTGCCCTAACCTAAGCCTAGGAGTGCCCTAGCCTAAGGCTAGAGGTACCCTAACCTTAGGCTAGGGAAGCCCTAGCCTTAGCCTAAGCTTAGGGGTGCCGTAGCCTAAGCCTAGGGCTGCCCAAGCCTAAGCCTAGGGGTGCCCTACTCTAAGCCTAGGGGTGCCCTAGCCTAAGCCTAGGGGTGCCCAAGCCTAAGCCTAGGGGTGCCTTATCCTAAGCCTAGGGGTGCCCTAGCCTAAGCTTAGGGGTGCCCTAGCCTAAGGTTAGGGGTGCCCTAGCCTTAGGCAAGAGGAGCCCTAGCCTTAGCCTAAGCCTAGGGGTTGCCCTAGCCTTAGCCTAGGGGTGCCCTAGTCTAAGCCTAAGGGTGCACTAGCCTTAGACTAGGGTAGCCCTAGCCTTAGCCTAAGCCTAGGGCTGCCCTAGCCTAAGCCTAGGGGTGCCCTAGCCTAAGCCTAGGGGTGCCCTAGCCTTATGGTAGGGGAGCCCTATCCTTAGCCTAAACCAAGGGGTGCCGAAGCCTAAGCCAAGGGGTGCCGTAGCCTGAGCCTAGGGGTGCCGTAGCCTTAGCCTAGGGGTGCCCTAGCCTAAGCCTAGGGGTGCCTTAGCCTAAGCCTAGGGGTCCCCTAGCCTTAGTCTAAGCCTAGGGGTGCCCTAGCCTAAGCCTAGGTGTCCATTAGCCTAAACCTAGGGGTCCTTTAGTCTTAGCCTAAGCCTAGGTGTGCCTTAGGCTGAGCCTAGGGGTGCCGTAGCCTTAGCCTAGAGGTGCCCTAGCCTGAGCCTAGGGGAGCCCTAGCTTTAGCCTAAGCCTAGGGGTGCCCTAGCCTAAACTTAGGGGTGCCGTAGCCTAAGCCTAGGGTTGTCCAAGTCTAGGCCTACGGGTGCCCTCGCCTTAGGCTAGGGGAGCCCTAGCCTTAGCCTAGGCCTAGGGGTGTCATAGCCTAAGCCTAGGGATGCCCTAGACTGAGCCTAGGGGTGCCCTAGCCTTAGGCTAGGGGAGCCCTATCCTTAGCCTAAACCAAGGGGTGCCCTAGCCTAAGCCTAGGGGTGCCGTAGCCTGAGCCTAGGTGTGCCTTAGCCTTAACCTAGGGGTGCCCTAGCCTAAGCCTCGGGGTGCCTTAGCCTAAGCCTAGGGGTCCCCTAGCATTAGCCTAAGCCTAGGGAGCCCTAACCTAAGCCTAGGGGTCCCTCAGCCTAAACCTAGGGGTCCCTTACCCTTAGCCTAAGCCTAGGTGTGCCTTAGGCTGAGCCTAGGGGTGCCGTAGCCTTAGCCTAGGGGTGCACTAGCCTGAGCCCAGGGGAGCTCTAGCTTTAGCCTAAGCCTAGGGGTGCCCTAGCCTAAATTTAGGGGTGCCCTAGCCTAAGCCTAGGGGTGCCTTAGCCTAATTCTAGTGGTCCCCTAGCCTTAGCCTAAGCCTAGGGGTGCCCTAGCCTAAGCCTATGGGTACCCTAGCCTAAGCCTAGGGGTGCCCTAGCCATAGGCTAGGGGAGCCCTAGCCTTAGCCTAAGCTTAGGGGTGCCCTAGCCTAAGCTTAGGGGTCACCTAGCCTAGGCCTAGGGGTGCCCTAGCATAAGCCTAGGGGTACCCTAGCCTGAGCCTAGGGGTGCCCTAGCCTGAGCCTACAGGTGCCCTAGCCTGAGGCTAGGGGAGCCCTAGCCTTAGTCTAGCCTAGCATTGCCCTAGCCTAAGCCTAGGGGTGCCATAGCCTGAGTCTTGTGGTGCACTAGCCTGAGGCTAGAGGAGCCGTAGCCTTAGCCTAAGCCTAGGGGTGCCCTATCCTAAGCCTAGGGGTTCCCTAGCCTAAGCCTAGGGGTGCCCTAGCCTAAGCCTACGGGTGCCCTCGCCTTAGGCTAGGGGAGCCCTAGCCTTAGCCTAAGCCTAGGGGTGCCATAGCCTAAGCCTAGGGATGCCCTAGACTGAGCCAAGGGGTGCCCTAGCCTTAGGCTAGGGGAGCCCTAGCCTAAGCCTATGGGTGCCCTAGCCTAAGCCTAGGGGAGCCCTAGCCTAAGCCTAGGGGTGCCCTAGCCTAAGCTTAGGGGTGCCCTAACCTAAGCCTAGTGGTGCCCTAGCCTTGGGCTAGGGGAGCCCTAGCCTAAACCTAGGGGTGCCCTAGCCTAAGACTAGGGGTGCCCTAGCCTAAGCTTAGGGGTGCCCTAGCCTAAGCCTAGGGTCCCCTAGCCTAATGCTAGGGGTGCCCTAGCCTTAGGCTAGGGGAGCCCTAGCCTTAGCCTAATCCTAGGGGTGCCCTAGCCTAAGCCTAGGAGTGCCTTAGCCAAACCTAGGGGTGCCCTAGCCTTAGGCTAGGGGAGAACTAGCCTTAGCCTAAGCCTATGGGTGCCCTAGCCTCAGCCTAGGGGTGCCCTAGACTAAGTCTAGGAGTACCCTACTCTAAGCCGAGGGGTGCCCTAGCCTAAGCCTAGGGGTGCCCAAGCCTAAGCCTAGGGCTGCCTTATCCTAAGCCTAGGGGTGCCCTAGCCTAAGCTTAGGGGTGCCATAGCCTAAGTTTAGGGGTGCCCTAGCCTTAGGCAAGAGGAGCCCTAGCCTTAGCCTAAGCCTAGGGGTTGCCCTAGCCTTAGCCTAGGGGTGCCCTAGTCTAAGCCTAAGGGTGCACTAGCCTTAGACTAGGGTAGCCCTAGCCTTAGCCTAAGCCTAGGGCTGCCCTAGCCTAAGCCTAGGGGTGCCCTAGCCTAAGCCTAGGGGTGCCCTAGCCTTAGGGTAGGGGAGCCCTATCCTTAGCCTAAACCAAGGGGTGCCGAAGCCTAAGCCAAGGGGTGCCGTAGCCTGAGCCTAGGGGTGCCGTAGCCTTAGCCTAGGGGTGCCCTAGCCTAAGCCTAGGGGTGCCTTAGCCTAAGCCTAGGGGTCCCCTAGCCTTAGTCTAAGCCTAGGGGTGCCCTAGCCTAAGCCTAGGGGTCTATTAGCCTAAACCTAGGGGTCCTTTAGTCTTAGCCTAAGCCTAGGTGTGCCTTAGGCTGAGCCTAGGGGTGCCGTAGCCTTAGCCTAGAGGTGCCCTAGCCTGAGCCTAGGGGAGCCCTAGCTTTAGCCTAAGCCTAGGGGTGCCCTAGCCTAAACTTACGGGTGCCCTAGCCTAAGCCTAGGGTTGTCCAAGTCTAAGCCTACGGGTGCCCTCGCCTTAGGCTAGGGGAGCCCTAGCCTTAGCCTAAGCCTAGTGGTGTCATAGCCTAAGCCTAGGGATGCCCTAGACTGAGCCTAGGGGTGCCCTAGCCTTAGGCTAGGGGAGCCCTATCCTTAGCCTAAACCAAGGGGTGCCCTAGCCTAAGCCTAGGGGTGCCGTAGCCTGAGCCTAGGGGTGCCTTAGCCTTAACCTAGGGGTGCCCTAGCCTAAGCCTCGGGGTGCCTTAGCCTAAGACTAGGGGTCCCCTAGCATTAGCCTAAGCCTAGGGGTGCCCTAACCTAAGCCTAGGGGTCCCTCAGCCTAAACCTAGGGGTCCCTTACCCTTAGCCTAAGCCTAGGTGTGCCTTAGGCTGAGCCTAGGGGTGCCGTAGCCTTAGCCTAGGGGTGCCCTAGCCTGAGCCCAAGGGAGCTCTAGCTTTAGCCTAAGCCTAGGGGTGCCCTAGCCTAAATTTAGGGGTGCCCAAGCCTAAGCCTAGGGGTGCCTTAGCCTAATTCTAGTGGTCCCCTAGCCTTAGCCTAAGCCTAGGGGTGCCCTAGCCTAAGCCTATGGGTGCCCTAGCCTAAGCCTAGGGGTGCCCTAGCCATAGGCTAGGGGAGCCCTAGCCTTAGCCTAAGCTTAGGGGTGCCCTAGCCTAAGCTTAGGGGTGCCCTAGCCTAAGCTTAGGGGTCCCCTAGCCTAAGCCTAGGGGTGCCCTAGCATAAGCCTAGTTGTACCCTAGCCTGAGCCTAGGGGTGCCCTAGCCTGAGCCTACAGGTGCCCTAGCCTGAGGCTAGGGGAGCCCTAGCCTTAGTCTAGCCTAGCATTGCCCTAGCCTAAGCCTAGGGGTGCCATAGCCTGAGTCTTGTGGTGCACTAGCCTGAGGCTAGAGGAGCCGTAGCCTTAGCCTAAGCCTAGGGGTGCCCTATCCTAAGCCTAGGGGTTCCCTAGCCTAAGCCTAGGGGTGCCCTAGCCTAAGCCTACGGGTGCCCTCGCCTTAGGCTAGGGGAGCCCTAGCCTTAGCCTAAGCCTAGGGGTGCCATACCCTAAGCCTAGGGATGCCCTAGACTGAGCCAAGGGGTGCCCTAGCCTTAGGCTAGGGGAGCCCTAGCCTAAGCCTATGGGTGCCCTAGCCTAAGCCTAGGGGAGCCCTAGCCTAAGCCTAGGGGTGCCCTAGCCTAAGCTTAGGGGTGCCCTAACTTAAGCCTAGTGGTGCCCTAGCCTTGGGCTAGGGGAGCCCTAGCCTAAACCTAGGGGTGCCCTAGCCTAAGACTAGGGGTGCCCTAGCCTAAGTTTAGGGGTGCCATAGCCTAAGCCTAGGGTCCCCTAGCCTAATGCTAGGGGTGCCCTAGCCTTAGGCTAGGGGAGCCCTATCCTTAGCCTAATCCTAGGGGTGCCCTAGCCTAAGCCTAGGAGTGCCTTAGCCAAACCTAGGGGTGCCCTAGCCTTAGGCTAGGGGTGAACTAGCCTTAGCCTAAGCCTATGGGTGCCCTAGCCTCAGCCTAGGGGTGCCCTAGACTAAGTCTAGGAGTACCCTAGCCTAAGCCTAGGGGTGCCCTAGCCTAAGCCTAGGAGTGCCCTAGCCTAAGCCTAGGGGTGCCCTAGCCTTATCCTAAGCCTAGGGGTGCCCTAGCCTTAGCCTAAGCCTAGGGGTGCCCTAGCCTAAGCCTATGGTGCCTTAGCCTAAGCCTAGGGGTGACCTAGCCTTAGACTAAGCCTAGGGGTGCCTTAGCCTAAGCCTAGGGGTACCCTAGCCTAAGCCTAGGGGTGCCCTAGCCTAAGCCTAGGGGTGCCCTAGCCTAAGCCTAGGTTTGCCCTAGCCTTAGGCTAGCATAGCCGTAGCCTAAGCCTAAGCCTAGTGGTGCCCTAGCCTAAGCCACGGGGTGCCCTAGCCTTAGGTTAGGGGAGCCCTAGTCTTAGCCTAAGCCTAGGGGTGTCCTAGCCTAAGCCTAGGGGGGTCCTACGCTAAGCCTAGGGGTGCCGTAGCCTAAGCCTAGGGGTGCCCTAGCCTAAGCCTAGGGGTGCCCTAGCCTAAGCCTAGGGGTGCCCAGGCCTTAGGCTAGAGGAGCCCTAGCCTTTGCCTAAGACTATGCTGCCGTAGCATAATCCTAGGGGTGCCCTAGCCTAAGCCTAGGGGTGCAGTAGCCTAACCCTAGTGGTGCCATAGCCTTAGGCTAGGGGAACACTAGCCTTAGCCTAAGCCTAGCGGTGCCCTAGCCTAAGCTTAGGCGTGCCCTAGCCTAAGCCGAGGGGTGCCCTAGCCTAAGCTTAGGGGTGCCCTAGCCTAAGGCTAGGGGTGCCCTAGCGTTAGGCTAGGGGAGCCCTAGACTTAGCCTAAGCCTAGGGGTGCCCTAGCCTAAACCTAGGGGTGCCCTAGCCTAAGCCTAAGGGTGCCCTAGCCTTAGACTAGGGGAGCACTAGCCTTAGCCTAAGCCTAGGGGTGCCCTAGCCTAAGCCTAGGGGTGCCCTAGCCTAAGCTTAGGGGTGCCCTAACCTAAGCCTAGTGGTGCCCTAGCCTTAGGCTAGGGGAGCCCTAGCCTTAGCCTAAACCTAGGGGTGCCCTAGCCTAAGACTCAGGGTGCCCTAGCCTAAGCTTAGGGGTGCCCTAGCCTAAGCCTAGGGTCCCCTAGCCTAATGCTAATGGTGCCCAAGCCTTAGGCTTGGGGAGCCCTAGCCTTAGCCTAATCCTAGGGGTGCCCTAGCCTAAGCCTAGGAGTGCCTTAGCCAAACTTAGGGGTGCCCTAGCCTTAGACTAGGGGAGCACTAGCCTTAGCCTAAGCCTAGGGTTACCCTAGCCTAAGACTAGGGGTGGCCAGGCTTAGGATAGAGGAGCCCTAGCCTTAGGCTAAGCCTATGGCTGCCCTAGCCTAAACCTAGGGTTGCCCTAGCCTAAGCCTAGGCGTGACCTAGCCTAACCCTAGGGGTGCCCTAGCCTTAGGCTAGGGGAGCACTAGCCTTAGCCTAAGCCTAGGGATGCCCTAGTCTAAGCTTAGGCGTGCCCTAGCCTAAGCCCAGGGGTCCCCTACCCTAAGCCTAAGGGTGCCCTATCCTAAGCCTAGGGGTGCCTTAGGCTGAGCCTTGGGGTGACGTAGCCTTAGCCTAGGCGTTCCATAGCCTAAGCCTAGGGGAGCCCTAGCCTTAGCCTAAGCCTAGGGGTTCCCTAGCCTAAGACTAGGAGTGCCCTAGCCTAAGCTTAGGGGTGCCCAACATAAGCCTAGGGGTGCCCTAGCCTAAGCCTAGGGGTGCCCTAGCCTAAGCCTAGGAGTGCCCGAACCTAAGCCTAGGGGTGCCCTAGCCTAAGCCTAGGAGTGTCCTAGCCTTAGGCCAGGGGATTCCTAGCCTTATCCTAAGCCTAGAGGTGCCCTAGCCTAAGCCTAGGGGTGCCCATGCCCAAGCCTAGGGATGCCCTAGCGTTAGGCTAGAGGAGCCCTAGCATTAGCCTAAGCCTAAGGGTGCACTATCCTAAGCCTAGAGGTGCCCTAGCCTAAGTCTATGGGTGCCCTAGCCTAAGCCTAGCGGTACACTAGCGTTTGCTTGGGGAGCCCTAGCATTAGCCTAAGCCTAGGGGTGCCCTAGCCTAAGCCTAGAGGTGCCCTAGCCTAAGTCTAGGGGTGCCCTAGCCTAAGCCTAGCGGTACCCTAGCGTTAGGCTTGGGGAGCCCTAGCCTTAGCCTTAGCCTAGGGGTGCCCCAGCCTAAGCCTAGGGGTGCCCTAGCCTATGTCTAGGGGTCCCTAGCCTAAGCATAGGGGTGCCCTAGCCTAAGCCTACGGGTGCCCTATCCTAAGCCTAGGGGTGCCCTAATCTTTGGCTAGGGAAGCCCTAGCCTTAGCCTAAGCCTCGGGCTGCCCAAGCCTAAGCCTAGGGGTGCCCTAGTCTAAGCCTAGAGGTGCCCTAGCCTAAGCCTAGGGGTGCCCTAGCCTAAGCCTACGTGTGCCCTCGCCTTAGGATAGGGGAGCCCTAGCCTTAGCCTAAGCCTAGGGCTGCCCTAACCTAAGCCTAGGGGTGCCCTAGCCTAAGCCTAGGGGAGCCCTAGCCTAAGCCTATGGGTGCCCTAGCCTAAGCTTAGGGGTGCCCTAGCCTAAGCCTAGTGGTGCCCTAGCCTTAGGCTAGGGGAGCCCAACCTTAGCATAAGCCTAGGGGTGCCCTAGCCTAAGACTAGTGTTGCCCTAGCCTAAGCTTAGGGGTGCCCTTGCCTAAGCCTAGGGGTCCCCTAGCTTAACGCTAGGGGTGCCCTAGCCTTAGGCTAGGGGAGCCCTAGCCATAGCCTAATCCTAGGGGTGCCCTAGCCTAAGCCTAGGAGTGCCCTAGCCTAAGCCTAGAGGAACCCTAACCTTAGGCTAGGGAAGCCCTAGCCTTAGCCTAAGCTTAGGGGTGCCGTAGCCTAAGCCTAGGGCTGCCCAAGCCTAAGCTTAGGGGTGCCCTACTCTAAGCCTAGGGCTGCCCAAGCCTAAGCCTAGGTGTGCCCTACTCTAAGCCTAGGGGTGCCCTAGCCTAAGCCTAGGGGTGCCCAAGCCTAAGCCTAGGGGTGCCTTATCCTAAGCCTAGGGGTGCCCTAGCCTAAGCTTAGGGGTGCCCTAGCCTAAGGTTAGTGGTGCCCTAGCCTTAGGCAAGAGGAGCCCTAGCCTTAGCCTAAGCCTAGGGGTTGCCCTAGCCTTAGCCTAGGGGTGCCCTAGTCTAAGCCTAAGGGTGCACTAGCCTTAGACTAGGGTAGCCCTAGCCTTAGCCTAAGCCTAGGGCTGCCCTAGCCTAAGCCTAGGGGTGCCCTAGCCTAAGCCTAGGGGTGCCCTAGCCTTATGGTAGGGGAGCCCTATCCTTAGCCTAAACCAAGGGGTGCCGAAGCCTAAGCCAAGGGGTGCCGTAGCCTGAGCCTAGGGGTGCCGTAGCCTTAGCCTAGGGGTGCCCTAGCCTAAGCCTAGGGGTGCCTTAGCCTAAGCCTAGGAGTGCCCTAGCCGAAGCCTAGGGGTGCCCTAGCCTTAGCCTAAGCCTAGGGGTGCCCTAGCCTTAGCCTAAGCCTAGGGGTGCCCTAGCCTTAGCCTAAGCCTAGGGGTGCCCTAGCCTAAGCCTAGTGGTGCCTTAGCCTAAGCCTAGGGGTGACCTAGCCTTAGCCTAAGACTAGGGGTGCCTTAGCCTAAGCCTAGGGGTACCCTAGCCTAAGCCTAGGGGTGCCCTAGCCTAAGCCTAGGGGTGCCCTAGCCTAAGCCTAGGGGTACCCTAGCCTAAGACTATGGGTGGCCAGGCCTTAGGATAGAGGAGCCCTAGCCTTATGCTAAGCCTATGGCTGCCCTAGCCTAAACCTAGGGTTGCCCTAGCCTAAGCCTAGGGGTGACCTAGCCCAACCCTAAGGGTGCCCTAGCCTTAGGCTAGGGGAGCACTAGCCTTAGCCTAAGCCTAGGGATGCCCTAGTCTAAGCTTAGGCGTGCCCTAGCCTAAGCCCAGGGGTCCCCTACCCTAAGCCTAAGGGTGCCCTACCCTAAGCCTAGGGGTGCCCTAGCCTAAGCCTAGGTTTGCCCTAGCCTTAGGCTAGCATAGCCGTAACCTAAGCCTAAGCCTAGTGGTGCCCTAGCCTAAGCCACGGGGTGCCCTAGCCTTAGGTTAGGGGAGCCCTAGTCTTAGCCTAAGCCTAGGAGTGCCTTAGCCAAACCTAGGGGTGCCCTAGCCTTAGGCTAGGGGAGAACTAGCCTTAGCCTAAGCCTATGGGTGCCCTAGCCTCAGCCTAGGGGTGCCCTAGACTAAGTCTAGGAGTACCCTAGCCTAAGCCTAGGGGTGCCCTAGCCTAAGCCTAGGAGTGCCCTAGCCGAAGCCTAGGGGTGCCCTAGCCTTAGCCTAAGCCTAGGGGTGCCCTAGCCTTAGCCTAAGCCAATGGGTGCCCTAGCCTTAGCCTATGGTGCCTTAGCCTAAGCCTAGGGGTGACCTAGCCTTAGCCTAAGCCTAGGGGTGCCTTAGCCTAAGCCTAGGGGTACCCTAGCCTAAGCCTAGGGGTGCCCTAGCCTAAGCCTAGGGGTGCCCTAGCCTAAGCCTAGGGGTACCCTAACCTAAGACTATGGGTGGCCAGGCCTTAGGATAGAGGAGCCCTAGCCTTATGCTAAGCCTATGGCTGCCCTAGCCTAAACCTAGGGTTGCCCTAGCCTAAGCCTAGGGGTGACCTAGTCCAACTCTAAGGGTGCCCTAGCCTTAGGCTAGGGGAGCACTAGCCTTAGCCTAAGCCTAGGGATGCCCTAGTCTAAGCTTAGGCGTGCCCTAGCCTAAGCCCAGGGGTGCCCTAGCCTAAGCCTAGGTTTGCCCTAGCCTTAGGCTAGCATAGCCGTAGCCTAAGCCTAAGCCTAGTGGTGCCCTAGCCTAAGCCACGGGGTGCCCTAGCCTTAGGTTAGGGGAGCCCTAGTCTTAGCCTAAGCCTAGGGGTGTCCTAGCCTAAGCCTAGGGGGGTCCTACCCTAAGCCTAGGGGTGCCGTAGCCTAAGCCTAGGGGTGCCCTAGCCTAAGCCTAGGGGTGCCCTAGCCTAAGCCTAGGGGTGCCCAGGCCTTAGGCTAGAGGAGCCCTAGCCTTTGCCTAAGACTATGCTGCCGTAGCCTAATCCTTGGGGTGCCCTAGCCTAAGCCTAGGGGTGCCCTAGCCTAACCCTAGTGGTGCCATAGCCTTAGGCTAGGGGAACACTAGCCTTAGCCTAAGCCTAGCGGTGCCCTAGCCTAAGCTTAGGCGTGCCCTAGCCTAAGCCGAGGGGTGCCCTAGCCTAAGTCTGGGTGTGCCTAGCCTAAGCATAGGGGTGCCCTAACCTAAGCCTAGGGGTTCCCTACCTAAGCCTAGGAGTGCCCTAGCCTAAGCCTAGGGGTGCCCTAGCCTAAGCCTAGGGGTGCCCTAGCCTAATCTTAGGGGTGCCCTAGCCTAAGGCTAGGGGTGCCCTAGCGTTAGGCTAGGGGAGCCCTAGACTTAGCCTAAGCCTAGGGGTGCCCTAGCCTAAACCTAGGGGTGCCCTAGCCTAAGCCTAAGGGTGCCCTAGCCTTAGACTAGGGGAGCACTAGCCTTAGCCTAAGCCTAGGGATGCCCTAGCCTAAGCCTAGGAGTGCCCTAGCCGAAGCCTAGGGGTGCCCTAGCCTTAGCCTAAGCCTAGGGGTGCCCTAGCCTTAGCCTAAGCCTAGGGGTGCCCTAGCCTAAGCCTAGTGGTGCCTTAGCCTAAGCCTAGGGGTGACTTGGCCTTAGCCTAAGACTAGGGGTGCCTTAGCCTAAGCCTAGGGGTACCCTAGCCTAAGCCTAGGGGTGCCCTAGCCTAAGCCTAGGGGTGCCCTAGCCTAAGCCTAGGGGTACCCTAGCCTAAGACTATGGGTGGCCAGGCCTTAGGATAGAGGAGCCCTAGCCTTATGCTAAGCCTATGGCTGCCCTAGCCTAAACCTAGGGTTGCCCTAGCCTAAGCCTAGGGGTGACCTAGCCCAACCCTAAGGGTGCCCTAGCCTTAGGCTAGGGGAGCACTAGCCTTAGCCTAAGCCTAGGGATGCCCTAGTCTAAGCTTAGGCGTGCCCTAGCCTAAGCCCAGGGGTCCCCTACCCTAAGCCTAAGGGTGCCCTACCCTAAGCCTAGGGGTGCCCTAGCCTAAGCCTAGGTTTGCCCTAGCCTTAGGCTAGCATAGCCGTAACCTAAGCCTAAGCCTAGTGGTGCCCTAGCCAAAGCCACGGGGTGCCCTAGCCTTAGGTTAGGGGAGCCCTAGTCTTAGCCTAAGCCTAGGAGGGCCTTAGCCAAACCTAGGGGTGCCCTAGCCTTAGGCTAGGGGAGAACTAGCCTTAGCCTAAGCCTATGGGTGCCCTAGCCTCAGCCTAGGGGTGCCCTAGACTAAGTCTAGGAGTACCCTAGCCTAAGCCTAGGGGTGCCCTAGCCTAAGCCTAGGAGTGCCCTAGCCTAAGCCTAGGGGTGCCCTAGCCTTAGCCTAAGCCTAGGGGTGCCCTAGCCTTAGCCTAAGCCTAGGGGTGCCTTAGCCTAAGCCTAGGGGTACCCTAGCCTAAGCCTAGGGGTGCCCTAGCCTAAGCCTAGGGGTGCCCTAGCCTAAGCCTAGGGGTACCCTAGCCTAAGACTATGGGTGGCCAGGCCTTAGGATAGAGGAGCCCTAGCCTTATGCTAAGCCTATGGCTGCCCTAGCCTAAACCTAGGGTTGCCCTAGCCTAAGCCTAGGGGTGACCTAGTCCAACTCTAAGGGTGCCCTAGCCTTAGGCTAGGGGAGCACTAGCCTTAGCCTAAGCCTAGGGATGCCCTAGTCTAAGCTTAGGCGTGCCCTAGCCTAAGCCCAGGGGTGCCCTAGCCTAAGCCTAGGTTTGCCCTAGCCTTAGGCTTGCATAGCCGTAGCCTAAGCCTAAGCCTAGTGGTGCCCTAGCCTAAGCCACGGGGTGCCCTAGCCTTAGGTTAGGGGAGCCCTAGTCTTAGCCTAAGCCTAGGGGTGTCCTAGCCTAAGCCTAGGGGGGTCCTACCCTAAGCCTAGGGGTGCCGTAGCCTAAGCCTAGGGGTGCCCTAGCCTAAGCCTAGGGGTGCCCTAGCCTAAGCCTAGGGGTGCCCAGGCCTTAGGCTAGAGGAGCCCTAGCCTTTGCCTAAGACTATGCTGCCGTAGCCTAATCCTTGGGGTGCCCTAGCCTAAGCCTAGGGGTGCCCTAGCCTAACCCTAGTGGTGCCATAGCCTTAGGCTAGGGGAACACTAGCCTTAGCCTAAGCCTAGCGGTGCCCTAGCCTAAGCTTAGGCGTGCCCTAGCCTAAGCCGAGGGGTGCCCTAGCCTAAGTCTGGGTGTGCCTAGCCTAAGCATAGGGGTGCCCTAACCTAAGCCTAGGGGTTCCCTACCTAAGCCTAGGAGTGCCCTAGCCTAAGCCTAGGGGTGCCCTAGCCTAAGCCTAGGGGTGCCCTAGCCTAATCTTAGGGGTGCCCTAGACTAAGGCTAGGGGTGCCCTAGCGTTAGGCTAGGGGAGCCCTAGACTTAGCCTAAGCCTAGGGGTGCCCTAGCCTAAACCTAGGGGTGCCCTAGCCTAAGCCTAAGGGTGCCCTAGCCTTAGACTAGGGGAGCACTAGCCTTAGCCTAAGCCTAGGGATGCCCTAGCCTAAGCCTAGGGGTGCCCTAGCCTAAGCCTAGGGGTGCCTTAGCCTAAGCCTAGGGGTCCCCT
This sequence comes from Tenrec ecaudatus, assembly GCF_050624435.1. Classification (NCBI taxonomy): domain Eukaryota; kingdom Metazoa; phylum Chordata; class Mammalia; order Afrosoricida; family Tenrecidae; genus Tenrec; species Tenrec ecaudatus. Next base: position 1,065,678 of record NW_027457643.1, read on the forward strand.
AGCAGTAGCCTAAGCCTAGGGGTGCCCTAGCCTAAGCTTAGGGGTGCCTTAGCCTTAGGCTAGGGGATCCCTAACTTTAGCCTAAGCTTAGGGATGCCCGAGCCTACGCCTAGGGTTGCCCTACCCTAAGCTTTGGCGTGCCCTAGCCTTAGGCTAGGGGAGCCCTAGCCTTAGCCTATGCCTAGGGGAGCCCTAGCCTAAGCATAGGGGTGCCCTAGCATAAGTCTAGGGGTGCCCTAGCCTGAACCTAGGTGTGCCCTAGCCTTAGTCTAGCCTAGGATTGCCCTGGCCTAAGCCTAGGTGTGCCATAGCCTGAGTCTAGTGGTGCACTAGCCTGAGGCTAGGGGAGCCGTAGCCTTAGCCTAAGCCTAGGGCTGCCATAGCCTAAGCCTAGGGGTTCCCTAGCCTAAGCCTAGGGGTGCCCTAGCCTAAGCCTACGGGTGCCCTCGCCTTAGGCTAGGGGAGCCCTAGCCTTAGCCTAAGCCTAGGGGTGCTAAAGCCTAAGCCTAAGGATGCCCTAGGCTGAGCCAAGGGGTGCCCTATCCTTAGGCTAGGGGAGCCCTAGACATAGCCTAAGCCTTGGGCTGCCCTAGCATAAGCCTAGGGGAGCCCTAGCCTAAGCCTAGGGGAGCCCTAGCCTAAGCCTAGGGGTGCCCTAACCTAAGCCTAGTGGTGCCCTAGCCTTAGGCTAGGGGAGCCCTAGCCTTAGCATAAGCCTAGGGTTGCCCTAGCCTAAGACTTGGGGTGCCCTAGCCTAAGTTTAGGGGTGCCCTGGCCTAAGCCTAGGGGTCCCCTAGCCTAACCCTAGGGGTTCCCTAGCTTTAGGCTAAGGGAGCCCTAGCCTTAGCCTAATCCTAGGGGTGCCCTAGCCTAAGCTTAGGAGTGCCTTAGCCAAAGGCTAGGGGTGCCCAAGCCTTAGGATAGGGGAGCCCTAGCCTTAGCCTAAGCCTACGGGTGCCTTAGCTTAAGCCTAGGGGTGCCCTAGCCTAAGCCTAGGGGTGCCCTAGCCTTAGGCTAGGGGAGCCCTGGCCTTAGCCTAAGCCTATGGGTGCCATAGCCTCAGGCTAGGGCTGCCCTAGCCTCAGGCTAGGGGTGCCCTAGCCTCAGGCTATGGGTGCCCTAGCCTAAGTCTAGGAGTGCCCTAGCCTAAGCCTATGGGTGCCCTAACCTAAGCCTAGGAGTGCCCTAGCCTAAGCCTAGGGGTGCCCTAGCCTAAGCCAAGTGGTGCCTTAGCCTAAGCCTAGGGGTGACCTAGCCTTAGCCTAAGTCTAGGGGTGCCTTAGCCTAAGCCTAGGGGTCCCCTAGCCTTAGCCTAAGCCTAGGGGTGCCCTAGCCTAAGCCTAGGGGTGCCCTAGCCTAAGTCTAGGGGTGCCCTAGCCTAAGCCTAGGGGTGCCCAGGCCTTAGGATAGAGGAGCACTAGCCTTAGGCTAAGCCTATGGCTGCCCTAGCCTAAACCTACGGTTGCCCTAGCCTAAGCCTAGGGGTGCCCTAGCCTAAGCCTAGGGGTGACCTAGCCTAAGCCTAGTGGTGCCTTAGCCTAAGCCTAGGGATGACCTAGCCTTAGCCTAAGCCTAGGGGTGCCCTAGCCTAAGCCTAGGGGTGCCCAAGCCTAAGCCTAGGGTTGCCCTAGCCTAAGCCTTGGGGTGCCCTAGTCTAAGCCTAGGCGTGCCCTAGCCTAAGCCTAGTGGTGCCCTAGCCTAAGCCTAGGAGTGTCCTAGCCTTAGGCTAGGGGAGCCCTAACCATAGCCTACGCCTAGGGGTGCCTTAGCCTAAGCCTAGGGGTGCCCTTTCCTAAGCCTAGGCTGCCCTAGCCTTAGGCTAGCTGAGCCCTAGCCTAAGCCTAAGAATAGGGGTGCCCTAGCCTAAGCCTAGGGGTGCCCTAGCCAAAGCCTAGGGGTGCCATAGTCTTAGGCTAGAGGAGCCCTAGCCTTAGCCTAAGCCTAGGGGTGCCCTATCCTAAGAATAGGGGTGCCCTAGCCTAAGCTTAGGGGTGCCCTAGCCTAAGCCTAGGGGTGCCCTAGCCTAAGCCTAGGGGTGCCCTAGCCTAAGCCTAGGATTGCCCTAGCCGTAGGCTAGCTGAGCCCTAGCATAAGCCTAAGCCTAGAGGTGCCCTAGCCTAAGCCTATGGGTGCCCTAGCCTAAGCCTAGGGGTGCCATAGCCTTAGGCTAGAGGAGCCCTAGCCTTAGCCTAAGCCTAGGGGTGCCCCAGCCTAAGACTAGGGGTGACCAAGCCTAAGCCTAGGCTTGCCCTAGCCTTAGGCTAGCTGAGCCCTAGCCTGAGCCTAAGCCTAGGGGTGCCCTAGCCTAAGCCTAGGGGTGCCCTAGCCTAACCCTAGTGGTGCCCTAGCCTAAGCCTTGGGGTGCCCTAGCCTAAGCCTAGGGGTGCCATAGCCTTAGGCTAGAGGAGCCCTAGCCTTAGCCTAAGCCTAGGGGTTTCCTAGCCTAAAACTAGGGGTGCCCTAGCCTAAGCTTAAGGGTGCCCTAGCCTAAGCCCTGCGGTGATCTAGCCTAAGCCTAGGGGTGCCCTAGGGTTAGGCTAGGTGAGCCCTAGCCTTAGCCTAAGCCTAGGGGTGCCCTAGCCTAAGCCTAGGGGTGCCCTAGCCTAAGCCTAGGTGTGCCCTAGCCTAAGCCTAGGGGTGCCCTAGCCTTAGGCTAGGGGAGCCCTAGCCTTAGCCTAAGCCTAGGGGTTCCCTAGCCTAAGCCAAGTGGTGCCCTATCCTAAGCCTAGGGTGCCCTAGCCTAAGCCTAGGGGTGCCCTAGCCTTAGGCTAGGGGAGCCGTAACCTTAGCCTAAGCCTAGGGGTGCCCTAGCCCAATCCTAGGGGTGCCCTAGCCTAAGCCTAAGGGTGCCCTAGCCTAAGCCTAGGGTTGCCCTAGCCTAAGGCTAGGGGTGCCCTAGCCTAAGGCTAGGGGTGCCCTAGCCTTAGTCTAGTGGAGCCCTAGCCTTAGCCTAAGCCTATGGGTGCCCTAGCCTAAGCCTAGATGTGCCCTAGCCTAAGCCGAGAGGTGCCCTACCCTACGCCTAGGGATGCCCTACCCTAAGCCTAGGGGTGCCCTAACCTAAGCCTAGGCTTGCCCTAGTCTTAGGCTAGCTGAGCCCTAGCCTAATCCTAAGCCTAGGAGTGCCCTAGCCTAAGCCTAGGGGTGCCCTAGCCTAAGCCTAGGGGTGCCATAGCCTTAGGCTAGTGGAGCCCTAGCCTTAGCCTAAGCCTAGGGGTGCCCTAGCCTAAGCTTAGGGGTGCCCTAGCCTAAGCCTTGGGGTGTCCTAGCCTAAGGCTATGGGTGCCCTAGGGTTAGGCTAGGGGAGCCCTAGCCTTCGCCTAAGCCTAGGGGTGCCCTAGCCTAAGCCTAGGGGTGCCCTAGCCTAAGACTAGTGGTGCCCTAGCCTAAGCCTAGGCGTGCCTTAGCCTAAGCCTAGGGGTGCCCTAGCCTAAGCCTACGGGTGCCTTCGCATTAGGCTAGGGAAGCCCTAGCCTTAGGCCACGACTCGGGGTGCCTTAGCCTAAGCTTAGGGGTTCCCTAGTCTAAGCCTACGGGTGCCCTATACTGAGGCTAGGGGAGCCCTAGCCTTAGGCTAGCCTAGGATTGCCCTAGCCTAAGCCTAGGGGTGCCATATCCTGAGTCTAGTGGTGCACTAGCCTGAGGCTAGGGGAGCCGTAGCCTTTGCCTAAGCCTAGGGGTGCCCTAGCCTAAGCCTAGGGGTTCCATAGCCTAAGCCTAGGGGTGCCCTAGCCTAAGCCTACGGGTGCCCTCGCCTTAGGCTAGGGGAGCCCTAGCCTTAGCCTCAGCCTAGGGGTGCAATAGCATGAGCCTAGGGGTGCCCTAGCCTTAGGCTAGGGGAGCCCTAGACAGCCTAAGCCTAGGGCTGCCCTAGCCCAAGCCTAGGGGTGACCTAGCCTAAGCCTAGGGGAGCCCTAGCCTAAGCCTAGAGGTGCCCTAGCCTAAGCTTAGGGGTGCCCTAGCCTAAGCCTAGTGGTGCCCTAGCCTTAGGCTAGGGGAGCCCTAGCCTTAGCCTAAGCCTAGGGGTGCCCTACCCTAAGACTACAGGTGCCCTAGCCTAAGCTTAGGGGTGCCCTAGCCTAAGCCTAGGGGTCCCCTAGCCTAACCCTAGGGGTGCCCTAGCTTTAGGCTACGGGAGCCCTAGCCTTAGCCTAATCCTAGGGGTGCCCTAGCCTAAGCTTAGGAGTGCCTTAGCCAAAGCCTAGGGGTGCCCAAGCCTTAGGATAGGGGAGCCCTAGCCTTAGCCTAAGCCTACGGGTGCCTTAGCTTAAGCCTAGGGGTGCCCTAGTTAAGCCTAGGGGTGCCCTATCCTTAGACTAGGGGAGCCCTAGCCTTAGCCTAAGCCTATGGGTGCCCTAGCCTCAGCCTAGGGGTGCCCTAGCCTAAGTCTAGGAGTGCCCTAGCCTAAGCCTAGGGGTGCCCTAGCCTAAGCCTAGGAGTGCCCTAGTCTAAGCCTAGGTTTTCCCTAGCCTTAGCCTAAGCCTAGGGGTGCCCTAGCCTAAGCCTAGGGGTGCCCTAGCCTAAGCCTAGGGGTGCCCTAGCCAAAGCCTAGGGGTGCCATAGTCTTAGGCTAGAGGAGCCCTAGCCTTAGCCTAAGCCTAGGGGTGCCCTATCCTAAGAATAGGGGTGCCCTAGCCTAAGCTTAGGGGTGCCCTAGCCTAAGCCTAGGGGTGCCCTAGCCTAAGCCTAGGGGTGCCCTAGCCTAAGCCTAGGATTGCCCTAGCCGTAGGCTAGCTGAGCCCTAGCATAAGCCTAAGCCTAGAGGTGCCCTAGCCTAAGCCTATGGGTGCCCTAGCCTAAGCCTAGGGGTGCCATAGCCTTAGGCTAGAGGAGCCCTAGCCTTAGCCTAAGCCTAGGGGTGCCCCAGCCTAAGACTAGGGGTGACCAAGCCTAAGCCTAGGCTTGCCCTAGCCTTAGGCTAGCTGAGCCCTAGCCTGAGCCTAAGCCTAGGGGTGCCCTAGCCTAAGCCTAGGGGTGCCCTAGCCTAACCCTAGTGGTGCCCTAGCCTAAGCCTTGGGGTGCCCTAGCCTAAGCCTAGGGGTGCCATAGCCTTAGGCTAGAGGAGCCCTAGCCTTAGCCTAAGCCTAGGGGTTTCCTAGCCTAAAACTAGGGGTGCCCTAGCCTAAGCTTAAGGGTGCCCTAGCCTAAGCCCTGCGGTGATCTAGCCTAAGCCTAGGGGTGCCCTAGGGTTAGGCTAGGTGAGCCCTAGCCTTAGCCTAAGCCTAGGGGTGCCCTAGCCTAAGCCTAGGGGTGCCCTAGCCTTAGGCTAGGGGAGCCCTAGCCTTAGCCTAAGCCTAGGGGTGCCCTAGCCTAAGCCAAGTGGTGCCCTATCCTAAGCCTAGGGGTGCCCTAGCCTAAGCCTAGGGGTGCCCTAGCCTTAGGCTAGGGGAGCCGTAACCTTAGCCTAAGCCTATGGGTGCCCTAGCCTAAGCCTAGATGTGCCCTAGCCTAAGCCGAGAGGTGCCCTACCCTACGCCTAGGGATGCCCTACCCTAAGCCTAGGGGTGCCCTAACCTAAGCCTAGGCTTGCCCTAGTCTTAGGCTAGCTGAGCCCTAGCCTAATCCTAAGCCTAGGAGTGCCCTAGCCTAAGCCTAGGGGTGCCCTAGCCTAAGTCTAGGGGTGCCATAGCCTTAGGCTAGTGGAGCCCTAGCCTTAGACTAAGCCTAGGGGTGCCCTAGCCTAAGCTTAGGGGTGCCCTAGCCTAAGCCTTGGGGTGTCCTAGCCTAAGGCTATGGGTGCCCTAGGGTTAGGCTAGGGGAGCCCTAGCCTTCGCCTAAGCCTAGGGGTGCCCTAGCCTAAGCCTAGGGGTGCCCTAGCCTAAGACTAGTGGTGCCCTAGCCTAAGCCTAGGCGTGCCTTAGCCTAAGCCTAGGGGTGCCCTAGCCTAAGCCTACGGGTGCCTTCGCATTAGGCTAGGGAAGCCCTAGCCTTAGGCCACGACTCGGGGTGCCTTAGCCTAAGCTTAGGGGTTCCCTAGTCTAAGCCTACGGGTGCCCTATACTGAGGCTAGGGGAGCCCTAGCCTTAGTCTAGCCTAGGATTGCCCTAGCCTAAGCCTAGGGGTGCCATATCCTGAGTCTAGTGGTGCACTAGCCTGAGGCTAGGGGAGCCGTAGCCTTTGCCTAAGCCTAGGGGTGCCCTAGCCTAAGCCTAGGGGTTCCATAGCCTAAGCCTAGGGGTGCCCTAGCCTAAGCCTACGGGTGCCCTCGCCTTAGGCTAGGGGAGCCCAGGCCTTAGCCTCAGCCTAGGGGTGCAATAGCATGAGCCTAGGGGTGCCCTAGCCTTAGGCTAGGGGAGCCCTAGACATAGCCTAAGCCTAGGGCTGCCCTAGCCCAAGCCTAGGGGTGACCTAGCCTAAGCCTAGGGGAGCCCTAGCCTAAGCCTAGAGGTGCCCTAGCCTAAGTTTAGGGGTGCCCTAGCCTAAGCCTAGTGGTGCCCTAACCTTAGGCTAGGGGAGCCCTAGCCTTAGCCTAAGCCTAGGGGTGCCCTACCCTAAGACTACAGGTGCCCTAGCCTAAGCTTAGGGGTGCCCTAGCCTAAGCCTAGGGGTCCCCTAGCCTAACCCTAGGGGTGCCCTAGCTTTAGGCTACGGGAGCCCTAGCCTTAGCCTAATCCTAGGGGTGCCCTAGCCTAAGCTTAGGAGTGCCTTAGCCAAAGCCTAGGGGTGCCCAAGCCTTAGGATAGGGGAGCCCTAGCCTTAGCCTAAGCCTACGGGTGCCTTAGCTTAAGCCTAGGGGTGCCCTAGTTAAGCCTAGGCGTGCCCTATCCTTAGGCTAGGGGAGCCCTAGCCTTAGCCTAAGCCTATGGGTGCCCTAGCCTCAGCCTAGGGGTGCCCTAGCCTAAGTCTAGGAGTGCCCTAGCCTAAGCCTAGGGGTGCCCTAGCCTAAGCCTAGGAGTGCCCTAGCCTAAGCCTAGGTTTTCCCTAGCCTTAGCCTAAGCCTAGGGGTGCCCTAGCCTAAGCCTAGGGGTGCCCTAGCCTAAGCCTAGTGGTGCGTTAGCCTAAGCCTAGGGGTGACCTAGCCTTAGCCTAAGCCTAGAGGTGCCTTAGCCTAATCCTAGGGGTCCCCTAGCCTTAGCCTAAGCCTAGGGGTGCCCTAGCCTAAGCCTAGGGGTGCCCAGGCCTTAGGATAGAGGAGCCCTAGCCTTAGGCTAAGCCTATGGCTGCCCTAGCCTAAACCTAGTGTTGCCCTAGCCTAAGCCTAGGGGTGCACTAGCCTAACCCTAGGGGTGCCATAGCCTTAGGCTAGAGGAGCACTAGCCTTAGCCTAAGCCTTGCGGTGCCCTAGTCTAAGCCTAGGCGTGCCCTAGCCTAAGCCTAGTGGTGCCCTATCCTAAGCCTAGGGGTGCCCTAGACTAAGCCTAGGGGTGTCCTAGCCGTAGGCTAGGGGAGCCCTAACCTTAGCCTAAGCCTAGGGGTGCCCTAGCCCAAGCCTAGGGGTGCCCTAGCCTAAGCCTAGGGGTGCCCTAGCCTAAGCCAAGGGGTGCCTTAGCCTAAGCCTAGGGGTGCCCTAGCCTAAGGCTAGGGGTGCCCTAGGCTTAGTCTAGTGGAGCCCTAGACTTAGGCTAGCTGAGCCCTAGCCTAAGCCTAAGACTTGGGGTGCCCTAGCCTAAGCCTACGGGTGCCCTAGCCTAAGCCTAGGGGTGCCATAGCCTTAGGCTAGAGGAGCCCTAGCCTTAGCCTAAGCCTAGGGGTGGCCTAGCCTAAGAATAGGGGTGCCCTAGCCTAAGCTAGGGGTGCCCTAGCCTAAGCCTAGGGGTGCCCTAGCCTAAGCCGAGGGGTGCCCTACCCTAAGCCTAGGGGTGCCCTAGCCTACGCCTAGGCTTGCCCTAGCCTTAGGCTAGCTGAGCCCAAGCCTAAGTCTAAGCCTAGGGGTGCCCTAGCCTAAACCTAGGGGTGCCCTAGCATAAGCCCACGGGTGCCATAGCCTTAGGCTAGAGGAGCCCTAGCCTTAGCCTAAGCCTAGGGGTGCCCTAGCCTAAGACTAGGGGTGCCCTAGCCTAAGCTTAGGGGTGCCCTAGCCTAAGCCTTGGGGTGCCCTAGCCTAAGCTTAGGGGTGCCCTAGGGTTAGTCTAGGGGAGCCCTAGCCTAAGCCTAGGATTGCCCTAGCCTTAGGCTAGCTGAGCCCTAGCTTAAACCTAAGCATCGAGGTGCCCTAGCCTAAGCCTAGGGGTGCCATAGCCTTAGCCTCGAGGAGCTCTAGCCTTAGCCTAAGCCTTGGGGTGCCCTAGTCTAAGCCTAGGCGTGCCCTAGCCTAAGCCTAGTGGTGCCCTATCCTAAGCCTAGGGCTGCCTTAGACTAAGCCTAGTTGTGTCCTAGCCGTAGGCTAGGGGAGCCCTAACCTTAGCCTAAGCCTAGGGGTGCCCTAGCCCAAGCCTAGGGGTGCCCTAGCCTAAGCCTAGGGGTGCCCTAGAATAAGCCTAGGGGTGCCCTAGCCTAAGCTTAGGGGTGCCCTAGCCTAAGCCTAGGGGTGCCCTAGCCTTAGGCTAGGGGAGCCCTTGCCTTAGCCTAAGCCTAGGGGTGCCCTAGCCTAAACCTAGGGGTGCCCTAACCTAAGCCTAGTGGTGCCTTAGCCTAAGCCTAGGGGTGACCTAGCCTTAGCCTAAGCCTAGGGGTGCCCTAGCCTCAGCCTAGGGGTGCCCTAGACTAAGTCTAGGAGTACCCCAGCCTAAGCCTAGGGGTGCCCTAGCCTAAGCCTAGGAGTGCCCTAGCCTAAGCCTAGGGGTGCCCTAGCCTAAGCCTAGGAGTGCCCTAGCCTAAGCCTAGGGGTGCCCTAGCCTTAGCCTAAGCCTAGCGGTGCCCTAGCCTAAGCCTAGTGGTGCCTTAGCCTAAGCCTAGGGGTGACCTAGCCTTAGCCTAAGCCTAGGGGTGCCTTAGCCTAAGCCTAGGGGTGCCCTAGCCTAAGCCTAGGGGTGCCATAGCCTAAGCCTAGGGGTGCCCTAGCCTAAGCCTAGGGGTCCCCTAGCCTAAGACTAGGGGTGGCCAGGCTTAGGATAGAGGAGCCCTAGCCTTAGGCTAAGCCTATGGCTGCCCTAGCCTAAACCTAGGGTTGCCCTAGCCTAAGCCTAGGGGTGACCTAGCCTAACCCTAGGGGTGCCCTAGCCTTAGGCTAGGGGAGCACTAGCCTTAGCCTAAGCCTAGGGATGCCCTAGTCTAAGCTTAGGCGTGCCCTAGCCTAAGCCCAGGGGTCCCCTACCCTAAGTCTAAGGGTGCCCTATCCTAAGCCTAGGGGTGCCTTAGGCTGAGCCTTGGGGTGACGTAGCCTTAGCCTAGGCGTTCCATAGCCTAAGCCTAGGGGAGCCCTAGCCTTAGCCTAAGCCTAGGGGTGCCCTAGCCTAAGACTAGGGGTGCCCTAGCCTAAGCTTAGGGGTGCCCAACATAAGCCTAGGGGTGCCCTAGCCTAAGCCTAGGGGTGCCCTAGCCTAAGCCTAGGAGTGCCCGAACCTAAGCCTAGGGGTGCCCTAGCCTAAGCCTAGGAGTGTCCTAGCCTTAGGCCAGGGGATTCCTAGCCTTATCCTAAGCCTAGAGGTGCCCTAGCCTAAGCCTAGGGGTGCCCATGCCCAAGCCTAGGGATGCCCTAGCGTTAGGCTAGAGGAGCCCTAGCATTAGCCTAAGCCTAAGGGTGCACTATCCTAAGCCTAGAAGTGCCCTAGCCTAAGTCTAGGGGTGCCCTAGCCTAAGCCTAGCGGTACGCTAGCGTTAGGCTTGGGGAGCCCTAGCATTAGCCTAAGCCTAGGGGTGCCCTAGCCTAAGCCTAGAGGTGCCCTAGCCTAAGTCTAGGGGTGCCCTAGCCTAAGCCTAGCGGTACCCTAGCGTTAGGCTTGGGGAGCCCTAGCCTTAGCCTTAGCCTAGGGGTGCCCTAGCCTAAGCCTAGAGGTGCCCTAGCCTAAGTCTAGGGGTGCCCTAGCCTAAGCCTAGCGGTACCCTAGCGTTAGGCTTGGGGAGCCCTAGCCTTAGCTTTAGCCTAGGGGTGCCCCAGCCTAAGCCTAGAGGTGCCCTAGCCTAAGTCTAGAGGTGCCCTAGCCTAAGTCTAGGGGTGCCCCAGCCTAAGCCTAGGGGTGCCCTAGCCTAAGTCTAGGGGTGCCTAGCCTAAGCATAGGGGTGCCCTAGCCTAAGCCTACGGGTGCCCTAGCCTAAGCCTAGGGGTGCCCTAATCTTTGGCTAGGGAAGCCCTAGCCTTAGCCTAAGCCTCGGGCTGCCCAAGCCTAAGCCTAGGGGTGCCCTAGTCTAAGCCTATAGGTGCCCTAGCCTAAGCCTAGGGGTGCCCTAGCCTAAGCCTACGTGTGCCCTCGCCTTAGAATAGGGGAGCCCTAGCCTTAGCCTAAGCCTAGGGGTGCCATAGCCTAAGCCTAGGGATGCCCTAGACTGAGCCTAGGGGTGCCCTAGCCTTAGGCTAGGGGAGCCCTAGCCTTAGCCTAAGCCTAGGGCTGCCCTAACCTAAGCCTAGGGGTTCCCTAGCCTAAGCCTAGGGGAGCCCTAGCCTAAGCCTATGGGTGCCCTAGCCTAAGCTTAGGGGTGCCCTAGCCTAAGCCTAGTGGTGCCCTAGACTTAGGCTAGGGGAGCCCAACCTTAGCATAAGCCTAGGGGTGCCCTAGCCTAAGACTAGGGTTACCCTAGCCTAAGCTTAGGGGTGCCCTTGCCTAAGCCTAGTGGTGCCCTAGACTTAGGCTAGGGGAGCCCAACCTTAGCCTAAGCCTAGGAGTGCCCTAGCCTAAGCCTAGAGGTACCCTAACCTTAGGCTAGGGAAGCCCTAGCCTTAGCCTAAGCTTAGGGGTGCCGTAGCCTAAGCCTAGGGCTGCCCAAGCCTAAGCCTAGGGGTGCCCTACTCTAAGCCTAGGGCTGCCAGAGCCTAAGCCTAGGGGTGCCCTACTCTAAGCCTAGGGGTGCCCTAGCCTAAGCCTAGGTGTGCCCAAGCCTAAGCCTAGGGGTGCCATATCCTAAGCCTAGGGGTGCCCTAGCCTAAGCTTAGGGGTGCCCTAGCCTAAGGTTAGGGGTGCCCTAGCCTTAGGCAAGAGGAGCCCTAGCTTTAGCCTAAGCCTAGGGGTTGCCCTAGCCTTAGCCTAGGGGTGCCCTAGTCTAAGCCTAAGGGTGCACTAGCCTTAGACTAGGGTAGCCCTAGCCTTAGCCTAAGCCTAGGGCTGCCCTAGCCTAAGCCTAGGGGTGCCCTAGCCTAAGCCTAGGGGTGCCCTAGCCTTAGGGTAGGGGAGCCCTATCCTTAGCCTAAACCAAGGGGTGCCGAAGCCTAAGCCAAGGGGTGCCGTAGCCTGAGCCTAGGGGTGCCGTAGCCTTAGCCTAGGGGTGCCCTAGCCTAAGCCTAGGGGTGCCTTAGCCTAAGCCTAGGGGTCCCCTAGCCTTAGTCTAAGCCTAGGGGTGCCCTAGCCTAAGCCTAGGGGTCCATTAGCCTAAACCTAGGGGTCCTTTAGCCTTAGCCTAAGCCTAGGTGTGCCTTAGGCTGAGCCTAGGGGTGCCGTAGCCTTAGCCTAGAGGTGCCCTAGCCTGAGCCTAGGGGAGCCCTAGCTTTAGCCTAAGCCTAGGGGTGCCCTAGCCTAAACTTAGGGGTGCCGTAGCCTAAGCCTAGGGTTGTCCAAGTCTAAGCCTACGGGTGCCCTCGCCTTAGGCTAGGGGAGCCCTAGCCTTAGCCTAAGCCTAGGGGTGTCATAGCCTAAGCCTAGGGATGCCCTAGACTGAGCCTAGGGGTGCCCTAGCCTTAGGCTAGGGGAGCCCTATCCTTAGCCTAAACCAAGGGGTGCCCTAGCCTAAGCCTAGGGGTGCCGTAGCCTGAGCCTAGGGGTGCCCTAGCCTTAACCTAGGGGTGCCCTAGCATTAGCCTAAGCCTAGTGGTGCCCTAACCTAAGCCTAGGGGTCCCACAGCCTAAACCTAGGGGTCCCTTACACTTAGCCTAAGCCTAGGTGTGCCTTAGGCTGAGCCTAGGGGTGCCGTAGCCTTAGCCTAGGGGTGCACTAGCCTGAGCCCAGGGGAGCTCTAGCTTTAGCCTAAGCATAGGGGTGCCCTAGCCTAAATTTAGGGGTGCCCTAGCCTAAGCCTAGGGGTGCCTTAGCCTAATTCTAGTGGTCCCCTAACCTTAGCCTAAGCCTAGGGGTGCCCTAGCCTAAGCCTATGGGTACCCTAGCCTAAGCCTAGGGGTGCCCTAGCCATAGGCTAGGGGAGCCCTAGCCTTAGCCTAAGCTTAGGGGTGCCCTAGCCTAAGCTTAGGGGTCCCCTAGCCTAAGCCTAGGGGTGCCCTAGCATAAGCCTAGGGGTACCCTAGCCTGAGCCTAGGGGTGCCCTAGCCTGAGCCTACAGGTGCCCTAGCCTGAGGCTAGGGGAGCCCTAGCCTTAGTCTAGCCTAGCATTGCCCTAGCCTAAGCCTAGGGGTGCCATAGCCTGAGTCTTGTGGTGCACTAGCCTGAGGCTAGAGGAGCCGTAGCCTTAGCCTAAGCCTAGGGGTGCCCTATCCTAAGCCTAGGGGTTCCCTAGCCTAAGCCTAGGGGTGCCCTAGCCTAAGCCTACGGGTGCCCTCGCCTTAGGCTAGGGGAGCCCTAGCCTTAGCCTAAGCCTAGGGGTGCCATAGCCTAAGCCTAGGGATGCCCTAGACTGAGCAAAGGGGTGCCCTAGCCTTAGGCTAGGGGAGCCCTAGCCTAAGCCTATGGGTGCCCTAGCCTAAGCCTAGGGGAGCCCTAGCCTAAGCCTAGGGGTGCCCTAGCCTAAGCTTAGGGGTGCCCTAACCTAAGCCTAGTGGTGCCCTAGCCTTGGGCTAGGGGTGCCCTAGCCTAAGCCTAGGGTCCCCTAGCCTAATGCTAGGGGTGCCCTAGCCTTAGGCTAGGGGAGCCCTAGCCTTAGCCTAATCCTAGGGGTGCCGTAGCCTAAGCCTAGGAGTGCCTTAGCCAAACCTAGGGGTGCCCTAGCCTTAGGCTAGGGGAGAACTAGCCTTAGCCTAAGCCTATGGGTGCCCTAGCCTCAGCCTAGGGGTGCCCTAGACTAAGTCTAGGAGTACCCTAGCCTAAGCCTAGGGGTGCCCTAGCCTAAGCCTAGGAGTGCCCTAGCCGAAGCCTAGGGGTGCCCTAGCCTTAGCCTAAGCCTAGGGGTGCCCTAGCCTTAGCCTAAGCCTAGGGGTGCCCTAGCCTAAGCCTAGTGGTGCCTTAGCCTAAGCCTAGGGGTGACCTAGCCTTAGCCTAAGCCTAGGGGTGCCTTAGCCTAAGCCTAGGGGTACCCTAGCCTAAGCCTAGGGGTGCCCTAGCCTAAGCCTAGGGGTGCCCTAGCCTAAGCCTAGGGGTACCCTAGCCTAAGACTATGGGTGGCCAGGCCTTAGGATAGAGGAGCCCTAGCCTTAGGCTAAGCCTATGGCTGCCCTAGCCTAAACCTAGGGTTGCCCTAGCCTAAGCCTAGGGGTGACCTAGCCCAACCCTAAGGGTGCCCTAGCCTTAGGCTAGGGGAGCACTAGCCTTAGCCTAAGCCTAGGGATGCCCTAGTCTAAGCTTAGGCGTGCCCTAGCCTAAGCCCAGGGGTCACCTACCCTAAGCCTAAGGGTGCCCTACCCTAAGCCTAGGGGTGCCCTAGCGTAAGCCTAGGTTTGCCCTAGCCTTAGGCTAGCATAGCCGTAACCTAAGCCTAAGCCTAGTGGTGCCCTAGCCTAAGCCACGGGGTGCCCTAGCCTTAGGTTAGGGGAGCCCTAGTCTTAGCCTAAGCCTAGGAGTGCCTTAGCCAAAACTAGGGGTGCCCTAGCCTTAGGCTAGGGGAGAACTAGCCTTAGCCTAAGCCTATGGGTGCCCTAGACTCAGCCTAGGGGTGCCCTAGACTAAGTCTAGGAGTACCCTAGCCTAAGCCTAGGGGTGCCCTAGCCTAAGCCTAGGAGTGCCCTAGCCTAAGCCTAGGGGTGCCCTAGCCTTAGCCTAAGCCTAGGGGTGCCCTAGCCTTAGCCTAAGCCTAGGGGTGCCCTAGCCTAAGCCTATGGTACTTAGCCTAAGCCTAGGGGTGACCTAGCCTTAGCCTAAGCCTAGGGGTGCCTTAGCCTAAGCCTAGGGGTACCCTAGTCTAAGCCTAGGGGTGCCCTAGCCTAAACTTAGGGGTGTCGTAGCCTAAGCCTAGGGTTGTCCAAGTCTAAGCCTACGGGTGCCCTCGCCTTAGGCTAGGGGAGCCCTAGCCTTAGCCTAAGCCTAGGGGTGTCATAGCCTAAGCCTAGGGATGCCCTAGACTGAGCCTAGGGGTGCCCTAGCCTTAGGCTAGGGGAGCCCTATCCTTAGCCTAAACCAAGGGGTGCCCTAGCCTAAGCCTAGGGGTGCCGTAGCCTGAGCCTAGGGGTGCCCTAGCCTTAACCTAGGAGTGCCCTAGCATAAGCCTCGGGGTGCCTTAGCCTAAGCCTAGGGGTCCCCTAGCATTAGCCTAAGCCTAGGGGTGCCCTAACCTAAGCCTAGGGGTCCCTCAGCCTAAACCTAGGGGTCCCTTACCCTTAGCCTAAGCCTAGGTGTGCCTTAGGCTGAGCCTAGGGGTGCCGTAGCCTTAGCCTAGGGGTGCACTAGCCTGAGCCCAGGGGAGCTCTAGCTTTAGCCTAAGCCTAGGGGTGCCCTAGCCTAAATTTAGGGGTGCCCTAGCCTAAGCCTAGGGGTGCCTTAGCCTAATTCTAGTGGTCCCCTAACCTTAGCCTAAGCCTAGGGGTGCCCTAGCCTAAGCCTATGGGTACCCTAGCCTAAGCCTAGGGGTGCCCTAGCCATAGGCTAGGGGAGCCCTAGCCTTAGCCTAAGCTTAGGGGTGCCCTAGCCTAAGCTTAGGGGTCCCCTAGCCTAAGCCTAGGGGTGCCCTAGCATAAGCCTAGGGGTACCCTAGCCTGAGCCTAGGGGTGCCCTAGCCTGAGCCTACAGGTGCCCTAGCCTGAGGCTAGGGGAGCCCTAGCCTTAGTCTAGCCTAGCATTGCCCTAGCCTAAGCCTAGGGGTGCCATAGCCTGAGTCTTGTGGTGCACTAGCCTGAGGCTAGAGGAGCCGTAGCCTTAGCCTAAGCCTAGGGGTGCCCTATCCTAAGCCTAGGGGTTCCCTAGCCTAAGCCTAGGGGTGCCCTAGCCTAAGCCTACGGGTGCCCTCGCCTTAGGCTAGGGGAGCCCTAGCCTTAGCCTAAGCCTAGGGGTGCCATAGCCTAAGCCTAGGGATGCCCTAGACTGAGCCAAGGGGTGCCCTAGCCTTAGGCTAGGGGAGCCCTAGCCTAAGCCTATGGGTGCCCTAGCCTAAGCCTAGGGGAGCCCTAGCCTAAGCCTAGGGGTGCCCTAGCCTAAGCTTAGGGGTGCCCTAACCTAAGCCTAGTGGTGCCCTAGCCTTGGGCTAGGGGTGCCCTAGCCTAAGCCTAGGGTCCCCTAGCCTAATGCTAGGGGTGCCCTAGCCTTAGGCTAGGGGAGCCCTAGCCTTAGCCTAATCCTAGGGGTGCCCTAGCCTAAGCCTAGGAGTGCCTTAGCCAAACCTAGGGGTGCCCTAGCCTTAGGCTAGGGGAGAACTAGCCTTAGCCTAAGCCTATGGGTGCCCTAGCCTCAGCCTAGGGGTGCCCTAGACTAAGTCTAGGAGTACCCTAGCCTAAGCCTAGGGGTGCCCTAGCCTAAGCCTAGGAGTGCCCTAGCCGAAGCCTAGGGGTGCCCTAGCCTTAGCCTAAGCCTAGGGGTGCCCTAGCCTTAGCCTAAGCCTAGGGGTGCCCTAGCCTAAGCCTAGTGGTGCCTTAGCCTAAGCCTAGGGGTGACCTAGCCTTAGCCTAAGCCTAGGGGTGCCTTAGCCTAAGCCTAGGGGTACCCTAGCCTAAGCCTAGGGGTGCCCTAGCCTAAGCCTAGGGGTGCCCTAGCCTAAGCCTAGGGGTACCCTAGCCTAAGACTATGGTTGGCCAGGCCTTAGGATAGAGGAGCCCTAGCCTTAGGCTAAGCCTATGGCTGCCCTAGCCTAAACCTAGGGTTGCCCTAGCCTAAGCCTAGGGGTGACCTAGCCCAACCCTAAGGGTGCCCTAGCCTTAGGCTAGGGGAGCACTAGCCTTAGCCTAAGCCTAGGGATGCCCTAGTCTAAGCTTAGGCGTGCCCTAGCCTAAGCCCAGGGGTCACCTACCCTAAGCCTAAGGGTGCCCTACCCTAAGCCTAGGGGTGCCCTAGCCTAAGCCTAGGTTTGCCCTAGCCTTAGGCTAGCATAGCCGTAACCTAAGCCTAAGCCTAGTGGTGCCCTAGCCTAAGCCACGGGGTGCCCTAGCCTTAGGTTAGGGGAGCCCTAGTCTTAGCCTAAGCCTAGGAGTGCCTTAGCCAAAACTAGGGGTGCCCTAGCCTTAGGCTAGGGGAGAACTAGCCTTAGCCTAAGCCTATGGGTGCCCTAGACTCAGCCTAGGGGTGCCCTAGACTAAGTCTAGGAGTACCCTAGCCTAAGCCTAGGGGTGCCCTAGCCTAAGCCTAGGAGTGCCCTAGCCTAAGCCTAGGGGTGCCCTAGCCTTAGCCTAAGCCTAGGGGTGCCCTAGCCTTAGCCTAAGCCTAGGGGTGCCCTAGCCTAAGCCTATGGTACTTAGCCTAAGCCTAGGGGTGACCTAGCCTTAGCCTAAGCCTAGGGGTGCCTTAGCCTAAGCCTAGGGGTGCCCTAGCCTAAACTTAGGGGTGTCGTAGCCTAAGCCTAGGGTTGTCCAAGTCTAAGCCTACGGGTGCCCTCGCCTTAGGCTAGGGGAGCCCTAGCCTTAGCCTAAGCCTAGGGGTGTCATAGCCTAAGCCTAGGGATGCCCTAGACTGAGCCTAGGGGTGCCCTAGCCTTAGGCTAGGGGAGCCCTATCCTTAGCCTAAACCAAGGGGTGCCCTAGCCTAAGCCTAGGGGTGCCGTAGCCTGAGCCTAGGGGTGCCCTAGCCTTAACCTAGGAGTGCCCTAGCATAAGCCTCGGGGTGCCTTAGCCTAAGCCTAGGGGTTCCCTAGCATTAGCCTAAGCCTAGGGGTGCCCTAACCTAAGCCTAGGGGTCCCTCAGCCTAAACCTAGGGGTCCCTTACCCTTAGCCTAAGCCTAGGTGTGCCTTAGGCTGAGCCTAGGGGTGCCGTAGCCTTAGCATAGGGGGGCACTAGCCTGAGCCCAGGGGAGCTCTAGCTTTAGCCTAAGCCTAGGGGTGCCCTAGCCTAAATTTAGGGGTGCCCTAGCCTAAGCCTAGGGGTGCCTTAGCCTAATTCTAGTGGTCCCCTAACCTTAGCCTAAGCCTAGGGGTGCCCTAGCCTAAGCCTATGGGTACCCTAGCCTAAGCCTAGGGGTGCCCTAGCCATAGGCTAGGGGAGCCCTAGCCTTAGCCTAAGCTTAGGGGTGCCCTAGCCTAAGCTTAGGGGTCCCCTAGCCTAAGCCTAGGGGTGCCCTAGCATAAGCCTAGGGGTACCCTAGCCTGAGCCTAGGGGTGCCCTAGCCTGAGCCTACAGGTGCCCTAGCCTGAGGCTAGGGGAGCCCTAGCCTTAGTCTAGCCTAGCATTGCCCTAGCCTAAGCCTAGGGGTGCCATAGCCTGAGTCTTGTGGTGCACTAGCCTGAGGCTAGAGGAGCCGTAGCCTTAGCCTAAGCCTAGGGGTGCCCTATCCTAAGCCTAGGGGTTCCCTAGCCTAAGCCTAGGGGTGCCCTAGCCTAAGCCTACGGGTGCCCTCGCCTTAGGCTAGGGGAGCCCTAGCCTTAGCCTAAGCCTAGGGGTGCCATAGCCTAAGCCTAGGGATGCCCTAGACTGAGCCAAGGGGTGCCCTAGCCTTAGGCTAGGGGAGCCCTAGCCTAAGCCTATGGGTGCCCTAGCCTAAGCCTAGGGGAGCCCTAGCCTAAGCCTAGGGGTGCCCTAGCCTAAGCTTAGGCGTGCCCTAACCTAAGCCTAGTGGTGCCCTAGCCTTGGGCTAGGGGTGCCGTAGCCTAAGCCTAGGGTCCCCTAGCCTAATGTTAGGGGTGCCCTAGCCTTAGGCTAGGGGAGCCCTAGCCTTAGCCTAATCCTAGGGGTGCCCTAGCCTAAGCCTAGGAGTGCCTTAGCCAAACCTAGGGGTGCCCTAGCCTTAGGCTAGGGGAGAACTAGCCTTAGCCTAAGCCTATGGGTGCCCTAGCCTCAGCCTAGGGGTGCCCTAGACTAAGTCTAGGAGTACCCTAGCCTAAGCCTAGGGGTGCCCTAGCCTAAGCCTAGGAGTGCCCTAGCCGAAGCCTAGGGGTGCCCTAGCCTTAGCCTAAGCCTAGGGGTGCCCTAGCCTTAGCCTAAGCCTAGGGGTGCCCTAGCCTAAGCCTAGTGGTGCCTTAGCCTAAGCCTAGGGGTGACCTAGCCTTAGCCTAAGCCTAGGGGTGCCTTAGCCTAAGCCTAGGGGTACCCTAGCCTAAGCCTAGGGGTGCCCTAGCCTAAGCCTAGGGGTGCCCTAGCCTAAGCCTAGGGGTACCCTAGCCTAAGACTATGGGTGGCCAGGCCTTAGGATAGAGGAGCCCTAGCCTTAGGCTAAGCCTATGGCTGCCCTAGCCTAAACCTAGGGTTGCCCTAGCCTAAGCCTAGGGGTGACCTAGCCCAACCCTAAGGGTGCCCTAGCCTTAGGCTAGGGGAGCACTAGCCTTAGCCTAAGCCTAGGGATGCCCTAGTCTAAGCTTAGGCGTGCCCTAGCCTAAGCCCAGGGGTCACCTACCCTAAGCCTAAGGGTGCCCTACCCTAAGCCTAGGGGTGCCCTAGCCTAAGCCTAGGTTTGCCCTATCCTTAGGCTAGCATAGCCGTAACCTAAGCCTAAGCCTAGTGGTGCCCTAGCCTAAGCCACGGGGTGCCCTAGCCTTAGGTTAGGGGAGCCCTAGTCTTAGCCTAAGCCTAGGAGTGCCTTAGCCAAAACTAGGGGTGCCCTAGCCTTAGGCTAGGGGAGAACTAGCCTTAGCCTAAGCCTATGGGTGCCCTAGACTCAGCCTAGGGGTGCCCTAGACTAAGTCTAGGAGTACCCTAGCCTAAGCCTAGGGGTGCCCTAGCCTAAGCCTAGGAGTGCCCTAGCCTAAGCCTAGGGGTGCCCTAGCCTTAGCCTAAGCCTAGGGGTGCCCTAGCCTTAGCCTAAGCCTAGGGGTGCCCTAGCCTAAGCCTATGGTGCCTTAGCCTAAGCCTAGGGGTGACCTAGCCTTAGCCTAAGCCTAGGGGTGCCTTAGCCTAAGCCTAGGGGTACCCTAGCCTAAGCCTAGGGGTGCCCTAGCCTAAGCCTAGGGGTGCCCTAGCCTAAGCCTAGGGGTACCCTAGCCTAAGACTATGGGTGGCCAGGCCTTAGGATAGAGGAGCCCTAGCCTTATGCTAAGCCTATGGCTGCCCTAGCCTAAACCTAGGGTTGCCCTAGCCTAAGCCTAGGGGTGACCTAGTCCAACCCTAAGGGTGCCCTAGCCTTAGGCTAGGGGAGCACTAGCCTTAGCCTAAGCCTAGGGATGCCCTAGTCTAAGCTTAGGCGTGCCCTAGCCTAAGCCCAGGGGTCCCCTACCCTAAGCCTAAGGGTGCCCTACCCTAAGCCTAGGGGTGCCCTAGCCTAAGCCTAGGTTTGCCCTAGCCATAGGCTAGCATAGCCGTAGCCTAAGCCTAAGCCTAGTGGTGCCCTAGCCTAAGCCACGGGGTGCCCTAGCCTTAGGTTAGGGGAGCCCTAGTCTTAGCCTAAGCCTAGGGGTGTCCTAGCCTAAGCCTAGGGGGGTCCTACCCTAAGCCTAGGGGTGCCGTAGCCTAAGCCTAGGGGTGCCCTAGCCTAAGCCTAGGGGTGCCCTAGCCTAAGCCTAGGGGTGCCCAGGCCTTAGGCTAGAGGAGCCCTAGCCTTTGCCTAAGACTATGCTGCTGTAGCCTAATCCTAGGGGTGCCCTAGCCTAATCTAGGGGTGCCCTAGCCTAACCCTAGTGGTGCCCTAGCCTTAGGCTAGGGGAACACTAGCCTTAGCCTAAGCCTAGCGGTGCCCTAGCCTAAGCTTAGGCGTGCCCTAGCCTAAGCCGAGGGGTGCCCTAGCCTAAGTCTGGGTGTGCCTAGCCTAAGCCTAGAGGTGCCCTAACCTAAGCCTAGGGGTTCCCTACCTAAGCCTAGGAGTGCCCTAGCCTAAGCCTAGGGGTGCCCTAGCCTAAGCCTAGGGGTGCCCTAGCCTAATCTAAGGGTGCCCTAGCCTAAGGCTAGGGGTGCCCTAGCGTTAGGCTAGGGGAGCCCTAGACTTAGCCTAAGCCTAGGGGTGCCCTAGCCTAAACCTAGGGGTGCCCTAGCCTAAGCCTAAGGGTGCCCTAGCCTTAGACTAGGGGAGCACTAGCCTTAGCCTAAGCCTAGGGATGCCCTAGCCTAAGCCTAGGGGTGCCCTAGCCTAAGCCTAGGGGTGCCTTAGCCTAAGCCTAGGGGTCCCCTAGCAGTAGCCTAAGCCTAGGGGTGCCCTAGCCTAAGCTTAGGGGTGCCTTAGCCTTAGGCTAGGGGATCCCTAGCTTTAGCCTAAGCCTAGGGGTGCCCTAGAATAAACCTAGGGGTGCCCTAGCCTAAGCCTCGGGGTGCCTTACACTAAGCCTAGGGGTCCCCTAGCTTTAGCCTAAGCCTAGGGGTGCCCTAGCCTAAGCCTAGGGGTGCCTTAGCCTAAACCTAGGGGTCCCCTAGCCTTAGCCTAAGCCTTGGGGTGCCTTAGGCTAAGCCTAGGGTTGCCGTAGCCTTAGCATAGGGGTTCCCAAGCCTAAGCCTAGGGGAGCCCTAGCCTTAGCCTAAGCCTAGAGGTGCCCTAGCCTAAGACTAGGGGTGCCCTAGCCTAAGCTTAGGGGTGCCCTAGCATAAGAGTAGGGGTGCCCTAGCCTAAGCCTAGGGGTGCCCTAGCCAAAGACTAGGAGTGCCCGAACCTAAGCCTAGGGGTGCCCTAGCCTAAGCCTAGGGTTGTCCTAGCCTTAGGCCAGGTGATTCCTAGCCTTATCCTAATCCTAGGGGTGCCCTAGCCTAAGCCTAGGGGTGCCCTAGTCTAAACCTAGGTGTACCCTAGCCTTAGGCTAGGGGAGTCCTCGCCTTAGCCCAAGCCTTGGGGTGTCCTAGCCTAAGCCTAGGGGTGCCCATGCCCAAGCCTAGGGATGCCCTAGCGTTAGGCTAGAGGAGCCCTAGCCTTAGCCTAAGCCTAGGGGTGCCCTAGCCTAAGCCTAGAGGTGCCCTAGCCAAAGTCTAGGGGTGCCCTAGCCTAAGCCTAGCGGTACCCTAGCGTTTTGCTAGGGGAGCCCTAGCCTTAGCCTAAGCCTAGGGGTGCCCCAGCCTAATCCTAGGGGTGCCCTAGCCTAAGTCTAGGGGTGCCTAGCCTAAGCATAGGAGTGCCCTAGCCTAAGCCTACGGGTGCCCTAGCCTAAGCCTAGGGTTGCCCTAACCTTTGGGTAGGGAAGCCCTAGCCTTAGCCTAAGCCTCGGGCTGCCCTAGCCTAAGCCTAGGGGTGCCCTAGTCTAAGCCTAGAGGTGCCCTAGCCTAAGCCTAGGGGTGCCTAGCCTAAGCCTAGGGGTGCCCTATCCTAAGCCTAGGGGTGCCCTAGCCTAAGCTTAGGTTTACCCTAGCCTTAGGCTAGGGGAGCCCTATCCTTAGCCTAAGCATAGCGGTGCCCTAGCCTAAGCCTAGGGGTGCCCAGCCTAAGCCTAGGGGTGCCCTAGCCTTAGGCTAGGGGAGCCCTATCCTTAGCCTAAACCAAGGGGTGCCCTAGCCTAAGCCTAGGAGTGCCCAAGCCTAAGCCTAGGGGTGCCCTAGCCTAAGCTTAGGGGTGCCTTAGCCTTAGACTACGGGATCCCTAGCCTTAGCCTAAGCCTAGGGGTGCCCTAGCCTAAGTGTAGGGGTGCCGTAGCCTGAGCCTGGGTGTGCCCTAGCCTTAGCCTAGGGGTGCCCTAGCCTGAGCCTACGGGTGCCCTATACTGAGGCTAGGGGAGCCCTAGCCTTAGTCTAAGCCTAGGGCTGCCCTAGCCTAAGCCTAGGGGTGCCCTAGCCTAAGCCTCGGGGTGCCTTAGCCTAAGCCTAGGGGTGCCCAAGCCTAAGCCTATGGGTGCCCTAGCCTAAGCCTAGGGGTGGCCAAGCCATAGGCTAGGGGGGCCCTAACTTTAGCCTAAGCTTAGGGATGCCCGAGCCTAAGCCTAGGGTTGCCCTACCCTAAGCTTTGGCGTGCCCTAGCCTTAGGCTAGGGGAGCCCTAGCCTTAGCCTACGCCTAGGGGAGCCCTAGCCTAAGCATAGGGGTGCCCTAGCATAAGTCTAGGGGTGCCCTAGCCTGAACCTAGGTGTGCCCTACCCTTAGTCTAGCCTAGGATTGCCCTAGCCTAAGCCTAGGTGTGCCATAGCCTGAGTCTAGTGGTGCACTAGCCTGAGGCTAGGGGAGCCGTAGCCTTAGCCTAAGCCTAGGGCTGCCATAGCCTAAGCCTAGGGGTTCCCTAGCCTAAGCCTAGGGGTGCCCTAGCCTAAGCCTACGGGTGCCCTCGCCTTAGGCTAGGGGAGCCCTAGCCTTAGCCTAAGCCTAGGGGTGCTAAAGCCTAAGCCTAAGGATGCCCTAGGCTGAGCCAAGGGGTGCCCTATCCTTAGGCTAGGGGAGCCCTAGACATAGCCTAAGCCTTGGGCTGCCCTAGCCTAAGCCTAGGGGAGCCCTAGCCTAAGCCTAGGGGAGCCCTAGCCTAAGCCTAGGGGTGCCCTAGCCTAAGCCTAGTGGTGCCCTAGCCTTAGGCTAGGGGAGCCCTAGCCTTAACATAAGCCTAGGGTTGCCCTAGCCTAAGACTTGGGGTGCCCTAGCCTAAGTTTAGGGGTGCCCTAGCCTAAGCCTAGGGGTCCCCTAGCCTAACCCTAGGGGTTCCCTAGCTTTAGGCTAGGGGAGCCCTAGCCTTAGCCTAATCCTAGGGGTACCCTAGCCTAAGCTTAGGAGTGCCTTAGCCAAAGGCTAGGGGTGCCCAAGCCTTAGGATAGGGGAGCCCTAGCCTTAGCCTAAGCCTACAGGTGCCTTAGCTTAAGCCTAGGGGTGCCCAACCTAAGCCTAGGGGTGCCCTAGCCTTAGGCTAGGGGAGCCCTGGCCTTAGCCTAAGCCTATGGGTGCCCTAGCCTCAGGCTAGGGGTGCCCTAGCCTCAGGCTAGGGGTGCCCTAGCCTAAGTCTAGGAGTGCCCTAACCTAAGCCTAGGGGTGCCCTAGCCTAAGCCTAGGAGTGCCCTAGCCTAAGCCTAGGGGTGCCCTAGCCCAAGCCAAGTGGTGCCTTAGCCTAAGCCTAGGGGTGACCTAGCCTTAGCCTATGTCTAGGGGTGCCTTAGCCTAAGCCTAGGGGTCCCCTAGCCTTAGCCTAAGCCTAGGGGTGCCCTAGCCTAAGCCTAGGGGTGCCCTAGCCTAAGTCTAGGGGTGCCCTAGCCTAAGCCTAGGGGTGCCCAGGCCTTAGGATAGAGGAGCACTAGCCTTAGGCTAAGCCTATGGCTGCCCTAGCCTAAACCTACGGTTGCCCTAGCCTAAGCCTAGGGGTGCCCTAGCCTAAGCCTAGGGGTGACCTAGCCTAAGCCTAGTGGTGCCTTAGCCTAAGCCTAGGGATGACCTAGCCTTAGCCTAAGCCTAGGGGTGCCCTAGCCTAAGCCTAGGGGTGCCCAAGCCTAAGCCTAGGGTTGCCCTAGCCTAAGCCTTGGGGTGCCCTAGTCTAAGCCTAGGCGTGCCCTAGCCTAAGCCTAGTGGTGCCCTAGCCTAAGCCTAGGAGTGTCCTAGCCTTAGGCTAGGGGAGCCCTAACCATAGCCTACGCCTAGGGGTGCCTTAGCCTAAGCCTAGGGGTGCCCTTTCCTAAGCCTAGGCTTGCCCTAGCCTTAGGCTAGCTGAGCCCTAGCCTAAGCCTAAGACTAGGGGTGCCCTAGCCTAAGCCTAGGGGTGCCCTAGCCAAAGCCTAGGGGTGCCATAGTCTTAGGCTAGAGGAGCCCTAGCCTTAGCCTAAGCCTAGGGGTGCCCTATCCTAAGAATAGGGGTGCCCTAGCCTAAGCTTAGGGGTGCCCTAGCCTAAGCCTAGGGGTGCCCTAGCCTAAGCGTAGGGGTGCCCTAGCCTAAGCCTAGGATTGCCCTAGCCGTAGGCTAGCTGAGCCCTAGCATAAGCCTAAGCCTAGAGGTGCCCTAGCCTAAGCCTATGGGTGCCCTAGCCTAAGCCTAGGGGTGCCATAGCCTTAGGCTAGAGGAGCCCTAGCCTTAGCCTAAGCCTAGGGGTGCCCCAGCCTAAGACTAGGGGTGACCAAGCCTAAGCCTAGGCTTGCCCTAGCCTTAGGCTAGCTGAGCCCTAGCCTGAGCCTAAGCCTAGGGGTGCCCTAGCCTAACCCTAGTGGTGCCCTAGCCTAAGCCTTGGGGTGCCCTAGCCTAAGCCTAGGAGTGCCATAGCCTTAGGCTAGAGGAGCCCTAGCCTTAGCCTAAGCCTAGGGGTTTCCTAGCTTAAAACTAGGGGTGCCCTAGCCTAAGTTTAAGGGTGCCCTAGCCTAAGCCCTGCGGTGATCTAGCCTAAGCCTAGGGGTGCCCTAGGGTTAGGCTAGGTGAGCCCTAGCCTTAGCCTAAGCCTAGGGGTGCCCTAGCCTAAGCCTAGGGGTGCCCTAGCCTAAGCCTAGGTGTGCCCTAGCCTAAGCCTAGGGGTGCCCTAGCCTTAGGCTAGGGGAGCCCTAGCCTTAGCCTAAGCCTAGGGGTGCCCTAGCCTAAGCCAAGTGGTGCCCTATCCTAAGCCTAGGGGTGCCCTAGCCTAAGCCTAAGGGTGCCCTAGCCTTAGGCAAGGGGAGCCGTAACCTTAGCCTAAGCCTAGGGGTGCCCTAGCCCAATCCTAGGGGTGCCCTAGCCTAAGCCTAAGGGTGCCCTAGCCTAAGCCTAGGGTTGCCCTAGCCTAAGGCTAGGGGTGCCCTAGCCTAAGGCTAGGGGTGCCCTAGCCTTAGTCTAGTGGAGCCCTAGCCTTAGCCTAAGCCTATGGGTGCCCTAGCCTAAGCCTAGATGTGCCCTAGCCTAAGCCGAGAGGTGCCCTACCCTACGCCTAGGGATGCCCTACCCTAAGCCTAGGGGTGCCCTAACCTAAGCCTAGGCTTGCCCTAGTCTTAGGCTAGCTGAGCCCTAGCCTAATCCTAAGCCTAGGAGTGCCCTAGCCTAAGCCTAGGGGTGCCCTAGCCTAAGCCTAGGGGTGCCATAGCCTTAGGCTAGAGGAGCCCTAGCCTTAGCCTAAGCCTAGGGGTGCCCTAGCCTAAGCTTAGGGGTGCCCTAGCCTAAGCCTTGGGGTGTCCTAGCCTAAGGCTAGGGGTGCCCTAGGGTTAGGCTAGGGGTGCCCTAGCGTTAGGCTAGGGGTGCCCTAGCGTTAGGCTAGGGGAGCCCTAGACTTAGCCTAAGCCTAGGGGTGCCCTAGCCTAAACCTAGGGGTGCCCTAGCCTAAGCCTAAGGGTGCCCTAGCCTTAGACTAGGGGAGCACTAGCCTTAGCCTAAGCCTAGGGATGCCCTAGCCTAAGCCTAGGGGTGCCCTAGCCTAAGCCTAGGGGTGCCTTAGCCTAAGCCTAGGGGTCCCCTAGCAGTAGCCTAAGCCTAGGGGTGCCCTAGCCTAAGCTTAGGGGTGCCTTAGCCTTAGGCTAGGGGATCCCTAGCTTTAGCCTAAGCCTAGGGGTGCCCTAGCCTAAACCTAGGGGTGCCCTAGCCTAAGCCTCGGGGTGCCTTACACTAAGCCTAGGGGTCCCCTAGCTTTAGCCTAAGCCTAGGGGTGCCCTAGCCTAAGCCTAGGGGTGCCTTAGCCTAAACCTAGGGGTCCCCTAGCCTTAGCCTAAGCCTTGGGGTGCCTTAGGCTAAGCCTAGGGGTGCCGTAGCCTTAGCATAGGGGTTCCCAAGCCTAAGCCTAGGGGAGCCCTAGCCTTAGCCTAAGCCTAGGGGTGCCCTAGCCTAAGACTAGGGGTGCCCTAGCCTAAGCTTAGGGGTGCCCTAGCATAAGAGTAGGGGTGCCCTAGCCTAAGCCTAGGGGTGCCCTAGCCTAAGACTAGGAGTGCCCGAACCTAAGCCTAGGGGTGCCCTAGCCTAAGCCTAGGGTTGTCCTAGCCTTAGGCCAGGTGATTCCTAGCCTTATCCTAAGCCTAGGGGTGCCCTAGCCTAAGCCTAGGGGTGCCCTAGCCTAAACCTAGGTGTACCATAGCCTTAGGCTAGGGGAGTCCTCGCCTTAGCCGAAGCCTTGGGGTGTCCTAGCCTAAGCCTAGGGGTGCCCATGCCCAAGCCTAGGGATGCCCTAGCGTTAGGCTAGAGGAGCCCTAGCCTTAGCCTAAGCCTAGGGGTGCCCTAGCCTAAGCCTAGAGGTGCCTTAGCCAAAGTCTAGGGGTGCCCTAGCCTAAGCCTAGCGGTACCCTAGCGTTAGACTAGGGGAGCCCTAGCCTTAGCCTAAGCCTAGGGGTGCCCCAGCCTAATCCTAGGGGTGCCCTAGCCTAAGTCTAGGGGTGCCTAGCCTAAGCATAGGAGTGCCCTAGCCTAAGCCTACGGGTGCCCTAGCCTAAGCCTAGGGGTGCCCTAACCTTTGGGTAGGGAAGCCCTAGCCTTAGCCTAAGCCTCGGGCTGCCCTAGCCTAAGCCTAGGGGTGCCCTAGTCTAAGCCTAGAGGTGCCCTAGCCTAAGCCTAGGGGTGCCTAGCCTAAGCCTAGGGGTGCCCTATCCTAAGCCTAGGGGTGCCCTAGCCTAAGCTTAGGTTTACCCTAGCCTTAGGCTAGGGGAGCCCTATCCTTAGCCTAAGCATAGCGGTGCCCTAGCCTAAGCCTAGGGGTGCCCAGCCTAAGCCTAGGGGTGCCCTAGCCTTAGGCTAGGGGAGCCCTATCCTTAGCCTAAACCAAGGGGTGCCCTAGCCTAAGCCTAGGAGTGCCCTAGCCTAAGCCTAGGGGTGCCCTAGCCTAAGCTTAGGGGTGCCTTAGCCTTAGACTACGGGATCCCTAGCCTTAGCCTAAGCCTAGGGGTGCCCTAGCCTAAGTGTAGGGGTGCCGTAGCCTGAGCCTGGGTGTGCCCTAGCCTTAGCCTAGGGGTGCCCTAGCCTGAGCCTACGGGTGCCCTATTCTGAGGCTAGGGGAGCCCTAGCCTTAATCTAAGCCTAGGGCTGCCCTAGCCTAAACCTAGGGGTGCCCTAGCCTAAGCCTCGGGGTGCCTTAGCCTAAGCCTAGGGGTGCCCAAGCCTAAGCCTATGGGTGCCCTAGCCTAAGCCTAGGGGTGGCCAAGCCATAGGCTAGGGGAGCCCTAACTTTAGCCTAAGCTTAGGGATGCCCGAGCCTAAGCCTAGGGTTGCCCTACCCTAAGCTTTGGCATGCCCTAGCCTTAGGCTAGGGGAGCCCTAGCCTTAGCCTACGCCTAGGGGAGCCCTAGCCTAAGCATAGGGGTGCCCTAGCATAAGTCTAGGGGTGCCCTAGCCTGAACCTAGGTGTGCCCTAGCCTTAGTCTAGCCTAGGATTGCCCTAGCCTAAGCCTAGGTGTGCCATAGCCTGAGTCTAGTGGTGCACTAGCCTGAGGCTAGGGGAGCCGTAGCCTTAGCCTAAGCCTAGGGCTGCCATAGCCTAAGCCTAGGGGTTCCCTAGCCTAAGCCTAGGGGTGCCCTAGCCTAAGCCTACGGGTGCCCTCGCCTTAGGCTAGGGGAGCCCTAGCCTTAGCCTAAGCCTAGGGGTGCTAAAGCCTAAGCCCTAGGATGCCCTAGGCTGAGCCAAGGGGTGCCCTATCCTTAGGCTAGGGGAGCCCTAGACATAGCCTAAGCCTTGGGCTGCCCTAGCCTAAGCCTAGGGGAGCCCTAGCCTAAGCCTAGGGGAGCCCTAGCCTAAGCCTAGGGGTGCCCTAGCCTAAGCCTAGTGGTGCCCTAGCCTTAGGCTAGGGGAGCCCTAGCCTTAGCATAAGCCAAGGGTTGCCCTAGCCTAAGACTTGTGGTGCCCTAGCCTAAGTTTAGGGGTGCCCTAGCCTAAGCCTAGGGGTCCCCTAGCCTAACCCTAGGGGTTCCCTAGCTTTAGGCTAGGGGAGCCCTAGCCTTAGCCTAATCCTAGGGGTGCCCTAGCCTAAGCTTAGGAGTGCCTTAGCCAAAGGCTAGGGGTGCCCAAGCCTTAGGATAGGGGAGCCCTAGCCTTAGCCTAAGCCTACGGGTGCCTTAGCTTAAGCCTAGGGGTGCCCTAGCCTAAGCCTAGGGGTGCCCTAGCCTTAGGCTAGGGGAGCCCTGGCCTTAGCCTAAGCCTATGGGTGCCCTAGCCTCAGGCTAGGGGTGCCCTAGCCTAAGTCTAGGAGTGCCCTAGCCTAAGCCTAGGGGTGCCCTAGCCTAAGCCTAGGAGTGCCCTAGCCTAAGCCTAGGGGTGCCCTAGCCTAAGCCAAGTGGTGCCTTAGCCTAAGCCTAGGGGTGACCTAGCCTTAGCCTAAGTCTAGGGGTGCCTTAGCCTAAGCCTAGGGGTCCCCTAGCCTTAGCCTAAGCCTAGGGGTGCCCTAGCCTAAGCCTAGGGGTGCCCTAGCCTAAGTCTAGGGGTGCCCTAGCCTAAGCCTAGGGGTGCCCAGGCCTTAGGATAGAGGAGCACTAGCCTTAGGCTAAGCCTATGGCTGCCCTAGCCTAAACCTACGGTTGCCCTAGCCTAAGCCTAGGGGTGCCCTAGCCTAAGCCTAGGGGTGACCTAGCCTAAGCCTAGTGGTGCCTTAGCCTAAGCCTAGGGATGACCTAGCCTTAGCCTAAGCCTAGGGGTGCCCTAGCCTAAGCCTAGGGGTGCCCTAGCCTAAGCCTAGGGGTGCCCAAGCCTAAGCCTAGGGTTGCCCTAGCCTAAGCCTTGGGGTGCCCTAGTCTAAGCCTAGGCGTCCCTAGCCTAAGCCTAGTGGTGCCCTAGCCTAAGCCTAGGAGTGTCCTAGCCTTAGGCTAGGGGAGCCCTAACCATAGCCTACGCCTAGGGGTGCCTTAGCCTAAGCCTAGGGGTGCCCTTTCCTAAGCCTAGGCTTGCCCTAGCCTTAGGCTAGCTGAGCCCTAGCCTAAGCCTAAGACTAGGGGTGCCCTAGCCTAAGCCTAGGGGTGCCCTAGCCAAAGCCTAGGGGTGCCATAGTCTTAGGCTAGAGGAGCCCTAGCCTTAGCCTAAGCCTAGGGGTGCCCTATCCTAAGAATAGGGGTGCCCTAGCCTAAGCTTAGGGGTGCCCTAGCCTAAGCCTAGGGGTGCCCTAGCCTAAGCGTAGGGGTGCCCTAGCCTAAGCCTAGGATTGCCCTAGCCGTAGGCTAGCTGAGCCCTAGCATAAGCCTAAGCCTAGAGGTGCCCTAGCCTAAGCCTATGGGTGCCC
Source organism: Tenrec ecaudatus (assembly GCF_050624435.1). Lineage (NCBI taxonomy): Eukaryota > Metazoa > Chordata > Mammalia > Afrosoricida > Tenrecidae > Tenrec > Tenrec ecaudatus. The sequence continues at coordinate 1,094,817 of NW_027457643.1, forward strand.
TAGCCTAAGCCTAGGGGTGCCATAGCCTTAGGCTAGAGGAGCCCTAGCCTTAGCCTAAGCCTAGGGGTGCCCCAGCCTAAGACTAGGGGTGACCAAGCCTAAGCCTAGGCTTGCCCTAGCCTTAGGCTAGCTGAGCCCTAGCCTGAGCCTAAGCCTAGGGGTGCCCTAGCCTAAGCCTAGGGGTGCCCTAGCCTAACCCTAGTGGTGCCCTAGCCTAAGCCTTGGGGTGCCCTAGCCTAAGCCTAGGGGTGCCATAGCCTTAGGCTAGAGGAGCCCTAGCCTTAGCCTAAGCCTAGGGGTTTCCTAGCCTAAAACTAGGGGTGCCCTAGCCTAAGTTTAAGGGTGCCTTAGCCTAAGCCCTGCGGTGATCTAGCCTAAGCCTAGGGGTGCCCTAGGGTTAGGCTAGGTGAGCCCTAGCCTTAGCCTAAGCCTAGGGGTGCCCTAGCCTAAGCCTAGGGGTGCCCTAGCCTAAGCCTAGGTGTGCCCTAGCCTAAGCCTAGGGGTGCCCTAGCCTTAGGCTAGGGGAGCCCTAGCCTTAGCCTAAGCCTAGGGGTGCCCTAGCCTAAGCCAAGTGGTGCCCTATCCTAAGCCTAGGGGTGCCCTAGCCTAAGCCTAGGGGTGCCCTAGCCTTAGGCTAGGGGAGCCGTAACCTTAGCCTAAGCCTAGGGGTGCCCTAGCCCAATCCTAGGGGTGCCCTAGCCTAAGCCTAAGGGTGCCCTAGCCTAAGCCTAGGGTTGCCCTAGCCTAAGGCTAGGGGTGCCCTAGCCTAAGGCTAAGGGTGCCCTAGCCTTAGTCTAGTGGAGCCCTAGCCTTAGCCTAAGCCTATGGGTGCCCTAGCCTAAGCCTAGATGTGCCCTAGCCTAAGCCGAGAGGTGCCCTACCCTATGCCTAGGGATGCCCTACCCTAAGCCTAGGGGTGCCCTAACCTAAGCCTAGGCTTGCCCTAGTCTTAGGCTAGCTGAGCCCTAGCCTAATCCTAAGCCTAGGAGTGCCCTAGCCTAAGCCTAGGGGTGCCCTAGCCTAAGCCTAGGGGTGCCATAGCCTTAGGCTAGAGGAGCCCTAGCCTTAGCCTAAGCCTAGGGGTGCCCTAGCCAAGCTTAGGGGTGCCCTAGCCTAAGCCTTGGGGTGTCCTAGCCTAAGGCTAGGGTGCCCTAGGGTTAGGCTAGGGGAGCCCTAGCCTTCGCCTAAGCCTAGGGGTGCCCTAGCCTAAGCCTAGGGGTGCCCTAGCCTAAGACTAGTGGTGCCCTAGCCTAAGCCTAGGCGTGCCTTAGCCTAAGCCTAGGGGTGCCCTAGCCTAAGCCTACGGGTGCCTTCGCATTAGGCTAGGGAAGCCCTAGCCTTAGGCCACGACTCGGGTTGCCTTAGCCTAAGCTTAGGGGTTCCCTAGTCTAAGCCTAGGGGTGCCCTAGCCTGAGCCTAGGTGTGCCCTAGCCTCAGCCTACGGGTGCCCTATACTGAGGCTAGGGGAGCTCTAGCCTTAGTCTAGCCTAGGATTGCCCTAGCCTAAGCCTAGGGGTGCCATATCCTGAGAATAGTGGTGCACTAGCCTGAGGCTAGGGGAGCCGTAGCCTTTGCCTAAGCCTAGGGGTGCCCTAGCCTAAGCCTAGGGGTTCCATAGCCTAAGCCTAGGGGTGCCCTAGCCTAAGCCTACGGGTGCCCTCGCCTTAGGCTAGGGGAGCCCTAGCCTTAGCCTCAGCCTAGGGGTGCAATAGCATGAGCCTAGGGGTGCCCTAGCCTTAGGCTAGGGGAGCCCTAGACATAGCCTAAGCCTAGGGCTGCCCTAGCCCAAGCCTAGGGGTGACCTAGCCTAAGCCTAGGGGAGCCCTAGCCTAAGCCTAGAGGTGCCCTAGGCTAAGTTTAGGGGTGCCCTAGCCTAAGCCTAGTGGTGCCCTAGCCTTAGGCTAGGGGAGCCCTAGCCTTAGCCTAAGCCTAGGGGTGCCCTACCCTAAGACTACAGGTGCCCTAGCCTAAGCTTAGGGGTGCCCTAGCCTAAGCCTAGGGGTCCCCAAGCCTAACCCTAGGGGTGCCCCAGCTTTAGGCTACGGGAGCCCTAGCCTTAGCCTAATCCTAGGGGTGCCCTAGCCTAAGCCTAGGAGTGCCTTAGCCAAAGCCTAGGGGTGCCCAAGCCTTAGGATAGGGTAGCCCTAACCTTAGCCTAAGCCTACGGGTGCCTTAGCTTAAGCCTAGCGGTGCCCTAGTTAAGCCTAGGGGTGCCCTATCCTTAGGCTAGGGGAGCCCTAGCCTTAGCCTAAGCCTATGGGTGCCCTAGCCTCAGCCTAGGGGTGCCCTAGCCTAAATCTAGGAGTGCCCTAGCCTAAGCCTAGGGGTGCCCTAGTCTAAGCCTAGGAGTGCCCTAGCCTAAGCCTAGGTTTTCCCTAGCCTTAGCCTAAGCCTAGGGGTGCCCTAGCCTAAGCCTAGGGGTGCCCTAGCCTAAGCCTAGTGGTGCGTTAGCCTAAGCCTAGGGGTGACCTAGCCTTAGCCTAAGCCTAGAGGTGCCTTAGCCTAATCCTAGGGGTCCCCTAGCCTTAGCCTAAGCCTAGGGGTGCCCTAGCCTAAGCCTAGGGGTGCCCTAGCCTAAGCCTAGGGGTGCCCTAGCCTAAGCCTCGAGGTGCCCAGGCCTTAGGATAGAGGAGCCCTAGCCTTAGGCTAAGCCTATGGCTGCCCTAGCCTAAACCTAGGGTTGCCCTAGCCTAAGCCTAGGGGTGCCCTAGCCTAACCCTAGGGGTGCCATAGCCTTAGGCTAGAGGAGCACTAGCCTTAGCCTAAGCCTTGGGGTGCCCTAGTCTAAGCCTAGGCGTGCCCTAGCCTAAGCCTAGTGGTGCCCTATGCTAAGCCTAGGGGTGCCCTAGACTAAGCCTCGGGGTGTCCTAGCCGTAGGCTAGGGGAGCCCTAACCTTAGCCTAAGCCTAGGGGTGCCCTAGCCCAAGCCTAGGGGTGCCCTAGCCTAAGCCTAGGGGTGCCCTAGCCTAAGCCAAGGGGTGCCTTAGCCTAAGCCTAGGGGTGCCCTAGCCTAAGGCTAGGGGTGCCCTAGGCTTAGTCTAGTGGAGCCCTAGACTTAGGCTAGCTGAGCCCTAGCCTAAGCCTAAGACTTCGGGTGCCCTAGCCTAAGCCTACGGGTGCCCTAGCCTAAGCCTAGGGGTGCCATAGCCTTAGGCTAGAGGAGCCCTAGCCTTAGCCTAAGCCTAGGGGTGCCCTAGCCTAAGAATAGGGGTGCCCTAGCCTAAGCTTAGGGGTGCCCTAGCCTAAGCCTAGGGGTGCCCTAGCCTAAGACTAGGGGTGCCCTAGCCTAAGCCTAGGGGTGCCCTAGCCCAAGCCTAGTTGTGCCCTAGCCTAAGCCGAGGGGTGCCCTACCCTAAGCCTAGGGGTGCCCTAGCCTACGCCTAGGCTTGCCCTAGCCTTAGGCTAGCTGAGCCCAAGCCTAAGTCTAAGCCTAGGGGTGCCCTAGCCTAAACCTAGGGGTGCCCTAGCATAAGCCCACGGGTGCCATAGCCTTAGGCTAGAGGAGCCCTAGCCTTAGCCTAAGCCTAGGGGTGCCCTAGCCTAAGACTAGGGGTGCCCTAGCCTAAGCTTAGGGGTGCCCTAGCCTAAGCCTTGGGGTGCCCTAGCCTAAGCTTAGGGGTGCCCTAGGGTTAGTCTAGGGGAGCCCTAGCCTTACCCTAAGCCTAGGGGTGCCCTAGCCTAAGCCTAGGATTGCCCTAGCCTTAGGCTAGCTGAGCCCTAGCTTAAACCTAAGCATCGAGGTGCCCTAGCCTAAGCCTAGGGGTGCCATAGCCTTAGCCTCGAGGAGCACTAGTCTTAGCCTAAGCCTTGGGGTGCCCTAGTCTAAGCCTAGGCGTGCCCTAGCCTAAGCCTAGTGGTGCCCTATCCTAAGCCTAGGGCTGCCTTAGACTAAGCCTAGGGGTGTCCTAGCCGTAGGCTAGGGGAGCCCTAACCTTAGCCTAAGCCTAGGGGTGCCCTAGCCCAAGCCTAGGGGTGCCCTAGCCTAAGCCTAGGGGTGCCCTAGCCTAAGACTAGGGGTGCCTTAGCCTAAGCCTAGGGGTGCCCTGGCCTAAGGCTAGGGGTGCCCTAGCCTTAGTCTAGTGGAGCCCTAGCCTTCGCCTAAGCCTAGGGGTGCCCTAGCCTAAGCCTAGATGTGCCCTAGCCTAAGCCGAAGGTGCCCTACCCTTCGCCTAGGGGTGCCCTAGCCTAAGCCTAGGGGTGCCCTAGCCTAAGCCTAGGCTTGCCCTAGCCTTAGGCTAGCTGAGCCCTAGCCTAAGCCTAAGATTGGGGTGCCCTAGCCTAAGCCTAGGGGTGCCCTAGCCTAAGCTTAGGCGTGCCCTATCCTAAGCCTAGGGGTGCCTTAGGCTGAGCCTTGGGGTGACGTAGCCTTAACCTAGGCGTTCCATAGCCTAAGCCTAGGGGAGCCCTAGCCTTAGCCTAAGCCTAGGGGTGCCCTAGCCTAAGACTAGGGGTGCCCTAGCCTAAGCTTAGGGGTGCCCTAGCATAAGCCTAGGGGTGCCCTAGCCTAAGCCTAGGGGTGCCCTAGCCTAAGACTAGGGGTGCCCTAGCCTAAGCTTAGGGGTGCCCTAGCATAAGCCTAGGGGTGCCCTAGCCTAAGCCTAGGAGTGCCCGAACCTAAGCCTAGGGGTGCCCTAGCCTAAGCCTAGGAGTGTCCTAGCCTTAGGCCAGGGGATTCCTACCCTTATCCTAAGCCTAGAGGTGCCCTAGCCTAAGTCTAGGGGTGCCCTAGCCTAAGCCTAGCGGTACCCTAGCGTTAGGCTTGGGGAGCCCTAGCCTTAGCCTAAGCCTAGGGGTGCCCTACCCTAAGCCTAGGGGTGCTCTAGCCTAAGTCTAGGGGTGCCTAGCCTAAGCATAGGGGTGCCCTAGCCTAAGCCTACGGGTGCCCTAGCGTTAGGCTAGGGGAGCCCTAGACTTAGCCTAAGCCTAGGGGTGCCCTAGCCTAAACCTAGGGGTGCCCTAGACTAAGCCTAAGGGTGCCCTAGCCTAAGCCTATGGGTGCCCTAGCCTAAGCTTAGGGGTGCCTTAGCCTAAGCCTAGGGGTCCCCTAGCAGTAGCCTAAGACTAGGGGTGCCCTAGCCTAAGCTTAGGGGTGCCTTAGCCTTAGGCTAGGGGATCCCTAGCTTTAGCCTAAGCCTAGGGGTGCCCTAGCCTAAACCTAGCGTGCACTAGCCTAAGCCTCGGGGTGCCTTACCCTAAGCCTAGGGGTCCCCTAGCTTTAGCCTAAGCCTAGGGGTGCCCTAGCCTAAGCCTAGGGGTGCCTTAGCCTAAACCTAGGGGTCGCCTAGCCTTAGCCTAAGCCTTGGGGTGCCTTAGGCTAAGCCTAGGGGTGCCGTAGCCTTAGCATAGGGGTTCCCAAGCCTAAGCCTAGGTTTTCCCTAGCCTTAGCCTAAGCCTAGGGGTGCCCTAGCCTAAGCCTAGGGGTGCCCTAGCCTAAGCCTAGTGGTGCGTTAGCCTAAGCCTAGGGGTGACCTAGCCTTAGCCTAAGCCTAGAGGTGCCTTAGCCTAATCCTAGGGGTCCCCTAGCCTTAGCCTAAGCCTAGGGGTGCCCTAGCCTAAGCCTAGGGGTGCCCTAGCCTAAGCCTAGGGGTGCCCTAGCCTAAGCCTCGAGGTGCCCAGGCCTTAGGATAGAGGAGCCCTAGCCTTAGGCTAAGCCTATGGCTGCCCTAGCCTAAACCTAGGGTTGCCCTAGCCTAAGCCTAGGGGTGCCCTAGCCTAACCCTAGGGGTGCCATAGCCTTAGGCTAGAGGAGCACTAGCCTTAGCCTAAGCCTTGGGGTGCCCTAGTCTAAGCCTAGGCGTGCCCTAGCCTAAGCCTAGTGGTGCCCTATGCTAAGCCTAGGGGTGCCCTAGACTAAGCCTCGGGGTGTCCTAGCCGTAGGCTAGGGGAGCCCTAACCTTAGCCTAAGCCTAGGGGTGCCCTAGCCCAAGCCTAGGGGTGCCCTAGCCTAAGCCTAGGGGTGCCCTAGCCTAAGCCAAGGGGTGCCTTAGCCTAAGCCTAGGGGTGCCCTAGCCTAAGGCTAGGGGTGCCCTAGGCTTAGTCTAGTGGAGCCCTAGACTTAGGCTAGCTGAGCCCTAGCCTAAGCCTAAGACTTCGGGTGCCCTAGCCTAAGCCTACGGGTGCCCTAGCCTAAGCCTAGGGGTGCCATAGCCTTAGGCTAGAGGAGCCCTAGCCTTAGCCTAAGCCTAGGGGTGCCCTAGCCTAAGAATAGGGGTGCCCTAGCCTAAGCTTAGGGGTGCCCTAGCCTAAGCCTAGGGGTGCCCTAGCCTAAGACTAGGGGTGCCCTAGCCTAAGCCTAGGGGTGCCCTAGCCCAAGCCTAGTTGTGCCCTAGCCTAAGCCGAGGGGTGCCCTACCCTAAGCCTAGGGGTGCCCTAGCCTACGCCTAGGCTTGCCCTAGCCTTAGGCTAGCTGAGCCCAAGCCTAAGTCTAAGCCTAGGGGTGCCCTAGCCTAAACCTAGGGGTGCCCTAGCATAAGCCCACGGGTGCCATAGCCTTAGGCTAGAGGAGCCCTAGCCTTAGCCTAAGCCTAGGGGTGCCCTAGCCTAAGACTAGGGGTGCCCTAGCCTAAGCTTAGGGGTGCCCTAGCCTAAGCCTTGGGGTGCCCTAGCCTAAGCTTAGGGGTGCCCTAGGGTTAGTCTAGGGGAGCCCTAGCCTTACCCTAAGCCTAGGGGTGCCCTAGCCTAAGCCTAGGATTGCCCTAGCCTTAGGCTAGCTGAGCCCTAGCTTAAACCTAAGCATCGAGGTGCCCTAGCCTAAGCCTAGGGGTGCCATAGCCTTAGCCTCGAGGAGCACTAGCCTTAGCCTAAGCCTTGGGGTGCCCTAGTCTAAGCCTAGGCGTGCCCTAGCCTAAGCCTAGTGGTGCCCTATCCTAAGCCTAGGGCTGCCTTAGACTAAGCCTAGGGGTGTCCTAGCCGTAGGCTAGGGGAGCCCTAACCTTAGCCTAAGCCTAGGGGTGCCCTAGCCCAAGCCTAGGGGTGCCCTAGCCTAAGCCTAGGGGTGCCCTAGCCTAAGACTAGGGGTGCCTTAGCCTAAGCCTAGGGGTGCCCTGGCCTAAGGCTAGGGGTGCCCTAGCCTTAGTCTAGTGGAGCCCTAGCCTTCGCCTAAGCCTAGGGGTGCCCTAGCCTAAGCCTAGATGTGCCCTAGCCTAAGCCGAAGGTGCCCTACCCTTCGCCTAGGGGTGCCCTAGCCTAAGCCTAGGGGTGCCCTAGCCTAAGCCTAGGCTTGCCCTAGCCTTAGGCTAGCTGAGCCCTAGCCTAAGCCTAAGATTGGGGTGCCCTAGCCTAAGCCTAGGGGTGCCCTAGCCTAAGCTTAGGCGTGCCCTATCCTAAGCCTAGGGGTGCCTTAGGCTGAGCCTTGGGGTGACGTAGCCTTAACCTAGGCGTTCCATAGCCTAAGCCTAGGGGAGCCCTAGCCTTAGCCTAAGCCTAGGGGTGCCCTAGCCTAAGACTAGGGGTGCCCTAGCCTAAGCTTAGGGGTGCCCTAGCATAAGCCTAGGGGTGCCCTAGCCTAAGCCTAGGGGTGCCCTAGCCTAAGACTAGGGGTGCCCTAGCCTAAGCTTAGGGGTGCCCTAGCATAAGCCTAGGGGTGCCCTAGCCTAAGCCTAGGAGTGCCCGAACCTAAGCCTAGGGGTGCCCTAGCCTAAGCCTAGGAGTGTCCTAGCCTTAGGCCAGGGGATTCCTACCCTTATCCTAAGCCTAGAGGTGCCCTAGCCTAAGTCTAGGGGTGCCCTAGCCTAAGCCTAGCGGTACCCTAGCGTTAGGCTTGGGGAGCCCTAGCCTTAGCCTAAGCCTAGGGGTGCCCTACCCTAAGCCTAGGGGTGCTCTAGCCTAAGTCTAGGGGTGCCTAGCCTAAGCATAGGGGTGCCCTAGCCTAAGCCTACGGGTGCCCTAGCGTTAGGCTAGGGGAGCCCTAGACTTAGCCTAAGCCTAGGGGTGCCCTAGCCTAAACCTAGGGGTGCCCTAGACTAAGCCTAAGGGTGCCCTAGCCTAAGCCTATGGGTGCCCTAGCCTAAGCTTAGGGGTGCCTTAGCCTAAGCCTAGGGGTCCCCTAGCAGTAGCCTAAGACTAGGGGTGCCCTAGCCTAAGCTTAGGGGTGCCTTAGCCTTAGGCTAGGGGATCCCTAGCTTTAGCCTAAGCCTAGGGGTGCCCTAGCCTAAACCTAGCGTGCACTAGCCTAAGCCTCGGGGTGCCTTACCCTAAGCCTAGGGGTCCCCTAGCTTTAGCCTAAGCCTAGGGGTGCCCTAGCCTAAGCCTAGGGGTGCCTTAGCCTAAACCTAGGGGTCCCCTAGCCTTAGCCTAAGCCTTGGGGTGCCTTAGGCTAAGCCTAGGGGTGCCGTAGCCTTAGCATAGGGGTTCCCAAGCCTAAGCCTAGGGGAGCCCTAGCCTTAGCCTAAGCCTAGGGGTGCCCTAGCCTAAGACTAGGGGTGCCCTAGCCTAAGCTTAGGGGTGCCCTAGCATAAGACTAGGGGTGCCCTAGCCTAAGCCTAGGGGTGCCCTAGCCTAAGCCTAGGAGTGCCTGAACCTAAGCCTAGGGGTGCCCTAATCTAAGCCTAGGGTTGTCCTAGCCTTAGGCCAGGGGATTCCTAGCCTTATCCTAAGCCTAGGGGTGCCCTAGCCTAAGCCTAGGGGTGCCCTAGCCTAAGCCTAGGTGTACCCTAGCCTTAGGCTAGGGGAGTCCTCGCCTTAGCCGAAGCCTTGGGGTGTCCTAGCCTAAGCCTAGGGGTGCCCATGCCCAAGCCTAGGGATGCCATAGCGTTAGGCTAGAGGAGCCCTAGCCTTAGCCTAAGCCTAGGGGTGCCCTAGCCTAAGCCTAGAGGTGCCCTAGCCTAAGTCTAGGGGTACCCTAGCCTAAGCCTAGCGGTACCCTAGCATTAGGCTAGGGGAGCCCTAGCCTTAGCCTAAGCCTAGGGGTGCCCCAGCCTAAGCCTAGGGGTGCCCTACCCTAAGTCTAGGGGTGCCTAGCCTAAGCATAGGGGTGCCCTAGCCTAAGCCTACTGGTGCCCTAGCCTAAGCCTAGGGGTGCCCTAACCTTTGGGTAGGGAAGCCCTAGCCTTAGCCTAAGTCTCGGGCTGCCCTAGCCTAAGCCTAGGGGTGCCCTAGTCTAAGCCTAGAGGTGCCCTAGCCTAAGCCTAGGGGTGCCTAGCCTAAGCCTAGGGGTGCCCTATCCTAAGCCTAGGGGTGCCCTAGCCTAAGCTTAGGGGTACCCTAGCCTTAGGCTAGGGGAGCCCTAGCCTTAGCCTAAGCATAGCGGTGCCCTAGCCTAATCCTAGGGGTGCCCAGCCTAAGCCTAGGGGTGCCCTAGCCTTAGGCTAGGGGAGCCCTAACCTTAGCCTAAACCAAGGGGTGCCCTAGCCTAAGCCTAGGAGTACCCTAGCCTAAGCCTAGGGGTGCCCAAGCCTAAGCTTAGGGGTGCCTTAGCCTTAGACTACGGGATCCCTAGCCTTAGCCTAAGCCTAGGGGTGCCCTAGCCTAAGTGTAGGGGTGCCATAGCCTGAGCCTGGGTGTGCCCTAGCCTTAGCCTACGGGTGCCCTAGCCTGAGCTTACGGGTGCCCTATACTGAGGCTAAGGGAGCCCTAGCCTTAGTCTAAGCCTAGGGCTGCCCTAGGCTAAGCCTAGGGGTGCCCTAGCCTAAGCCTCGGGGTGCCTTAGCCTAAGCCTAGGCGTCCCCTAGCATTAGCCTAAGCCTAGGGGTGCCCTTGCCTAAGCCTAGGGGTGCCTTAGCCTAAACCTAGGGGTCCCCTAGCCTTAGCCTAAGCCTAGGGGTGCCTTAGGCTGAGCCTAGGGGTGCCGTAGCCTTAGCCTAGGGGTGCCCAAGCCTAAGCCTAGGGGAGCCCTAGCTTTAGCCTAAGCCTAGGGGTGCCCTAGCCTAAGCCTAGGGGTGCCCAAGCCTAAGCCTATGGGTGCCCTCGCCTAAGCCTAGGGGTGGCCAAGCCATAGGCTAGGGGAGCCCTAACCTTAGCATAAGCTTAGGGATGCCCGAGCCTAAGCATAGGGGTGCCCTAGCATAAATCTAGGGGTGCCCTAGCCTGAGCCTAGGTGTGCCCTAGCGTTAGTCTAGCCTAGGATTGCCCTAGCCTAAACCTAGGTGTGCCATAGCCTGAGTCTAGTGGTGCACTAGCCTGAGGCTAGAGGAGCCCTAGCCTTAGCCTAAGCCTAGGGGTGCTAAAGCCTAAGCCTAAGGATGCCCTAGCCTGAGCCAAGGGGTGCCCTAGCCTTAGGCTAGGGGAGCCCTAGACATAGCCTAAGCCTTGGGCTGCCCTCGCCTAAGCCTAGGGGAGCCCTAGCCTAAGCCTAGGGGAGCCCTAGCCTAAGCCTAGGGGTGCCCTAGCCTAAGCTTAGTGGTGCAGTAGCCTTAGGCTAGGGGAGCCCTAGCCTTAGCATAAGCCTAGGGTTGCCCTAGCCTAAGACTAGGGGTGCCCTAGCCTAAGTTTAGGGGTGCCCTAGCCTAAGCCTAGGGGTCCCCTAGCCTAACCCTAGGGGTTCCCTAGCTTTAGGCTAGGGGAGCCCTAGCCTTAGCCTATTCCTAGGGGTGCCCTAGCCTAAGCGTAGGAGTGCCTTAGCCAAAGGCTAGGGGTGCCCTAGCCTTAGGATATGGGAGCCCTAGCCTTAGCCTAAGCCTACGGGTGCCTTAGCCTAAGCCTAGGGGTGCCCTAGCCTTAGGCTAGGGGAGCCCTGGCCTTAGCCTAAGCCTATGGGTGCCCTAGCCTCAGGCTAGGGGTGCCCTAGCCTAAGTCTAGGAGTGCCCTAGCCTAAGCCTAGGGGTGCCCTAGCCTAAGCCTAGGAGTGCCCTAGCCTAAGCCTAGGGGTGCCCTAGCCTAAGCCAAGTGGTGCCTTAGCCTAAGCCTAGGGGTGACCTAGCCTTAGCCTAAGTCTAGGGGTGCCTTAGCCTAAGCCTAGGGGTCCCCTAGCCTTAGCCTAAGCCTAGGGGTGCCCTAGCCTAAGCCTAGGGGTGCCCTAGCCTAAGCCTAGGGGTGCCCTAGCCTAAGCCTAGGGGTGCCCAGGCCTTAGGATAGAGGAGCACTAGCCTTAGGCTAAGCCTATGGCTGCCCTAGCCTAAACCTACGGTTGCCCTAGCCTAAGCCTAGGGGTGCCCTAGCCTAAGCCTAGGGGTGACCTAGCCTAAGCCTAGTGGTGCCTTAGCCTAAGCCTAGGGATGACCTAGCCTTAGCCTAAGCCTAGGGGTGCCCTAGCCTAAGCCTAGGGGTGCCCAAGCCTAAGCCTAGGGGTGCCCTAGCTTAAGCCTCGGGGTGCCTTAGCCTAAGCCTAGGCGTCCCCTAGCATTAGCCTAAGCCTAGGGGTGCCCTTGCCTAAGCCTAGGGGTGCCTTAGCCTAAACCTAGGGGTCCCCTAGCCTTAGCCTAAGCCTAGGGGTGCCTTAGGCTGAGCCTAGGGGTGCCGTAGCCTTAGCCTAGGGGTACCCAAGCCTAAGCCTAGGGGAGCCCTAGCTTTAGCCTAAGCCTAGGGGTGCCCTCGCCTAAGCCTAGGGGTGCCCAAGCCTAAGCCTATGGGTGCCCTAGCCTAAGCCTAGGGGTGGCCAAGCCATAGGCTAGGGGAGCCCTAACCTTAGCCTAAGCTTAGGGATGCCCGAGCCTAAGCCTAGGGTTGCCCTACCCTAAGCTTTGGCGTGCCCTAGCCTTAGGCTAGGGGAGCCCTGGCCTTAGCCTACGCCTAGGGGAGCCCTAGCCTAAGCATAGGGGTGCCCTAGCATAAGTCTAGGGGTGCCCTAGCCTGTGCCTAGGTGTGCCCTAGCCTTAATCTAGCCTAGGATTGCCCTAGCCTAAGCCTAGGTGTGCCATAGCCTGAGTCTAGTGGTGCACTAGCCTGAGGTTAGAGGAGCCCTAGCCTTAGCCTAAGCCTAGGGGTGCTATAGCCTAAGCCTAAGGATGCCCTAGCCTGACCCAAGGGGTGCCCTAGCCTTAGGCTAGTGGAGCCCTAGACATAGCCTAAGCCTTGGGCTGCCCTCGCCTAAGCCTAGGGGAGCCCTTGCCTAAGCCTAGGGGAGCCCTAGCCTAAGCCTAGGGGTGCCCTAGCCTAAGCCTAGTGGTGCCCTAGCCTTAGGCTAGGGGAGCCCTAGCCTTAGCATAAGCCTAGGGTTGCCCTAGCCTAAGACTAGGGGTGCCCTAGCCTAAGCCTAGGGGTGCCCAGGCCTTAGGATAGAGGAGCACTAGCCTTAGGCTAAGCCTATGGCTGCCCTAGCCTAAACCTACGTTTGCCCTAGCCTAAGCCTAGGGGTGCCCTAGCCTAAGCCTAGGGGTGACCTAGCCTAAGCCTAGTGGTTCCTTAGCCTAAGCCTAGGGATGACCTAGCCTTAGCCTAAGCCTAGGGGTGCCCTAGCCTAAGCCTAGGGGTGCCCAAGCCTAAGCCTAGGGTTGCCCTAGCCTAAGCCTTGGGGTGCCCTAGTCTAAGCCAAGGCGTGCCCTAGCCTAATCCTAGTGGTGCGCTAGCCTAAGCCTAGGAGTGTCCTAGCCTTAGGCTAGGGGAGCCCTAACCTTAGCCTATGCCTTGGGGTGCCTTAGCCTAAGCCTAGGGGTGCCCTAGCCTAAGCTTAGGGGTGCCCAAGCCTAAGCCTATGGGTGCCCTAGCCTAAGCCTAGGGGTGGCCAAGCCATAGGCTAGGGGAGCCCTAACCTTAGCCTAAGCTTAGGGATGCCCGAGCCTAAGCCTAGGGTTGCCCTACCCTAAGCTTTGGCGTGCCCTAGCCTTAGGCTAGGGGAGCCCTGGCCTTAGCCTACGCCTAGGGGAGCCCTAGCCTAAGCATAGGGGTGCCCTAGCATAAGTCTAGGGGTGCCCTAGCCTGAGCCTAGGTGTGCCCTAGCCTTAGTCTAGCCTAGGATTGCCCTAGCCTAAGCCTAGGTGTGCCATAGCCTGAGTCTAGTGGTGCACTAGCCTGAAGCTAGAGGAGCCCTAGCCTTAGCCTAAGCCTAGGGGTGCTAAAGCCTAAGCCTAAGGATGCCCTAGCCTGAGCCAAGGGGTGCCCTAGCCTTAGGCTAGGGGAGCCCTAGACATAGCCTAAGCCTTGGACTGCCCTCGCCTAAGCCTAGGGGAGCCCTAGCCTAAGCCTAGGGGAGCCCTAGCCTAAGCCTAGGGGTGCCCTAGCCTAAGCCTAGTGGTGCCCTAGCCTTAGGCTAGGGGAGCCCTAGCCTTAGCATAAGCCTAGGGTTGCCCTAGCCTAAGACTAGGGGTGCCCTAGCCTAAGTTTAGGGGTGCCCTAGCCTAAGCCTAGGGGTCCCCTAGCCTAACCCTAGGGGTTCCCTAGCTTTAGGCTAGGGGAGCCCTAGCCTTAGCCTATTCCTAGGGGTGCCCTAGCCTAAGCGTAGGAGTGCCTTCGCCAAAGGCTAGGGGTGCCCTAGCCTTAGGATAGGGGAGCCCTAGCCTTAGCCTAAGCCTACGGGTGCCTTAGCCTAAGCCTAGGGGTGCCCTAGCCTTAGGCTAGGGGAGCCCTGGCCTAAGCCTATGGGTGCCCTAGCCTCAGGCTAGGGGTGCCCTAGCCTCAGGCTAGGGGTGCCCTAGCCTAAGTCTAGGAGTGCCCTAGCCTAAGCCTAGGGGTGCCCTAGCCTAAGCCTAGGAGTGCCCTAGCCTAAGCCTAGGGGTGCCCTAGCCTAAGCCAAATGGTGCCTTAGCCTAAGCCTAGGGGTGACCTAGCCTTAGCCTAAGTCTAGGGGTGCCTTAGCCTAAGCCTAGGGGTCCCCTAGCCTTAGCCTAAGCCTAGGGGTGCCCTAGCCTAAGCCTAGGGGTGCCCTAGCCTAAGCCTAGGGGTGCCCAGGCCTTAGGATAGAGGAGCACTAGCCTTAGGCTAAGCCTATGGCTGCCCTAGCCTAAACATACGGTTGCCCTAGCCTAAGCCTAGGGGTGCCTAGCCTAAGCCTAGGGGTGACTTAGCCTAAGCCTAGTGGTGCCTTAGCCTAAGCCTAGGGATGACCTAGCCTTAGCCTAAGCCTAGGGGTGCCCTAGCCTAAGCCTAGGGGTGCCCAAGCCTAAGCCTAGGGGTGCCCTAGCCTAAGCTTAGGGGTGCCTTAGCCTTAGACTACGGGATCCCTAGCCTTAGCCTAAGCCTAGGGGTGCCCTAGCCTAAGTGTAGGGGTGCCGTAGCCTGAGCCTGGGTGTGCCCTAGGCTTAGCCTAGGGGTGCCCTAGCCTGAGCTTACGGGTGCCCTATACTGAGGCTAGGGGAGCCCTAGCCTTAGTCTAAGCCTAGGGCTGCCCTAGCCTAAGCCTAGGGGTGCCCTAGCCTAAGCCTCGGGGTGCCTTAGCCTAAGCCTAGGCGTCCCCTAGCATTAGCCTAAGCCTAGGGGTGCCCTTGCCTAAGCCTAGGGGTGCCTTAGCCTAAACCTAGGGGTCCCCTAGCCTTAGCCTAAGCCTAGGGGTGCCTTAGGCTGAGCCTAGGGGTGCCGTAGCCTTAGCCTAGGGGTGCCCAAGCCTAAGCCTAGGGGAGCCCTAGCTTTAGCCTAAGCCTAGGGGTGCCCTAGCCTAAGCCTAGGGTGCCCAAGCTTAAGCCTATGGGTGCCCTAGCCTAAGCCTAGGGGTGGCCAAGCCATAGGCTAGGGGAGCCCTAACCTTAGCCTAAGCTTAGGGATGCCCGAGCCTAAGCCTAGTGTTGCCCTACCCTAAGCTTTGGCGTGCCCTAGCCTTAGGCTAGGGGAGCCCTAGCCTTAGCCTACGCCTAGGGGAGCCCTAGCCTAAGCATAGGGGTGCCCTAGCATAAGTCTAGGGGTGCCCTAGCCTGAGCTTAGGTGTGCCCTAGCCTTAGTCTAGCCTAGGATTGCCCTAGCCTAAGCCTAGGTGTGCCATAGCCTGAGTCTAGTGGTGCACTAGCCTGAGGCTAGAGGAGCCCTAGCCTTAGCCTAAGCCTAGGGGTGCTAAAGCCTCAGCCTAAGGATGCCCTAGCCTGAGCCAAGGGGTGCCCTAGCCTTAGGCTAGGGGAGCCCTAGACATAGCCTAAGCCTTCGGCTGCCCTAGCCTAAGCCTAGGGGAGCCCTAGCCTAAGCCTAGGGGAGCCCTAGCCTAAGCCTAGGGGTGCCCTAGCCTAAGCCTAGTGGTGCCCTAGCCTTAGGCTAGGGGAGCCCTAGCCTTAGCATAAGCCTAGGGTTGCCCTTGCCTAAGACTAGGGGTGCCCTAGCCTAACTTTAGGGGTGCCCTAGCCTAAGCCTAGGGGTCCCCTAGCCTAACCCTAGGGGTTCCCTAGCTTTAGGCTAGGGGAGCCCTAGCCTTAGCCTAATCCTAGGGGTGCCCTAGCCTAAGCGTAGGAGTGCCTTAGCCAAAGGCTAGGGGTGCCCTAGCCTTAGGCTAGGGGAGCCCTGGCCTTAGCCTAAGCCTATGGGTGCCCTAGCCTCAGGCTAGGGGTGCCCTAGCCTCAGGCTAGGGGTGCCCTAGCCTAAGTCTAGGAGTGCCCTAGCCTAAGCCTAGGAGTGCCCTAGCCTAAGCCTATGGGTGCCCTAACTAAGCCTAGGGGTGCCATAGCCTTAGGCTAGAGGAGCCCTAGCATTAGCCTAAGCCTAGGGGTGCCCCAGCCTAAGACTAGAGGTGACCAAGCCTAAGCCTAGGCTTGCCCAAGCGTTAGGCTAGCTGAGCCCTAGCCTGAGCCTAAGCCTAGGGGTGCCCTAGCCTAAGCCTAGGGGTGCCCTAGCCTAACCCTAGTGGTGCCCTAGCCTAAGCCTTGGGGTGCCCTAGCCTAAGCCTAGGGGTGCCATAGCCTTAGGCTAGAGGAGCCCTAGCCTTAGCCTAAGCCTAAGGGTTTCGTAGCCTAAAACTAGGGGTGCCCTAGCCTAAGCTTAGGGGTGCCCTAGCCTAAGCCCTGCGGTGATCAAGCCTAAGCCTAGGGGTGCCCTAGGGTTAGGCTAGGTGAGCCCTAGCCTTAGCCTAAGCCTAGGGGTGCCCTAGCCTAAGCCTAGGGGTGCCCTAGCCTAAGCCTAGGTGTGCCCTAGCCTAAGCCTAGGGGTGCCCTAGCCTTAGGCTAGGGGAGCCCTAGCCTTAGCCTAAGCCTAGGGGTGCCCTAGCCTAAGCCAATTGGTGCCCTATCATAAGCCTAGGGGTGCCCTAGCCTAAGCCTAGGTGTGCCCTAGCCTTAGGCTAGGGGAGCCGTAACCTTAGCCTAAGCCTAGGGGTGCCCTAGCCCAATCCTTGGGGTGCCCTAGCCTAAGCCTAAGGGTGCCCTAGCCTAAGCCTAGGGGTGCCCTAGCCTAAGGCTAGAGGTGCCCTAGCCTAAGGCTAGGGGTGCCCTAGCCTTAGTCTAGTGGAGCCCTAGCCTTAGCCTAAGCCTATGGGTGCCCTAGCCTAAGCCTAGATGTGCCCTTGCCTAAGCTGAGAGGTGCCCTACCCTACGCCTAGGGATGCCCTACCCTAAGCCTAGGGGTGCCCTAGCCTAAGCCTAGGCTTGCCCTAGTCTTAGGCTAGCTGAGCCCTAGCCTAATCCTAAGGCTAGGAGTGCCCTAGCCTAAGCCTAGGGGTGCCCTAGCCTAAGCCTAGGGGTGCCATAGCCTTAGGCTAGAGGAGCCCTAGCCTTCGCCTAAGCCTACGGGTGCCCTAGCCTAAGCTTAGGGGTGCCCTAGCCTAAGCCTTGGTGTGCCCTAGCCTAAGGCTAGGGGTGCCCTACGGTTAGGCTAGGGGAGCCCTAGCCTTCTCCTAAGCCTAGGGGTGCCCTAGCCTAAGCCTAGGGGTGCCCTAGCCTAAGACTAGTGGTGCCCTAGCCTAACCCTAGGGGTGCCCTAGCTTTAGGCTACGGGAGCCCTAGCCTTAGTCTAATCCTAGGGGTGCCCTAGCCTAAGCTTAGGAGTGCCTTAGCCAAAGCCTAGGGGTGCCATATCCTGAGTCTAGTGGTGCACTAGCCTGAGGCTAGGGGAGCCGTAGCCTTTGCCTAAGCCTAGGGGTGCCCTAGCCTAAGCCTAGGGGTTCCATAGCCTAAGCCTAAGGGTGCCCTAGCCTAAGCCTACGGGTGCCCTCGCCTTAGGCTAGGGGAGCCCTAGCCTTAGCCTCAGCCTAGGGGTGCTATAGCATGAGCCTAGGGGTGCCCCAGCCTTAGGCTAGGGGAGCCCTAGACATAGCCTAAGGCTAGGGCTGCCCTAGCCCAAGCCTAGGGGTGCCCTAGCCTAAGCCTAGGGGTGCCCTACCCTAAGACTACAGGTGCCCTAGCCTAAGCGTAGGGGTGCCCTAGCCTAAGCCTAGGGGTCCCCTAGCCTAACCCTAGGGGTGCTCTAGCTTTAGGCTACGGGAGCCCTAGCCTTAGTCTAATCCTTGGGGTGCCCTAGCCTAAGCCTAGGAGTGCCTTAGCCAAAGCCTAGGGGTGCCCAAGCCTTAGGATAGGGGAGCCCTAACCTTAGCCTAAGCCTACGGGTGCCTTAGCTTAAGCCTAGGGGTGCCCTAGCCTAAGCCTAGGGGTGCCCTATCCTTAGGCTAGGGGAGCCCTAGCCTTAGCCTAAGCCTATGGGTGCCCTAGCCTCAGCCTAGGGGTGCCCTAGCCTAAGTCTAGGAGTGCCCTAGCCTAAACCTAGGGGTGCCCTAGCCTAAGCCTAGGAGTGCCCTAGCCTAAGCCTAGGTTTTCCCTAGCCTTAGCCTAAGCCTAGGGGTGCCCTAGCCTAAGCCTAGGGGTGCCCTAGCCTAAGCCTAGTGGTGCGTTAGCCTAAGCCTAGGGGTGACCTAGCCTTAGCCTAAGCCTAGAGGTGCCTTAGCCTAATCCTAGGGGTCCCCTAGCCTTAGCCTAAGCCTAGGGGTGCCCTAGCCTAAGCCTAGGGGTGCCCTAGCCTAAGCCTAGGGGTGCCCTAGCCTAAGCCTAGGGGTGCCCAGGCCTTAGGATAGAGGAGCCCTAGCCTTAGGCTAAGCCTATGGCTGCCCTAGCCTAAACCTAGGGTTGCCCTAGCCTAAGCCTAGGGGTGCCCTAGCCTAACCCTAGGGGTGCCATAGCCTTAGGCTAGAGGAGCACTAGCCTTAGCCTAAGCCTTGGCGTGCCCTAGTCTAAGCCTAGGCGTGCCCTAGCCTAAGCCTAGTGGTGCCCTATCCTAAGCCTAGGGGTGCCCTAGACTAAGCCTAGGGGTGTCCTAGCCGTAGGCTAGGGGAGCCCTAACCTTAGCCTAAGCCTAGGGGTGCCCTAGCCCAAGCCTAGGGGTGCCCTAGCCTAAGCCTAGGGGTGCCCTAGCCTAAGCCAAGGGGTGCCCTATCCTAAGCCTAGGGGTGCACTAGCCTAAGCCTAGGGGTGCCCTAGCCTTAGTCTAGTGGAGCCCTAGCCTTAGCCTAAGACTAGGGGTGCCCTAGCCTAAGCCTAGATGTGCCCTAGCCTAAGCCTAGGGGTGCCCTACCCTAAGCCTAGGGGTGCCATAGCCTAAGCCTAGGGGTGCCCTAGCCTAAGCTTAGGGGTGCCCTAGCCTAAGCCTAGGGGTGCCCTAGCCTAAGCCTAGTTGTGCCATATCCTAATCCGAGGGGTGCCCTACCCTAAGCCTAGGGGTGCCCTAGCCTAAGCCTAGGCTTGCCCTTGCCTTAGGCTAGCTGAGCCCTAGCCTAAGGTTAAGACTAGGGGTGCCCTAGCCTAAGCTTAGGGGTGCCCTATTGTTAGTCTAGGGGAGCCCTAGCCTTAGCCTAAGCCTAGGGGTGCCCTAGCCTAAGCTTAGGGGGGCCCTAGCCTAAGCCTAGGATTGCCCTAGCCTTACGCTAGCTGAGCCCTAGCCTAAGCCTAAGCCTAGAGGTGCCCTAGCCTAAGCCTATGGGTGCCCTAGCCTAAGCCTAGGGGTGCCATAGCCTTAGGCTAGAGGAGCCCTAGCCTTAGCCTAACCCTAGGGGTGCCCCAGCCTAAGACTAGGGGTGACCTAGCCTAAGCCTAGGCTTGCCCTAGCCTTAGGCTAGCTGAGCCCTAGCCTAAGCCTAAGCTTAGGGGTGCCCTAGCCTAAGCCTAGGGGTGCCCTAACCTAACCCTAGTGGTGCCCTAGCCTTAGGCTAGGGGAACACTAGCCTTAGCCTAAGCCTAGGGGTGCCATAGCCTTAGGATTGAGGAGCCCTAGCCTTAGCCTAAGCCTAGGAGTGCCCTAGCCTAAGACTAGGGGTGCCCTAGCCTAAGCCTAGGGGTGCACTAGCCTAAGCTTAGGGGTGCCCTAGCCTTAGCCTAAGACTAGGAGTGCCCTAGCCTAAGCCTAGATGTGCCCTAGCCTAAGCCTAGGGGTGCCCTACACTAAGCCTAAGGGTGCCATAGCTTAAGCATAGGGGTGCCTTATCCTAAGCTTTGGGGTGCCCTAGCCTAAACCTAGGGGTGCTCTAGCCTAAGCCTAGTTGTGCCCTACCCTAAGCCGAGGGGTGCCCTACCCTAAGCCTAGGGGTGCCCTAGCCTAAGCCTAGGCTTGCCCTAGCCTTAGGCTAGCTGAGCCCTAGCCTAAGGCTAAGCCTAGGGGTGCCCTAGCCTAAGCCTTGGGGTGCCCTATCCTAAACCTAGGGGTGCCGTAGGGTTTGTCTAGGGGAGCCCTAGCTTTAGCCTAAGCCTAGGGGTGCCCTACCCTAAGCCTAGGTGTACCCTAGCCTAAGCCTAGGATTGCCCTAGCCTTAGGCTACCTGAGCCCTAGCCTAAGCCTAAGCCTAGAGGTGCCCTAGCCTAAGCCTATGGGTGCCCTAGCCTAAGCCTAGGGGTGCCATAGCCTTAGGCTAGAGGAGCCGTAGCCTTAGCCTAAGCCTAGGGGTGTCCTAGCCTAAGCCTAGGGGTGCCCTAGCCTAAGCCTAGGGTTGCCCTAGCCTAAGCCTAGGATTGCCCTAGCCTTAGGCCAGCTGAGCCCTAGCCTAAGCCTGAGCCTAGAGGTGCCCTAGCCTAAGCCTATGGGTGCCCTAGCCTAAGCCTAGGGGTGCCATAGCCTTAGGCTACAGGAGCCCTAGCCTTAGCCTAACCCTAGGGGTGCCCCAGCCTAAGACTAGGGGTGACCTAGCCTAAGCCTAGGCTTGCCCTAGCCTTAGGCTAGCTGAGCCCTAGCCTAAGCCTAAGCCTAGGGGTGCCCTAGCCTAAGCCTAGGGGTGCCCTAACCTAACCCTAGTGGTGCCCTAGCCATAGGCTAGAGGGACACTAGCCTTAGCCTAAGCCTAGGGGTGCCCTAGCCTAAGCTTAGGCGTGCCCTAGCCTAAGCCGAGGGGTGCCCTAGCCTAAGCCTAGGGATGCCCTTCCCTAAGCCTAGGGGTGCCCTAGCCTAAGCTTAGGCTTGCCCTAGCCTTAGGCTAGCTGATCCCTAGCCTAAGCCTAAGCCTAGGGGTGCCCTAGCCTAAGCCTTGGGGTGCCCTAGCCTAAGCCTAGGGGTGCCATAGCATTAGGCTAGAGGAGCCCTAGCCTTAGCTTAAGCCTAGGGGTGTCCTAGCCTAAGACTAGGGGGGCCCTAGCCTAAGCTTAGGGGTGCCCTAGCCTAAGCCTTGCGGTGACCTAGCCTAGCCTAGGGGTGCCCTAGGGTTAGGCTAGGGGAGCCCTAGACTTAGCCTAAGCCTAGGGGTGCCCTAGCCTAAGCCTAGGGGTGGCCTAGCCTAAGCCTAGGGGTGGCCTAGCCTAAGCCTAGGGGTTCCCTAGCCTAAGCCTAGGGGTGCCCTAGCCTTAGGCTAGGGGAACCCTAACCTTAGCCTAAGCCTAGGGGTGCCCTAGCCCAAGCCTAGGGGTGGCCTAGCCTAAGCCTAATGGTGCCCGAGCCTAAGCCTAGGGTTGCCCTAGCCTAAGCCTAGGGGTGCCCTAGCCTAAGGCTAGGGGTGCCCAAGCCTTAGTCTAGTGGAGCCCTATCCTTAGCCTAAGCCTAGGGGTGCCCTAGCCTAAGCCAAGATGTGCCCTAGCCTAAGCCGAGGGGTGCCCTACCCTACGCCTAGGGGTGCCCTACCCTAAGCCTAGGGGTGCCCTAGCCTAAGCCTAGGCTTGTCCTAGCCTTAGGCTAGCTGAGCCCTAGCCTAAGCCTAAGCCTAGGGGTGCCCTAGCCTAAGCCTAGGCGTGCCCTAGCCTAAGCCTAGGGGTGCCATAGCCTTAGGATAGAGGAGCCCTAGCCTTAGCCTAAGCCTAGGAGAGCCCTAGCCTAAGACTAGGGGTGCCCTAGCCTAAGCTTAGGGGTGCCCTAGACTAAGCATTGGGGTGCCTTAGCCTAAGCCTAGTGGTGCCCTAGCCTAAGCCTTGGGGGGCCCTAGCCTAAGCCTATTGGTGCCCTAGCCCAAGCCTATGGGTGCCTTAGCCTTAGGCTAGGGGAGCCCTAGCCTTACCCTAAGCCTAGTGGTGCCCTAGCCTAAACTTTGGTGCCCTATCCTAAGCCTAGGGGTGCCCTAGCCTAAGCCTAGGGGTGCCCTACCCTAGGCCTAGGGGTGCCCTAGCCTAAGCCTAGGCTTGCCCTAGCCTTAGGCTAGCTGACCCTAGCCAAGTCTAAGCCTAGGGGTGCCCTAGCCTAAGCCTAGGGGTGCCCTAGCCTAAGCCTACGGGTGCCCAGCCTTAGGCTAGAGGAGCCCTAGCCTTATCCTAAGCCTAGGGGTACCCTAGCCTAAGACTAGGGGTGCCCTAGCCTAAGCTTAGGGGTGCCCTAGCCTAAGCCTTGGGGTGCCCTAGCCTAAGCTTAGGGGTGCCCTAGGGTTAGTCTAGGGGAGCCCTAGCCTTAGCCTAAGCCTAGGGGTGCCCTAGCCTAAGCCTAGGGGTGCCCTAGCCTAAGCCTAGGATTGCCCTAACCTTAGGCTAGCTGAGCCCTTGCCTAAGCCTAAGCCTAGAGGTGCCCTAGCCTAAGCCTATGGATGCCCGAGCCTAAGCCTAGGGGTGCCATAGCCTTAGGCTAGAGGAGCCCTAGCCTTAGCCTAAGCCTATGGGTGTCCTAGCCTAAGACTAGGGGTGCCCTAGCCTAAGCTTAGGGGTGCCCTAGCCTAAGCCTTGCGGTGACCTAGCCTAAGTCTAGGGGTGCCCTAGGGTTAGGCTAGGGGAGCCCTAGCATTAGCCTAAGCCTAGGGGTGCCCTAGCCTAAGCGTAAGGGTGCCCTAGCCTAAGCCTAGGGGTGCACTAGCCTAAGCCTAGGGGTGCCCTAGCCTATGCCTAGGGGTGCCCTAGCCTTAGGCTAGGGGAGCCCTAACCTTAGCTTAAGCCTAGAGTTGCCCTAGCCCAAGCCTAGGGGTGCCCTAGACTAAGCCTAAGGGTGCCCTAGCCTAAGCCTAGGGGTGCCCTAGACTAAGCCTAGGGGTGCCCTAGCCTAAGGCTAGGGGTGCCCAAGCCTTAGTCTAGTGGAGCCCTAGCCTTAGGCTAGCTGAGCCCTAGCCTAAGCCTAAGCCTAGGGGTGCCCTAGCCTAAGCCTAGGGGTGCCATAGCTTAGGCTAGAGGAGCCCTAGCCTTAACCTAAGCCTAGGAGTGCCCTAGCCTAAGCCTAGGGGTGCCCTAGCCTAAGCTTAGGGGTGCCCTAGCCTAAGCCTTGGGGTGCCCTAAACTAAGCCTAGGGGTGCCCTAGGGTTACTCTAGGGGAGCCCTAGCCTTAGCCTAAGCCTAGGGGTGCCCTAGCCTAAGCCTAGGGGTGCCCTACCCTAAGCCTAGGGATGCCCGTGCCTAAGCCTAGGGGTGCCCTAGCCTAAGCCTAGGGGTGCCCTAGCCTTTGGCTAGAGGAGCCCTAGCCTTAGCCTAAGCCTAGGCCTGCCCTAGCCTAAGACTAGGGGTGCCCTAGCCTAAGCTTAGGGGTGCGCTAGACTAAGCCTTGGGGTGCCCTAGCCTAAGCCTAGGGGTTCCCAAGGGTTAGGCTAGGGGAGCCCTAGCCTTAGCCTATGCCTAGGGGTGCCCTAACCTAAGCCTAGGGGTGCCCTAGCCTAAGCCTAGTGGTGCCCTAGCCTAAGCCTACGGGTGCCTTAGCCTTAGGCTAGGAGAGCCCTAGCCTTAGCCTAAGCCTAGTGGTTCCCTAGCCTAAGCCTAGGGGTGCCTTAGCCTTAGGCTAGCTGAACCGTAGCCTTAGCCTAAGCCTAGGGGTGCCCTAGCCTAAGCCTATGGGTGCCCAGCCTAAGCCAAGGGGTGCCGTAACCTCAGCTTAGGGGTGCCTTAGCCTTAGGCTTGCTGAGCCCTAGCCTTAGCCTAAGCCTAGGGGTGCCCTAGCCTAAGCCTAGGCTTGCCCTAACCTAAGCCGAGGGGTGCCCTACCCTAAGCCTGGGGGTGCTCTAGCCTAAGCCTAGGGGTGCCCTAGCCTAATCCTAGTGGTGCCCTGTCCTAAGAATAGGGGTGCCCTAGCCTAAGACTAGGGGTGCCCTAGCATAAGCCTAGGGGTACACTAGCCTAAGCCTAGGGGTGCCCTAGCCTTAGCCTAAGACTAGGGGTGCCCTAGCCTAAGCCTAGATGTGCCCTAGCCTAAGCCTAGGGGTGCCCTACCCTAAGCCTAGGCGTGCCATAGCCTAAGCATAGGGGTGCCCTATCCTAAGCTTAGGGGTGCCTTAGCCTAAGCCTAGGGGTGCCCTAGCCTAAGCCTAGTTGTGCCCTAGCCTAAGCCGAGGGGTGCCCTACCCTAAGCCTAGGGGTGCCTTGCCTAAGCCTAGGCTTGCCCTAGCCTTAGGCTAGCTGAGCCCTAGCCTAATGCTAAGCCTAGGGGTGCCCTAGCCTAAGCCTTGGGGTGCCCTAGCCTAAACCTAGGGGTGCCGTAGGGTTTGTCTAGGGGAGCCCTAGCTTTAGCCTAAGCCTAGGGGTGCCCTAGAATAAGCCTAAGGGTTCCCTAGCCTAAGCCTAGGATTGCCCTAGCCTTAGGCTAGCTGAGCCCTAGCCTAAGCCTAAGCCTAGAGGTGCCCTTACCTAAGCCTATGGGTGCCCTAGCCTAAGCCTAGGGGTGCCATAGCCTTAGGCTATAGGAGCCGTAGCCTTAGCCTAAGCCTAGGGGTTTCCTAGCCTAAGCCTAGGGGTGCCCTAGCGTAAGCCTAGGGTTGCCCTAGCCTAAGCCTAGGATTGCCCTAGCCTTAGGCCAGCTGAGCCCTAGCCTAAGCCTGAGCCTAGAGGTGCCCTAGCCTAAACCTATGGGTGCCCTAGCCTAAGCCTAGGGGTGCCATAGCCTTAGGCTAGAGGAGCACTAGCCTTAGCTTAAGCCTAGGGGTGTCCTAGCCTAAGACTAGGGGTGCCCTAGCCTAAGCTTAGGGGTGCCCTAGCCTAATACTTGCGGTGACCTAGCCTAGCCTAGGGGTGCCCTAGGGTTAGGCTAGGGGAGCCCTAGCCTTAGCCTAAGCCTAAGGGTGCCCTAGCCTAAGCCTAGGGGTGCCCTAGCCTAAGCCTAGGGGTGCCCTAGCCTTAGGCTAGGGGAACCCTAACCTTAGCCTAAGCCTAGGGGTGCCCTAGCCCAAGCCTAGGCGTGGCCTAGCCTAAGCCTAATGGTGCCCTAGCCTAAGCCTAGGGGTGCCCTAGCCTAAGCCTAGGGGTGCCCTAGCCTAAGGCTAGGGGTGCCCAAGCCTTAGTCTAGTGGAGCCCTATCCTTAGCCTAAGCCTAGGGGTGCCCTAGCCTAAGCCAAGATGTGCCCTAGCCTAAGCAGAGGGGTGCCCTACCCTACGCCTAGGGGTGCCCTACCCTAAGCCTAGGGGTGCCCTAGCCTAAGCCTAGGCTTGCCCTAGCCTTAGGCTAGCTGAGCCCTAGCCTAAGCCTAAGCCTAGGGGTGCCCTAGCCTAAGCGTAGGGGTGCCCTAGCCTAAGCCTAGGGGTGCCATAGCCTTAGGATAGAGGAGCCCTAGCTTTAGCCTAAGCCTAGGAGTTCCCTAGCCTAAGACTAGGGGTGCCCTAGCCTAAGCTTAGGAGTGCCCTAGACTAAGCATTGGGGTGCCCTAGCCTAAGCCTAGGGGTGCCCTAGGGTTAGGCTAGGGGAGCCCTAGCCTTGGCCTAAGCCTAGTGGTGCCCTAGCCTAAGCCTTGGGGTGCCCTAGCCTAAGCCTAGTGGTGCCCTAGTCTAAGCCTATGGGTGCCTTAGCCTTAGGCTAGGGGAGCCCTAGCCTTAGCCTAAGCCTAGGGGTGCCCTAGCCTAAGCTTTGGTGCCCTATCCTAAGCCTAGGGGTGCCCTAGCCTAAGCCTAGGGGTGCCCTAGCCTTAGGCTAGGAGAGCCCTAACCTTAGCGTAAGCCTACGGGTGCACTATCCCAAGCCTTGGGGTGCCCTAGCCTAAACCTAGGGGTGCCCTAGCCTAAGCCTAGGGGTGCCCTAGCCTAAGGCTAGGGGTGCCCTAGCCTAAGCCTAGAGGTGCCCTACCCTAAGCCTAGGGGTTCCCCTAGACTAAGCCTAGGGGTGCCCTAGCCTTAGGCTAGCTGAACCCTAGCCTTAGCTTAAGCCTAGGGGGGCCCTAGCCTAAGCCTATGGGTGCCCAGCCTAAGCCAAGGGGTGCCCTAACCTAAGCTTAGGGGTGCCTTAGCCTTAGGCTAGCTGAGCCCTAGCCTTACCCTAAGCCTAGGGGTGCCCTAGCCTAAGCCTAGGCGTGCCCTAGCCTAAGCCGATGGGTGCCCTACCCTAAGCCTGGGGGTGCCCTAGCCTAAGCCTAGGCTAGCCCTAGCCTTAGGCTAGCTGAGCCCTAGCCTAGCCTAAGCCTAGGGGTGCCCTAGCCTTAGGCTAGGGGTGCCCTAGCCTAAGCCTAGGGGTGCCCTATCCTAAGCCTAGGGGTGCCCTAGCCTTAGGCTAGGGGAGCCCTAGCCTTAAGGTGCCCTAGCCTAATCCTAGTGGTGCCCTATCCTAAGCATAGGGGTGCCCTAGCCTAAGCCTAGGGGTGCCCTAGCCTAAGCCTAGGGGTGCACTAGCCTAAGCCTAGGGGTGCCCTAGCCTTAGTCTAGTGGAGCCCTAGCCTTAGCCTAAGACTAGGGGTGCCCTAGCCTAAGCCTAGATGTGCCCTAGCCTAAGCCTAGGGGTGCCCTACCCTAAGCCTAGGAGTGCCATAGCCTAAGCCTAGGGGTGCCCTAACCTAAGCTTAGGGGTGCCCTAGCCTAAGCCTAGGGGTGCCCTAGCCTAAGCCTAGTTGTGCCCTAGCCAAAGCAGAGGGGTGCCCTACCCTAAGCCTAGGGGTGCCCTAGCCTAAGCCTAGGCTTGCCCTAGCCTTAGGCTAGCTGAGCCCAAGCCTAAGGCTAAGACTAGGGGTGCCCTAGCCTAAGCTTAGGGGTGCCCTAGGGTTAGTCTAGGGGAGCCCTAGCCTTAGCCTAAGCCTAGGGGTGCCCTAGCCTAAGCCTAGGGGGGCCCTAGCCTAAGCCTAGGATTGCCCTAGCCATAGGCTAGCTGAGCCCTAGCCTAAGCCTAAGCCTAGAGGTGCCCTAGCCTAAGCCTATGGGTGCCCTAGCCTAAGCCTAGGGGTGCCATAGCCTTAGGCTAGAGGAGCCCTAGCCTTAGCCTAACCCTAGGGGTGCCCCAGCCTAAGACTAGGGGTGACCTAGCCTAAGCCTAGGCTTGCCCTAGCCTTAGGCTAGCTGAGCCCTAGCCTAAGCCTAAGCCTAGGGGTGCCCTAGCCTAAGCCTAGGGGTGACCTAACCTAACCCTAGTGGTGCCCTAGCCTTAGGCTAGGGGAACACTAGCCTTAGCCTAAGCCTAGGGGTGCCATAGCCTTAGGATAGAGGAGCCCTAGCCTTAGCCTATGCCTAGGAGTGCCCTAGCCTAAGACTAGGGGTGCCCTAGCCTAAGCCTAGGGGTGCACTAGCCTAAGCCTAGGGGTGCCCTAGCCTTAGCCTAAGACTAGGGGTGCCCTAGCCTAAGCCTAGATGTGCCCTAGCCTAAGCCTAGGGGTGCCCTACCCTAAGCCTAGGGGTGCCATAGCCTAAGCATAGGGGTGCCCTATCCTAAGCTTAGGGGTGCCCTAGCCTAAGCCTAGGGGTGCTCTAGCCTAAGCCTAGTTGTGCCCTACCCTAAGCCGAGGGGTGCCCTACCCTAAGCCTAGGGGTGCCCTAGCCTAAGCCTAGGCTTGCCCTAGCCTTAGGCTAGCTGAGCCCTAGCCTAAGGCTAAGCCTAGGGGTGCCCTAGCCTAAGCCTTGGGGTGCCCTATCCTAAACCTAGGGGTGCCTTAGGGTTTGTCTAGGGGAGCCCTAGCTTTAGCCTAAGCCTAGGGGTGACCTAGCCTAAGCCTAGATGTGCCCTAGCCTAAGCCTAGGGGTGCCCTACCCTAAGCATAGGGGTGCCATAGCCTAAGCATAGGGGTGCCCTATCCTAAGCTTAGGGGTGCCCTAGCCTAAGCCTAGGGGTGCTCTAGCCTAAGCCTAGTTGTGCCCTTCCCTAAGCCGAGGGGTGCCCTACCCTAAGCCTAGGGGAGCCCTACCCTAAGCCTAGGCTTGCCCTAGCCTTAGGCTAGCTGAGCCCTAGCCTAAGGCTAAGCCTAGGGGTGCCCTAGCCTAAGCCTTGGGGTGCCCTATCCTAAACCTAGGGGTGCCGTAGGGTTTGTCTAGGGGAGCCCTAGCTTTAGCCTAAGCCTAGGGTTGCCCTAGCCTAAGCCTAGGTGTTCCCTAGCCTAAGCCTAGGATTGCCCTAGCCTTAGGCTAGCTGAGCCCTAGCCTAAGCCTAAGCCTAGAGGTGCCCTAGCCTAAGCCTATGGGTGCCCTAGCCTAAGCCTAGGGGTGCCATAGCCTTAGGCTAGAGGAGCCGTAGCCTTAGCCTAAGCCTAGGGGTGTCCTAGCCTAACCCTAGGGGTGCCCCAGCCTAAGACTAGGGGTGACCTAGCCTAAGCCTAGGCTTGCTCTAGCCTTAGGCTAGCTGAGCCCTAGCCTAAGCCTAAGCCTAGGGGTGCCCTAGCCTAAGCCTAGGGGTGCCCTAACCTAACCCTAGTGGTGCCCAAGCCTTAGTCTAGTGGAGCCCTATCCTTAGCCTAAGCCTAGGGTTGCCCTAGCCTAAGCCAAGATGTGCCCTAGCCTAAGCAGAGGGGTGCCCTACCCTACGCCTAGGTGTGCCCTACCCTAAGCCTAGGGGTGCCCTAGCCTAAGCCTAGGCTTGCCCTAGCCATAGGCTAGCTGAGCCCTAGCCTAAGCCTAAGCCTAGAGGTGCCCTAGCCTAAGCCTATGGGTGCCCTAGCCTAAGCCTAGGGGTGCCATAGCCTTAGGCTAGAGGAGCCCTAGCCTTAGCCTAACCCTAGGGGTGCCCCAGCCTAAGACTAGGGGTGACCTAGCCTAAGCCTAGGCTTGCCCTAGCCTTAGGCTAGCTGAGCCCTAGCCTAAGCCTAAGCCTAGGGGTGCCCTAGCCTAAGCCTAGGGGTGACCTAACCTAACCCTAGTGGTGCCCTAGCCTTAGGCTAGGGGAACACTAGCCTTAGCTTAAGCCTAGGGGTGCCATAGCCTTAGGATAGAGGAGCCCTAGCCTTAGCCTATGCCTAGGAGTGCCCTAGCCTAAGACTAGGGGTGCCCTAGCCTAAGCCTAGGGGTGCACTAGCCTAAGCCTAGGGGTGCCCTAGCCTTAGCCTAAGACTAGGGGTGCCCTAGCCTAAGCCTAGATGTGCCCTAGCCTAAGCCTAGGGGTGCCCTACCCTAAGCCTAGGGGTGCCATAGCCTAAGCATAGGGGTGCCCTATCCTAAGCTTAGGGGTGCCCTAGCCTAAGCCTTGGGGTGCCCTATCCTAAACCTAGGGGTGCCGTAGGGTTTGTCTAGGGGAGCCCTAGCTTTAGCCTAAGCCTAGGGTTGCCCTAGCCTAAGCCTAGGTGTTCCCTAACCTAAGCCTAGGATTGCCCTAGCCTTAGGCTAGCTGAGCCCTAGCCTAAGCCTAAGCCTAGAGGTGCCCTAGCCTAAGCCTATGGGTGCCCTAGCCTAAGCCTAGGGGTGCCATAGTCTTAGGCTAGAGGAGCCGTAGCCTTAGCCTAAGCCTAGGGGTGTCCTAGCCTAACCCTAGGGGTGCCCCAGCCTAAGACTAGGGGTGACCTAGCCTAAGCCTAGGCTTGCCCTAGCCTTAGGCTAGCTGAGCCCTAGCCTAAGCCTAAGCCTAGGGGTGCCCTAACCTAAGCCTAGGGGTGCCCTAACCTAACCCTAGTGGTGCCCAAGCCTTAGTCTAGTGGAGCCCTATCCTTAGCCTAAGCCTAGGGGTGCCCTAGCCTAAGCCAAGATGTGCCCTAGCCTAAGCAGAGGGGTGCCCTACCCTACGCCTAGGGGTGCCCTACCCTAAGCCTAGGGGTGCCCTAGCCTAAGCCTAGGCTTGCCCTAGCCTTAGGCTAGCTGAGCCCTAGCCTAAGCCTAAGCCTAGGGGTGCCCTAGCCTAAGCGTAGGGGTGCCCTAGCCTAAGCCTAGGGGTGCCATAGCCTTAGGATAGAGGAGCCCTAGCCTTAGCCTAAGCCTAGGAGTGCCCTAGCCTAAGACTAGGGGTGCCCTAGCCTAAGCTTAGGAGTGCCCTAGACTAAGCATTGGGGTGCCCTAGCCTAAGCCTAGGGGTGCCCTAGGGTTAGGCTAGGGGAGCCCTAGCCTTGGCCTAAGCCTAGTGGTGCCCTAGCCTAAGCCTAGGGGTGCCCTAGCCTAAGCCTAGTGGTGCCCTAGTCTAAGCCTATGGGTGCCTTAGCCTTAGGCTAGGGGAGCCCTAGCCTTAGCCTAAGCCTAGGGGTGCCCTAGCCTAAGCTTTGGTGCCCTATCCTAAGCCTAGGGGTGCCCTAGCCTAAGACTAGGGGTGCCCTAGCCTTAGGCTAGGAGAGCCCTAACCTTAGCCTAAGCCTACGGGTGCACTATCCCAAGCCTTGGGGTGCCCTAGCCTAAACCTAGGGGTGCCCTAGCCTAAGCCTAGGGGTGCCCTAGCCTAAGGCTAGGGGTGCCCTAGCCTAAGCCTAGAGGTGCCCTACCCTAAGCCTAGGGGTTCCCCTAGACTAAGCCTAGGGGTGCCCTAGCCTTAGGCTAGCTGAACCCTAGCCTTAGCTTAAGCCTAGGGGGGCCCTAGCCTAAGCCTATGGGTGCCCAGCCTAAGCCAAGGGGTGCCCTAACCTAAGCTTAGGGGTGCCTTAGCCTTAGGCTAGCTGAGCCCTAGCCTTACCCTAAGCCTAGGGGTGCCCTAGCCTAAGCCTAGGCATGCCCTAGCCTAAGCCGATGGGTGCCCTACCCTAAGCCTGGGGGTGCCCTAGCCTAAGCCAAGGCTAGCCCTAGCCTTAGGCTAGCTGAGCCCTAGCCTAGCCTAAGCCTAGGGGTGCCCTAGCCTTAGGCTAGGGGTGCCCTAGCCTAAGCCTAGGGGTGCCCTATCCTAAGCCTAGGGGTGCCCTAGCCTTAGGCTAGGGGAGCCCTAGCCTTAAGGTGCCCTAGCCTAATCCTAGTGGTGCCCTATCCTAAGCATAGGGGTGCCCTAGCCTAAGCCTAGGGGTGCCCTAGCCTAAGCCTAGGGGTGCACTAGCCTAAGCCTAGGGGTGCCATAGCCTTAGGATAGAGGAGCCCTAGCCTTAGCCTAAGCCTAGGAGTGCCCTAGCCTAAGACTAGGGGTGCCCTAGCCTAAGCTTAGGAGTGCCCTAGACTAAGCATTGGGGTGCCCTAGCCTAAGCCTAGGGGTGCCCTAGGGTTAGGCTAGGGGAGCCCTAGCCTTGGCCTAAGCCTAGTGGTGCCCTAGCCTAAGCCTTGCGGTGCCCTAGCCTAAGCCTAGTGGTGCCCTAGTCTAAGCCTATGGGTGCCTTAGCCTTAGGCTAGGGGAGCCCTAGCCTTAGCCTAAGCCTAGGGGTGCCCTAGCCTAAGCTTTGGTGCCCTATCCTAAGCCTAGGGGTGCCCTAGCCTAAGCCTAGGGGTGCCCTAGCCTTAGGCTAGGAGAGCCCTAACCTTAGCCTAAGCCTACGGGTGCACTATCCCAAGCCTTGGGGTGCCCTAGCCTAAACCTAGGGGTGCCCTAGCTTAAGCCTAGGGGTGCCCTAGCCTAAGGCTAGGGGTGCCCTAGCCTAAGCCTAGAGGTGCCCTACCCTAAGCCTAGGGGTTCCCCTAGACTAAGCCTAGGGGTGCCCTAGCCTTAGGCTAGCTGAACCCTAGCCTTAGCTTAAGCCTAGGGGGGCCCTAGCCTAAGCCTATGGGTGCCCAGCCTAAGCCAAGGGGTGCCCTAACCTAAGCTTAGGGGTGCCTTAGCCTTAGGCTAGCTGAGCCCTAGCCTTACCCTAAGCCTAGGGGTGCCCTAGCCTAAGCCTAGGCGTGCCCTAGCCTAAGCCGATGGGTGCCCTACCCTAAGCCTGGGGGTGCCCTAGCCTAAGCCTAGGCTAGCCCTAGCCTTAGGCTAGCTGAGCCCTAGCCTAGCCTAAGCCTAGGGGTGCCCTATCCTAAGCCTAGGGGTGCCCTAGCCTTAGGCTAGGGGAGCCCTAGCCTTAAGGTGCCCTAGCCTAATCCTAGTGGTGCCCTATCCTAAGCATAGGGGTGCCCTAGCCTAAGCCTAGGGGTGCCCTAGCCTAAGCCTAGGGGTGCACTAGCCTAAGCCTAGGGGTGCCCTAGCCTTAGTCTAGTGGAGCCCTAGCCTTAGCCTAAGACTAGGGGTGCCCTAGCCTAAGCCTAGATGTGCCCTAGCCTAAGCCTAGGGGTGCCCTACCCTAAGCCTAGGAGTGCCATAGCCTAAGCCTAGGGGTGCCCTAACCTAAGCTTAGGGGTGCCCTAGCCTAAGCCTAGGGGTGCCCTAGCCTAAGCCTAGTTGTGCCCTAGCCTAAGCAGAGGGGTGCCCTACCCTAAGCCTAGGGGTGCCCTAGCCTAAGCCTAGGCTTGCCCTAGCCTTAGGCTAGCTGAGCCCTAGCCTAAGGCTAAGACTAGGGATGCCCTAGCCTAAGCTTAGGGGTGCCCTAGGGTTAGTCTAGGGGAGCCCTAGCCTTAGCCTAAGCCTAGGGGTGCCCTAGCCTAAGCCTAGGGGGGCCCTAGCCTAAGCCTAGGATTGCCCTAGCCATAGGCTAGCTGAGCCCTAGCCTAAGCCTAAGCCTAGAGGTTCCCTAGCCTAAGCCTATGGGTGCCCTAGCCTAAGCCTAGGGGTGCCATAGCCTTAGGCTAGAGGAGCCCTAGCCTTAGCCTAACCCTAGGGGTGCCCCAGCCTAAGACTAGGGGTGACCTAGCCTAAGCCTAGGCTTGCCCTAGCCTTAGGCTAGCTGAGCCCTAGCCTAAGCCTAAGCCTAGGGGTGCCCTAGCCTAAGCCTAGGGGTGACCTAACCTAACCCTAGTGGTGCCCTAGCCTTAGGCTAGGGGAACACTAGCCTTAGCCTAAGCCTAGGGGTGCCATAGCCTTAGGATAGAGGAGCCCTAGCCTTAGCCTATGCCTAGGAGTGCCCTAGCCTAAGACTAGGGGTGCCCTAGCCTAAGCCTAGGGGTGCACTAGCCTAAGCCTAGGGGTGCCCTAGCCTTAGCCTAAGACTAGGGGTGCCCTAGCCTAAGCCTAGATGTGCCCTAGCCTAAGCCTAGGGGTGCCCTACCCTAAGCCTAGGGGTGCCATAGCCTAAGCATAGGGGTGCCCTATCCTAAGCTTAGGGGTGCCCTAGCCTAAGCCTAGGGGTGCTCTAGCCTAAGCCTAGTTGTGCCCTTCCCTAAGCCGAGGGGTGCCCTACCCTAAGCCTAAGGGAGCCCTACCCTAAGCCTAGGCTTGCCCTAGCCTTAGGCTAGCTGAGCCCTAGCCTAAGGCTAAGCCTAGGGGTGCCCTAGCCTAAGCCTTGGGGTGCCCTATCCTAAACCTAGGGGTGCCGTAGGGTTTGTCTAGGGGAGCCCTAGCTTTAGCCTAAGCCTAGGGTTGCCCTAGCCTAAGCCTAGGTGTTCCCTAGCCTAAGCCTAGGATTGCCCTAGCCTTAGGCTAGCTGAGCCCTAGCCTAAGCCTAAGCCTAGAGGTGCCCTAGCCTAAGCCTATGGGTGCCCTAGCCTAAGCCTAGGGGTGCCATAGCCTTAGGCTAGAGGAGCCGTAGCCTTAGCCTAAGCCTAGGGGTGTCCTAGCCTAACCCTAGGGGTGCCCCAGCCTAAGACTAGGGGTGACCTAGCCTAAGCCTAGGCTTGCCCTAGCCTTAGGCTAGCTGAGCCCTAGCCTAAGCCTAAGCCTAGGGGTGCCCTAGCCTAAGCCTAGGGGTGCCCTAACCTAACCCTAGTGGTGCCCTAGCCTTAGGCTAGGGGAACACTAGCCTTAGCCTAAGCCTAGAGGTGCCCTAGCCTAAGCTTAGGCGTGCCCTAGCCAAAGCCGAGGGGTGCCCTAGCCTAAGCCTAGGGTTGCCCTTCCCTAAGCCTAGGGGTGCCCTAGCCTAAGCCTAGGCTTGCCCTAGCCTTAGGCTAGCTGATCCCTAGCCTAAGTCTAAGCCTAGGGGTGCCCTAGCCTAAGCCTTGGGGTGCCCTAGCCTAAGTCTAGGGGTGCCATAGCATTAGGCTAGAGGAGCCCTAGCCTTAGCTTAAGCCTAGGGGTATCCTAGCCTAAGACTAGGGGGGCCCTAGCCTAAGCTTAGGGGTGCCCTAGCCTAAGCCTTGCGGTGACCTAGCCTAGCCTAGGGGTGCCCTAGGGTTAGGCTAGGGGAGCCCTAGCCTTAGCCTAAGCCTAGGGGTGGCCTAGCCTAAGCCTAGGGGTGGCCTAGCCTAAGCCTAGGGGTGCCCTAGCCTAAGCCTAGGGGTGCCCTAGCCTAAGGCTAGGGGTGCCCAAGCCTTAGTCTAGTGGAGCCCTATCCTTAGCCTAAGCCTCGGGGTGCCCTAGCCTAAGCCAAGATGTGCCCTAGCCTAAGCCGAGGGGTGCCCTACCCTACGCCTAGGGGTGCCCTACCCTAAGCCTAGGGGTGCCCTAGCCTAAGCCTAGGCTTGTCCTAGCCTTAGGCTAGCTGAGCCCTAGCCTAAGCCTAAGCCTAGGGGTGCCCTAGCCTAAGCCTAGGGGTGCCCTAGCCTAAGCCTAGGGGTGCCATAGCCTTAGGATAGAGGAGCCCTAGCCTTAGCCTAAGCCTAGGAGTGCCCGAGCCTAAGACTAGGGGTGCCCTAGCTTAAGCTTAGGGGTGCCCTAGACTAAGCATTGGGGTGCCCTAGCCTAAGCCTAGGGGTGCCCTAGGGTTAGGCTAGGGGAGCCCAAGCCTTAGTCTAAGCCTAGTGGTGCCCTAGCCTAAGCCTTGTGGTGCCCTAGCCTAAGCCAAGTGGTGCCCTAGCTTAAGCCTATGGGTGACTTAGCCTTAGGCTAGGGGAGCCCTAGCCTTAGCCTAAGTCTAGGGGTGCCCTAGCCTAAGCTTTGGTGCCCTATCCTAAGCCTAGGGGTGCCCTAGCCTAAGCCTAGGGGTGCCCTAGCCTTAGGCTAGGAGAGCCCTAACCTTAGCCTAAGCCTACGGGTGCACTATCCCAAGCCTTGGGGTGCCCTAGCCTAAACCTAGGGGTGCCCTAGCGTAAGCCTAGGGGTGCCCTAGCCTAAGGCTAGGGGTGCCCTAGCCTAAGCCTAGAGGTGCCCTACCCTAAGCCTAGGGGTGCCCTAAACTAAGCCTAGGGGTGCCCTAGCCTTAGGCTAGCTGAGCCCTAGCCTTACCCTAAGCCTAGGTGTGCCCTAGCCTAAGCCTAGGCGTGCCCTAGACTAAGCCGATGGGTGCCCTACCCTAAGCCTGGGGGTGCCCTAGCCTAAGCCTAGGCTTGCCCTAGCCTTAGGCTAGCTGAGCCCTAGCCTAGCCTAAGCCTAGGGGTGCCCTAGCCTAAGCCTAGGGGTGCCCTAGCCTAAGCCGAGGGGTGCCCTACCCTAAGCCTAGGGGTGCTCTAGCCTAAGCCTAGGCTTGCCCTAGCCTTAGGCTAGCTGAGCCCTAGCCTAAGGTTAAGACTAGGGGTGCCCTAGCCTAAGCTTAGGGGTGCCCTAGGGTTAGTCTAGGGGAGCCCTAGCCTTAGCCTAAGCCTAGGGGTGCCCTAGCCTAAGCCTAGGGGTGCCCTAGCCTAAGCCTAGGATTGCCCTAGCCTTAGGCTAGCTGAGCCCTAACCTAAGCCTAAGCCTAGAGGTGCCCTAGCCTAAGCCTATGGGTGCCCTAGCCTAAGCCTAGGGGTGCCATAGCCTTAGGCTCGAGGAGCCCTAGCCTTAGCCTAACCCTAGGGGTGCCCCAGGTTAAGACTAGGGGTGACCTAGCCTAAGCCTAGGCTTGCCCTAGCCTTAGGCTAGCTGAGCCCTAGCCTAAGCCTAAGCCTAGGGGTGCCCTAGCCTAAGCCTAGGGATGCCCTAACCTAACCCTAGTGGTGCCCTAGCCTTAGGCTAGGGGAACACTAGCCCTAGCCTAAGCCAAGGGTTACCCTAGCCTAAGCTTAGGCGTGCCCTAACCTAAGCCGAGGGGTGCCCTAGCCTAAGCCTAGGGTTGCCCTTCCCTAACCCTAGAGGTGCCCTAGCCTAAGCCTAGGCTTACCCTAGCCTTAGGCTAGCTGATCCCTAGCCTAAGCCTAAGACTAGGGGTGCCCTAGCGTAAGCCTTGGGGTGCCCTAGCCTAAGCCTAGGGGTGCCATATCCTTAGGCTAGAGGAGCCCTAGCCTTAGCATAAGCCTAGGGGTGTCCTAGCCTATGACTAGGGGTGCCCTAGCCTAAGCCTTGCGGTGACCTAGCCTAGCCTAGGGGTGCCCTAGGTTTAGGCTAGGGGAGCCCTAGCCTTAGCCTAAGCCTAGGGGTGCCCTAGCCTAAGCCTAGGGGTGCCCTAGCCTAAGCCTAGGGGTGCCCTAGCCTAAGCCTAGGGGTGCACTAGACTTAGGCTAGGGGAACCCTAACCTTAGCCTAAGCCTAGGGGTGCCCTAGCCCAAGCCTAGGGGTGGCCTAGCCTAAGCCTAATGGTGCCCTAGCCTAAGCCTAGGGGTGCCCTAGCCTAAGCCTAGGGGTGCCCTAGCCTAAGGCAAGGGATGCCCAAGCCTTAGTCTAGTGGAGCCCTAGCCTTAGCCTAAGCCTAGGGGTGCCCTAGCCTAAGCCAAGATGTGCCCTAGCCTAAGCCGAGGGGTGCCCTACCCTACGCTTAGGGGTGCCCTACCTAAGCCTAGGGGTGCCCTAGCCTAAGCCTAGGCTTGCCCTAGCCTTAGCCTAGCTGAGCCCTAGCCTAAGCCTAAGCCTAGGGGTGCCCTAGCCTAAGCCTAGGGGTGCCCTAGCCTAAGTCAAGGGGTGCCATATCCTTAGGATAGAGGAGCCCTAGCCTTAGCCTAAGCCTAGGAGTGCCCTAGCCTAAGACTAGGGGTGCCCTAGCCTAAGTTTAGGGGTGCCCTAGCCTAAGCCTAGGGGTGGCCTAGGGTTAGGCTAGGGGAGCCCTAGCCTTAGCCTAAGCCTAGTGGTGCCCTAGCCTAAGCCTTGGGGTGCCCTAGCCTAAGCCTAGTGGTGCCCTAGCCTAAGCCTATGGGTGCCTTAGCCTTAGGCTAGGAGAGCCCTAACCTTAGCCTAAGCCTACGGGTGCCCTATCCCAAGCCTTGGGGTGCCCTAGCCTAAACCTAGGGGTGCCCTAGCCTAAGCCTAGGGGTGCCCTAGCCTAAGGCTAGGGGTGCCCTAGCCTAAGCCTAGAGGTGCCCTAGCCTAAGCCTAGTGGTGCCCTAGCCTAAGCCTATGGGTGCCTTAGCCTTAGGCTAGGAGAGCCCTAACCTTAGCCTAAGCCTACGGGTGCCCTATCCCAAGCCTTGGGGTGCCCTACCCTAAGCCTAGGGGTGCCCTAGACTAAGCCTAGGGGTGCCCTAGCCTTAGGCTAGCTGAACCCTAGCCTTAGCCTAAGCCTAGGGGTGCCCTAGCCTAAGCCTATGGGTGCCCAGCCTAAGCCAAGGGGTGCCCTAACCTAAGCTTAGGGGTGCCTTAGCCTTAGGCTGGCTGAGCCCTAGCCTTAGCCTAAGCCTAGGGGTGCCCTAGCCTAAGCCTCAGCGTGCCCTAGCTTAAGCTGATGGGTGCCCTACCCTAAGCCTGGGGGTGCCCTAGCCTAAGCCTAGGCTTGCCCTAGCCTTAGGCTAGCTGAGCCCTAGCCTAGCCTAAGCCTAGGGGTGCCCTAGCCTAAGCCTAGGGGTGCCCTAGCCTAAGCCTAGGGGTGCCCAATCCTAAGCCTAGGGGTGCCTTAGCCTTAGGCTAGGGGAGCCCTAGCCTTAGCATAAGCCTAGGGGTGCCCTAGCCTAATCTTAGTGGTGCCCTATCCTAAGCATAGGGGTGCAGTAGCCTAAGCCTAGGGGTGCCCTAGCCTTAGTCTAGTGGAGCCCTAGCCTTATCCTAAGACTAGGGGTGCCCTAGCCTAAGCCTAGATGTGCCCTAGCCTAAGCCTAGGGGTGCCCTACCCTAAGCCTAGGGGTGCCATAGCCTAAGCCTAGGGGTGCCCTAGCCTAAGCTTAGGGGTGCCCTAGCCTAAGTCTAGGGGTGCCCTAGCATAAGCCTAGTTGTGCCCTAGCCTAAGCCGAGGGGTGCCCGACCCTAAGCCTAGGGGTGCCCTAGCCTAAGCCTTGGCTTGCCCTAGCCTTAGGCTAGCTGAGCCCTAGCCTAAGGCTAAGACTAGGGGTGCCCTAGCCTAAGCTTAGGGGTGCCCTAGGGTTAGTCTAGGGGAGCCCTAGCCTAAGCCTAAGCCTAGAGGTGCCCTAGCCTAAGCCTATGGGTGCCCTAGCCTAAGCCTAGGGGTGCCATAGCCTTAGGCTAGAGGAGCCGTAGCCTTAGCCTAAGCCTAGGGGTGTCCTAGCCTAAGACTAGGGGTGCACTAGCCTAAGCTTAGGTGTGCCCTAGCCTAAACCTTGGGGTGACCTAGCCTAAGCCTAGGGGTGCCCTAGAGTTAGGCTAGGGGAGCCCTAGCCTTAGACTAAGCCTAGGGGTGCCCTAGCCTAAGCCTAGGGGTGCCCTAGCCTAAGCCTAGGGGTGCCCTAGCCTAAGTCTAGGGGTGCCCTAGCCTTAGTCTAGTGGAGACCTAAACTTAGCCTAAGCCTAGGGGTGTCCTAGCCTAAGCCAGGGGTGCCCTACCCTACGCCTAGGGGTGCCCTACCCTAAGCCTAGGGGTGCCCTAGCATAAGCCTAGGCTTGCCCTAGCCTTAGGCTAGCTGAGCCCTAGCCTAAGGCTAAGACTAGGGTTGCCCTAGCCTAAGCTTAGGGGTGACCTAGGGTTAGTCTAGGGGAGCCCTAGCCTTAGCCTAAGCCTAGGGGTGCCCTAGCCTAAGCCTAGGGGTGCCCTAGCCTAAGTTTAGGGGTGCCATAGCCTTAGGCTAGACGAGCCCTAGCCTTAGCTTAAGCCTAGAGGTGCCCTAGCCTAAAACTAGGGGTGCGCTAGCCTAAGCTTAAGGGTGCCCTACCCTAAGCCTAGGGGTGCGCTAGCCTAAGCCTAGGATTGCCCTAGCCTTATGCTAGCTGAGCCCTAGCCTAAGCCTAAGCCTAGAGGTGCCCTAGCCTAAGCCTATTGGTGAACTAGCCTAAGCCTAGGGGTGCCATATCCTTAGGCTAGAGGAGCCCTAGCCTTAGCCTAAGCCTAGGGGTGCCCTAGCCTAAGACTAGGGGTGACCTAGCCTAAGCCTAGGATTGGCCTAGCCTTAGGCTAGCTGAGCCCTAGCCTAAGCCTAAGCCTAGAGGTAGCCTAGCCTAAGCCTATGGGTGCCCTAGCCTAAGCCTAGGGGTGCCATAGCCTTAGGCTAGAGGAGCAGTAGCCTTAGCCTAAGCCTAGGGGTGTCCTAGCCTAAGTCTAGGGGTGCCCTAGCCTAAGCCTAGGGTTGCCCTAGCCTAACCCTAGGATTGCCCTAGCCTTAGGCCAGCTGAGCCCTAGCCTAAGCCTGAGCCTACAGGTGCCCTAGCCTAAGCCTATGGGTGCCCTAGCCTAAGCCTAGGGGTGCCATAGCCTTAGGCTAGAGGAGCCCTAGCCTTAGCCTAACCCTAGGGGTGCCCCAGCCTAAGACTAGGGGTGACCTAGCCTAAGCCTAGGCTTGCCATAGCCTTAGGCTAGCTGAGCCCTAGCCTAAGCCTAAGCCTAGGGGTGCCCTAGCCTAAGCCTAGGGGTGCCCTAACCTAACCCTAGTGGTGCCCTAGCCTTAGGCTAGGGGAACACTAGCCTTAGCCTAAGCCTAGGGGTGCCCTAGCCTAAGCTTAGGCGTGCCCTAGCCTAAGCCGAGGGGTGCCCTAGCCTAAGCCTAGGGTTGCCCTTCCCTAAGCCTAGGGGTGCCCTAGCCTAAGCCTAGGCTTGCCCTAGCCTTAGGCTAGCTGATCCCTAGCCTAAGCCTAAGCCTAGGGGTGCCCTAGCCTAAGCCTTGGGGTGCCCTAGCCTAAGCCTAGCGGTGCCATAGCCTTAGGCTAGAGGAGCCCTAGCCTTAGCTTAAGCCTAGGGGTGTCCTAGCCTAAGACTAGGGGGGCCCCAGCCTAAGCTTAGGGGTGCCCTAGCCTAAGATTGCGGTGACCTAGCCTAGCCTAGGGGTGCCCTAGGTTTAGGCTAGGGGAGCCCTAGCCTTAGCCTAAGCCTATGGGTGCCCTAGCCTAAGCCTAGGGGTGCCCTAGCCTAAGCCTAGGGGTGCCCTAGCCTAAGCCTAGGGGTGCCCTAGCCTTAGGCTAGCGGAACCCTAACCTTAGCCTAAGCCTAGGGGTGCCCTAGCCCAAGCCTAGGGGTGGCCTAGCCTAAGCCTAATGGTGCCCTAGCCTAAGCCTAGGGGTGCCCTAGCCTAAGACTAGGGGTGCCCTAGCCTAAGGCAAGGGGTGCCCAAGCCTTAGTCTAGTGGAGCCCTAGCCTTAGCCTAAGCCTAGGGGTGCCCTAGCCTAAGCCGAGGGGTGCCCTACCCTACGCCTAGGGGTGCCCTACCTTAAGCCTAGGGGTGCCCTAGCCTAAGCCTAGGCTTGCCCTAGCCTTAGGCTAGCTGAGCCCTAGCCTAAGCCTAAGCCTTGGGGTGCCCTAGCCTAAGCCTAGGGGTGCCCTAGCCTAAGCCTAGGGGTGCCATAGCCTTAGGATAGAGGAGCCCTAGCCTTAGCCTAAGCCTAGGAGTGCCCTAGCCTAAGACTAGGGGTGCCCTAGCCTATGCTTAGGGGTGCCCTAGACTAAGCATTGGGGTGCCCTAGCCTAAGCCTAGGGGTGCCCTAGGGTTAGGCTAGGGGAGCCCTAGCCTTAGC
This sequence comes from Tenrec ecaudatus, assembly GCF_050624435.1. NCBI lineage: Eukaryota > Metazoa > Chordata > Mammalia > Afrosoricida > Tenrecidae > Tenrec > Tenrec ecaudatus. The sequence continues at coordinate 1,134,579 of NW_027457643.1, forward strand.
CTAAGCCTAGTGGTGCCCTAGCCTAAGCCTATGGGTGCCTTAGCCTTAGGCTAGGGGAGCCCTAGCCTTAGCCTAAGCCTAGGGGTGCCCTAGTCTAAGCTTTGGTGCCCTATCCTAAGCCTAGGGGTGCCCTAGCCTAAGCCTAGGGGTGCCCTAGCCTTAGGCTAGGAGAGCCCTAACTTAGCCTAAGCCTACGGGTGCCCTATCCCAAGCCTTGGGGTGCCCTAGCCTAAGGCTAGGGGTGCCCTAGCCTAAGCCTAGAGGTGCCCTACCCTAAGCCTAGGGGTGCCCTAGACTAAGCCTAGGGGTGCTCTATCCTTAGGCTAGCTGAACCCTAGCCTTAGCCTAAGCCTAGGGGTGCCCTAGCCTAAGCCTATGGGTGCCCAGCCTAAGCCAAGGGGTGCCCTAACCTAAGCTTAGGGGTGCCTTAGCCTTAGGCTGGCTGAGCCCTAGCGTTAGCCTAAGCCTAGTGGTGCCCTAGCCTAAGCCTAGGCGTGCCCTAGCCTAAGCCGATGGGTGCCCTACCCTAAGCCTGGGGGTGCCCTAGCCTAAGCCTAGGCTTGCCCTAGCCTTAGGCTAGCTGAGCCCTAGCCTAGCCTAAGCCTAGGGGTGCCCTATCCTAAGCCTAGGGGTGCCCTAGCCTTAGGCTAGGGGAGCCCTAGCCTTAGCATAAGCCTAGTGGTGCCCTAGCCTAATCCTAGTGGTGCCCTATCCTACGCATAGGGTGCCCTAGCCTAAGCCTAGGGGTGCCCTAGCCTAAGCCTAGGGGTGCACTAGCCTAAGCCTAGGGGTGCCCTAGCCTTAGTCTAGTGGAGCCCTAGCCTTAGCCTAAGAGTAGGGGTGCCCTAGCCTAAGCCTAGATGTGCCCTAGCATAAGCCTAGGGGTGCCCTACCCTAAGCCTAGGGGTGCCATAGCCTAAGCCTAGGGGTGCCCTAGCCTAAGCTTAGGGGTGCCCTAGCCTAAGCCTAGGGGTGCCCTAGCCTAAGCCTAGTTGTGCCCTAGCCTAAGCCTAGGGTTGCCCTAGCCTAAGCCTAGGGGTGCCCTAGCCTAAGTCTAGGATTGCCCTAGCCTTAGGCTAGCTGAGCCCTAGCCTAAGCCTAAGCCTAGAGGTGCCCTAGCCTAAGCCTATGGGTGCCCTAGCCTAAGCCTAGGGGTGCCATAGCCTTAGGCTAGAGGAGCCGTAGCTTTAGCCTAAGCCTAGGGGTGTCCTAGCCTAAGACTAGGGGTGCACTAGCCTAAGCTTAGGTGTGCCCTAGCCTAAGCCTTGGGGTGACCTAGCCTAAGCCTAGGGGTGCCCTAGAGTTAGGCTAGGGGAGCCCTAGCCTTAGACTAAGCCTAGGGGTGCCCTAGCCTAAGCCTTGGGGTGACCAAGCCTAAGCCTAGGGGTGCCCTAGAGTTAGGCTAGGGGAGCCCTAGCCTTAGACTAAACCTAGGGGTGCCCTAGCCTAAGCCTAGGGGTGCCCTAGCCTAAGCCTAGCGGTGCCCTAGCCTAAGTCAAGGGGTGCCCTCGCCTTAGTCTAGTGGAGCCCTAGCCTTAGCCTAAGCCTAGGGTTGCCCTAGCCTAAGCCGAGGGGTGCCCTACCCTACGCCTAGGGGTGCCCTACCCTAAGCCTAGGGGTGCCCTAGCCTAAGCTTAGGTTTGCCCGAGCCTTAGGCTAGCTGAGCCCTAGCCTAAGCCTAAGCCTAGGGGTGCCCTAGTTTAAGTTTAGGGGTGCCATAGCCTTAGGCTAGACGAGCCCTAGCCTTAGCTTAAGCCTAGAGGTGCCCTAACCTAAAACTAGGGGTGCCCTAGCCTAAGCTTAAGGGTGCCTTAGCCTAAGCCTTGGGGTGCCCTAGCCTAAGCCTAGGGTTGCCCTAGGGTTAGTCTATGGGAGCCCTAGCCTTAGCCTAAGCCTAGGGGTGCCCTAGCCTAAGCCTAGGGGTGCGCTAGCCTAAGCCTAGGATTGCCCTAGCCTTATGTTAGCTGAGCCCTAGCCTAAGCCTAAGCCTAGAGGTGGCCTAGCCTAAGCCTATTGGTGAACTAGCCTAAGCATAGGGGTGCCATAGCCTTAGGCTAGAGGAGCCCTAGCCTTAGCCTAAGCCTAGGGGTGCCCTAGCCTAAGACTAGGGGTGACCTAGCCTAAGCCTAGACTTGCCCTAGCCTTAGGCTAGCTGAGGCCTAGCCTAAGCCTAAGCCTAGGGGTGCCCTAGCCTAAGCCTAGGGGTGCCCTAGCCTAACCCTAGTGGTGCCCTAGCCTTAGGCTAGGGGAACACTAGCCTTAGCCTAAGCTTAGGGGTGCCCTAGCCCAAGCCTAGGCATGCCCTAGCCTAAGCCGAGGGGTGCCCTACCCTAAGCCTAGGGGTGCCAGAGCCTAAGCCTAGGCTTGCCCTAGCCTAAGCCTAGGGGTGCCATAGCCTTAGGCTAGAGGAGCCCAAGCCTTAGCCTAAGCCTAGGGTGTCCTAGCCTAAGACTATGGGTGCCCTAGCCTAAGCTTAGGGGTGCCCTAGCCAAAGCCTTGGGGTGACCTTGCCTAAGACTAGGGGTGCCCTCGGGTTAGGCTAGGGGAGCCCTAGCCTTAGCCTAAGCCTAGGGGTGCCCTAGCCTAAGCCTAGGGGTGCCCTTGCCTAAGCCTAAGGGTGCCCTAGCCTAAGCCTAGGGGTGCCCTAGCCTTAGGCTAGCGGAGCCCTAGCCTCAGCCTAAGCCTCGGGGTGCCCTAGCCTAAGCCTAGTGGTGCCCTATCCTAAGCCTAGGGGTGCCCTAGCCTAAGCCTAGGGGTGTCCTAGCCTTAGGCTAGGGGAGCCCTAACCTTAGCCTAAGCCTAGGGGTGCCCTCGCCCAAGCCTAGGGGTGCCCTAGCCTAAGCCTTGGGGTACCTTAGCCTAAGCCTAGGGGTGCCCTAGCCTAAGCCTAGGGGTGCCCTAGCCATAGTCTACTGAGGGCCTAGCCTTAGCCTAAGCCTAGGGGTGACCTAGCCTAAGCCTAGATGTGCCCTAGCCTAAGCCGAGGGGTGCCCTACCCTACGCCTAGGGGTGCCCTAGCCTAAGCCTAGGGGTGCCCTAGCCTAAGCCTAGGCTTGCCCTAGCCTTAGGCTAGCTGAGCCCTAGCCTAAGCCTAAGCCTAGGGGTGCCCTAGCCTAAGCCTAGGGGTGCCCAACCTAAGCCTAGGGGTGCCATATCCTTAGGTTAGAGGAGCCCTAGCCTTAGCCTAAGCCTAGGGGTGCCCTAGCCTAAGACTAGGGGTGCCCTAGCCTAAGCTTAGGGGTGCCCTAGCCTAAGCCTTGGGGTGCCCTAACCTAAGCCTAGGGTTGCCCTACGGTTAGGCTAGGGGAGCCCTAGCCTTAGCCTAAGCCTAGGGGTGCCCTAGCCTAATCCTAGGGGTGCCCTAGCCTAAGCCTAGGGGTGCCCTAGCCTAAGCCTAGGGGTGCTCTAGCCTAAGCCTAGGGGTGCCCTAGCTAAAGCCTTGTTGTGCCCTAGCATAAGCCGAGGGTTTCCCTACCCTAAGCCTAGGGGTGCCCTACCCTAAGCCTAGGGGTGCCCTAGCCTAAGCCTAGGCTTGCCCTAGCCTTAGGCTAGCTGAGCCCTAACCTAAGCCTAAGCTTAGTGGTGCCCTAGCCTAAGCCTAGGGGTGCCCTAGCCTAAGCCTACGGGTGCCATAGCCTTAGGCTAGAGGAGCCCTAGCCTTAGCCTAAGCCCAGGGGTGCCCAAGCCTAAGACTAGGGGTGCCCTAGCCTAAGATTAGGGGTGCCCTAGCCTAAGCCTTGGGGTGCCCTAGCCTAAGCTTAGGGGTTCCCTAGAGTTAGTCTAGGGGAGCCCTAGCCTAAGCCTAAGCCTAGAGGTGCCCTAGCCTAAGTCTTTGGGTGCCCTAGCTTAAGTCTAGGGGTGCCATAGCCTTAGGCTAGAGGAGCCCTCGCCTTAGCCTAAGCCTAGGGGTGCCCTAGCCTAAGCCGAGGGGTGCCCTACCCTACGCCTAGGGGTGCCCTACCCTAAGCCTAGGGGTGCCCTAGCCTAAGCCTAGGCTTGCCCTAGCCTTAGGCTAGCTGAGCCCTAGCCTCAGCCTAAGCCTAGGGGTGCCCTAGCCTAAGCCTAGGGGTGCCCTAGCCTAAGCCTAGGGGTGCCATAGCCTTAGGATAGAGGAGCCCTAGCCTTAGCCTAAGCCTAGGAGTGCCCTAGCCTAAGACTAGGGGTACCCTAGCCTAAGCTTAGGGGTGCCCTAGACTAAGCATTGGGGTGCCCTAGCCTAAGCCTAGGGGTGCCCTAGGGTTAGGCTAGGGGAGCCCTAGCCTTAGCCTAAGCCTAGTGTTGCCCTAGCCTAAGCCTATGGGTGCCTTAGCCTTAGGCTAGGGGAGCCCTAGCCTTAGCCTAAGCCTAGGGGTGCCCTAGCCTAATCCTAGGAGTACCCTAGCCTAAGCTTAGGGGTGCCCTAGACTAAGCATTGGGGTGCCCTAGCCTAAGCCTAGGGGTGCCCTAGCCTTAGGCTAGCTGAACCTTAGCCTTAGCCTAAGCCTAGGGGTGCCCTAGCCTAAGCCTATGGGTGCCCAGCCTAAGCCAAGGGGTGCCCTAACCTAAGTATAGGGGTGCCTTAGCCTTAGGCTGGCTGAGCCCTAGCGTTAGCCTAAGCCTAGTGGTGCCCTAGCCTAAGCCTAGGCGTGACCTAGCCTAAGCCGATGGGTGCCCTACCCTAAGCCTGGGGGTGCCCTAGCCTAAGCCTAGGCTTGCCCTAGCCTTAGGCTAGCTGAGCCCTAGCCTAGCCTAAGCCTAGGGGTGCCCTAGCCTAAGCCTAGGGGTGCCCTAGCCTAAGCCTAGGGGTGCCCTATCCTAAGCCTAGGTGTGCCCTAGCCTTAGGCTAGGGGAGCCCTAGCCTTAGCATAAGCCTAGGGGTGCCCTAGCCTAATCCTAGTGGTGCCCTATCCTACGCATAGGGTGCCCTAGCCTAAGCCTAGGGGTGCCCTAGCCTTAGTCTAGTGGAGCCCTAGCCTTAGCCTAAGAGTAGGGGTGCCCTAGCCTAAGCCTAGATGTGCCCTAGCCTAAGACTAGGGGTGCCCTACCCTAAGCCTAGGGGTGCCATAGCCTAAGCCTAGGGGTGCCCTAGCCTAAGCTTAGGTGTGCCCTAGCCTAAGCCTAGGGGTGCCCTAGCCTAAGCCTAGTTGTGCCCTAGCCTAAGCCGAGGGGTGCCCTACCCTAAGTCTAGGGGTGCCCTAGCCTAAGCCTAGGCTTGCCCTAGCCTTAGGCTAGCTGAGCCCTAGCCTAAGGCTAAGACTAGGGGTGCCCTAGCCTAAGCTTAGGGGTGCCCTAGGGTTAGTCTAGGGGAGCCCTAGCCTTAGCCTAAGCCTAGGGGTGCCCTAGCCTAAGCCTAGGGGTGCCCTAGCCTAAGCCTAGGGGTGCCATAGCCTTAGGATAGAGGAGCCCTAGCCTTAGCCTAAGCCTAGGAGTGCCCTAGCCTAAGACTAGGGGTGCCCTAGCCTATGCTTAGGGGTGCCCTAGACTAAGCATTGGGGTGCCCTAGCCTAAGCCTAGGGGTGCCCTAGGGTTAGGCTAGGGGAGCCCTAGCCTTAGCCTAAGCCTAGTGGTGCCCTAGCCTAAGCCTATGGGTGCCTTAGCCTTAGGCTAGGGGAGCCCTAGCCTTAGCCTAAGCCTCAGGGTGCCCTAGCCTAAGCTTTGGTGCCCTATCCTAAGCCTAGGGGTGCCCTAGCCTAAGCCTAGGGGTGCCCTAGCCTTAGGCTAGGAGAGCCCTAACTTAGCCTAAGCCTACGGGTGCCCTATCCCAAGCCTTGGGGTGCCCTAGCCTAAGGCTAGGGGTGCCCTAGCCTAAGCCTAGAGGTGCCCTACCCTAAGCCTAGGGGTGCCCTAGACTAAGCCTAGGGGTGCCCTAGCCTTAGGGTAGCTGAACCCTAGCCTTAGCCTAAGCCTAGGGGTGCCCTAGCCTAAGCCTATGGGTGCCCAGCCTAAGCCAAGGGGTGCCCTAACCTAAGCTTAGGGGTGCCTTAGCCTTAGGCTGGCTGAGCCCTAGCGTTAGCCTAAGCCTAGTGGTGCCCTAGCCTAAGCCTAGGCGTGCCCTAGCCTAAGCCGATGGGTGCCCTACCCTAAGCCTGGGGGTGCCCTAGCCTAAGCCTAGGCTTGCCCTAGCCTTAGGCTAGCTGAGCCCTAGCCTAGCCTAAGCCTAGGGGTGCCCTATCCTAAGCGTAGGGGTGCCCTAGCCTTAGGCTAGGGGAGCCCTAGCCTTAGCATAAGCCTAGGGGTGCCCTAGCCTAATCCTAGTGGTGCCCTATCCTACGCATAGGGTGCCCTAGCCTAAGCCTAGGGGTGCCCTAGCCTAAGCCTAGGGGTGCACTAGCCTAAGCCTAGGGGTGCCCTAGCCTTAGTCTAGTGGAGCCCTAGCCTTAGCCTAAGAGTAGGGGTGCCCTAGCCTAAGCCTAGATGTGCCCTAGCATAAGCCTAGGGGTGCCCTACCCTAAGCCTAGGGGTGCCATAGCCTAAGCCTAGGGGTGCCCTAGCCTAAGCTTAGGGGTGCCCTAGCCTAAGCCTAGGGGTGCCCTAGCCTAAGCCTAGTTGTGCCCTAGCCTAAGCCTAGGGTTGCCCTAGCCTAAGCCTAGGGGTGCCCTAGCCTAAGTCTAGGATTGCCCTAGCCTTAGGCTAGCTGAGCCCTAGCCTAAGCCTAAGCCTAGAGGTGCCCTAGCCTAAGCCTATGGGTGCCCTAGCCTAAGCCTAGGGGTGCCATAGCCTTAGGCTAGAGTAGCCCTAGCTTTAGCCTAAGCCTAGGGGTGTCCTAGCCTAAGACTAGGGGTGCACTAGCCTAAGCTTAGGTGTGCCCTAGCCTAAGCCTTGGGGTGACCTAGCCTAAGCCTAGGGGTGCCCTAGAGTTAGGCTAGGGGAGCCCTAGCCTTAGACTAAGCCTAGGGGTGCCCTAGCCTAAGCCTTGGGGTGACCAAGCCTAAGCCTAGGGGTGCCCTAGAGTTAGGCAAGGGGAGCCCTAGCCTTAGACTAAGCCTAGGGGTGCCCTAGCCTAAGCCTAGGGGTGCCCTAGCCTAAGCCTAGCGGTGCCCTAGCCTAAGTCTAGGGGTGCCCTCGCCTTAGTCTAGTGGAGCCCTAGCCTTAGCCTAAGCCTAGGGTTGCCCTAGCCTAAGCCGAGGGGTGCCCTACCCTACGACTAGGGGTGCCCTACCCTAAGCCTAGGGGTGCCCTAGCCTAAGCTTAGGTTTGCCCGAGCCTTAGGCTAGCTGAGCCCTAGCCTAAGCCTAAGCCTAGGGGTGCCCTAGTTTAAGTTTAGGGGTGCCATAGCCTTAGGCTAGACGAGCCCTAGCCTTAGCTTAAGCCTAGAGGTGCCCTAACCTAAAACTAGGGGTGCCCTAGCCTAAGCTTAAGGGTGCCTTAGCCTAAGCCTTGGGGTGCCCTAGCCTAAGCCTAGGGTTGCCCTAGGGTTAGTCTATGGGAGCCCTAGCCTTAGCCTAAGCCTAGGGGTGCCCTAGCCTAAGCCTAGGGGTGCGCTAGCCTAAGCCTAGGATTGCCCTAGCCTTATGTTAGCTGAGCCCTAGCCTAAGCCTAAGCCTAGAGGTGGCCTAGCCTAAGCCTATTGGTGAACTAGCCTAAGCATAGGGGTGCCATAGCCTTAGGCTAGAGGAGCCCTAGCCTTAGCCTAAGCCTAGTGGTGCCCTAGCCTAAGACTAGGGGTGACCTAGCCTAAGCCTAGACTTGCCCTAGCCTTAGGCTAGCTGAGCCCTAGCCTAAGCCTAAGCCTAGGGGTGCCCTAGCCTAAGCCTAGGGGTGCCCTAGCCTAACCCTAGTGGTGCCCTAGCCTTAGGCTAGGGGAACACTAGCCTTAGCCTAAGCTTAGGGGTGCCCTAGCCCAAGCCTAGGCATACCCTAGCCTAAGCCGAGGGGTGCCCTACCCTAAGCCTAGGGGTGCCAGAGCCTAAGCCTAGGCTTGCCCTAGCCTAAGCCTAGGGGTGCCATAGCCTTAGGCTAGAGGAGCCCAAGCCTTAGCCTAAGCCTAGGGTGTCCTAGCCTAAGACTATGGGTGCCCTAGCCTAAGCTTAGGGGTGCCCTAGCCAAAGACTTGGGGTGACCTTGCCTAAGCCTAGGGGTGCCCTCGGGTTAGGCTAGGGGAGCCCTAGCCTTAGCCTAAGCCTAGGGGTGCCCTAGCCTAAGCCTAGGGGTGCCCTTGCCTAAGCCTAGGGGTGCCCTAGCCTAAGCCTAGGGGTGCCCTAGCCTTAGGCTAGCGGAGCCCTAGCCTCAGCCTAAGCCTCGGGGTGCCCTAGCCTAAGCCTAGTGGTGCCCTATCCTAAGCCTAGGGGTGCCCTAGCCTAAGCCTAGGGGTGTCCTAGCCTTAGGCTAGGGGAGCCCTAACATTAGCCTAAGCCTAGGGGTGCCCTAGCCCAAGCCTAGGGGTGCCCTAGCCTAAGCCTTGGGGTACCTTAGCCTAAGCCTAGGGGTGCCCTAACCTAAGCCTAGGGGTGCCCTAGCCATAGTCTACTGAGGGCCTAGCCTTAGCCTAAGCCTAGGGGTGACCTAGCCTAAGCCTAGATGTGCCCTAGCCTAAGCCGAGGGGTGCCCTACCCTACGCCTAGGGGTGCCCTAGCCTAAGCCTAGGGGTGCCCTAGCCTAAGCCTAGGCTTGCCCTAGCCTTAGGCTAGCTGAGCCCTAGCCTAAGCCTAAGCCTAGGGGTGCCCTAGCCTAAGCCTAGGGGTGCCCAACCTAAGCCTAGGGGTGCCATATCCTTAGGTTAGAGTAGCCCTAGCCTTAGCCTAAGCCTAGGGGTGCCCTAGCCTAAGACTAGGGGTGCCCTAGCCTAAGCTTAGGGGTGCCCTAGCCTAAGCCTTGGGGTGCCCTAACCTAAGCCTAGGGTTGCCCTACGGTTAGGCTAGGGGAGCCCTAGCCTTAGCCTAAGCCTAGGGGTGCCCTAGCCTAATCCTAGGGGTGCCCTAGCCTAAGCCTAGGGGTGCCCTACCCTAAGCCTAGGGGTGCCCTACCCTAAGCCTAGGGGTGCCCTAGCCTAAGCCTAGGCTTGCCCTAGCCTTAGGCTAGCTGAGCCCTAACCTAAGCCTAAGCTTAGGGGTGCCCTAGCCTAAGCCTAGGGGTGCCCTAGCCTAAGCCTACGGGTGCCATAGCCTTAGGCTAGAGGAGCCCTAGCGTTAGCCTAAGCCTAGGGGTGCCCAAGCCTAAGACTAGGGGTGCCCTAGCCTAAGCTTAGGGGTGCCCTAGCCTAAGCCTTGGGGTGCCCTAGCCTAAGCTTAGGGGTTCCCTAGAGTTAGTCTAGGGGAGCCCTAGCCTAAGCCTAAGCCTAGAGGTGCCCTAGCCTAAGTCTTTGGGTGCCCTAGCTTAAGTCTAGGGGTGCCATAGCCTTAGGCTAGAGGAGCCCTCGCCTTAGCCTAAGCCTAGGGGTGCCCTAGCCTAAGCCGAGGGGTGCCCTACCCTACGCCTAGGGGTGCCCTACCCTAAGCCTAGGGGTGCCCTAGCCTAAGCCTAGGCTTGCCCTAGCCTTAGGCTAGCTGAGCCCTAGCCTAAGCCTAAGCCTAGGGGTGCCCTAGCCTAAGCCTAGGGGTGCCCTAGCCTAAGCCTAGGGGTGCCATAGCCTTAGGATAGAGGAGCCCTAGCCTTAGCCTAAGCCTAGGAGTGCCCTAGCCTAAGACTAGGGGTACCCTAGCCTAAGCTTAGGGGTGCCCTAGACTAAGCATTGGGGTGCCCTAGCCTAAGCCTAGGGGTGCCCTAGGGTTAGGCTAGGGGAGCCCTAGCCTTAGCCTAAGCCTAGTGTTGCCCTAGCCTAAGCCTATGGGTGCCTTAGCCTTAGGCTAGGGGAGCCCTAGCCTTAGCCTAAGCCTAGGGGTGCCCTAGCCTAATCCTAGGAGTACCCTAGCCTAAGCTTAGGGGTGCCCTAGACTAAGCATTGGGGTGCCCTAGCCTAAACCTAGGGGTGCCCTAGCCTTAGGCTAGCTGAACCTTAGCCTTAGCCTAAGCCTAGGGGTTCCCTAGCCTAAGCCTATGGGTGCCCAGCCTAAGCCAAGGGGTGCCCTAACCTAAGTTTAGGGGTGCCTTAGCCTTAGGCTGGCTGAGCCCTAGCGTTAGCCTAAGCCTAGTGGTGCCCTAGCCTAAGCCAGGCGTGACCTAGCCTAAGCCGATGGGTGCCCTACCCTAAGCCTGGGGGTGCCCTAGCCTAAGCCTAGGCTTGCCCTAGCCTTAGGTTAGCTGAGCCCTAGCCTAGCCTAAGCCTAGGGGTGCCCTAGCCTAAGCCTAGGGGTGCCCTAGCCTAAGCCTAGGGGTGCCCTATCCTAAGCCTAGGTGTGCCCTAGCCTTAGGCTAGGGGAGCCCTAGCCTTAGCATAAGCCTAGGGGTGCCCTAGCCTAATCCTAGTGGTGCCCTATCCTACGCATAGGGTGCCCTAGCCTAAGCCTAGGGGTGCCCTAGCCTTAGTCTAGTGGAGCCCTAGCCTTAGCCTAAGAGTAGGGGTGCCCTAGCCTAAGCCTAGATGTGCCCTAGCCTAAGACTAGGGGTGCCCTACCCTAAGCCTAGGGGTGCCATAGCCTAAGCCTAGGGGTGCCCTAGCCTAAGCTTAGGTGTGCCCTAGCCTAAGCCTAGGGGTGCCCTAGCCTAAGCCTAGTTGTGCCCTAGCCTAAGCCGAGGGGTGCCCTACCCTAAGTCTAGGGGTGCCCTACCCTAAGCCTAGGCTTGCCCTAGCCTTAGGCTAGCTGAGCCCTAGCCTAAGGCTAAGACTAGGGGTGCCCTAGCCTAAGCTTAGGGGTGCCCTAGGGTTAGTCTAGGGGAGCCCTAGCCTTAGCCTAAGCCTAGGGGTGCCCTAGCCTAAGCCTAGGGGTGCCCTAGCCTAAGTCTAGGATTGCCCTAGCCTTAGGCTAGCTGAGCCCTAGCCTAAGCCTAAGCCTAGATGTGCCCTAGCCTAAGCCTATGGGTGCCCTAGCCTAAGCCTAGGGGTGCCATAGCCTTAGGCTAGAGGAGCCGTAGCCTTAGCCTAAGCCTAGGGGTGTCCTAGCCTAAGACTAGGGGTGCACTAGCCTAAGCTTAGGTGTGCCCTAGCCTAAGCCTTGGGGTGACCTAGCCTAAGCCTAGGGGTGCCCTAGAGTTAGGCTAGGAGAGCCCTAGCCTTAGACTAAGCCTTGGGGTGCCCTAGCCTAAGCCTTGAGGTGACCTAGCCTAAGCCTAGGGGTGCCCTAGAGTTAGGCTAGGGGAGCCCTAGCCTTAGACTAAGCCTACGGGTGCCCTAGCCTAAGCCTAGGGGTGCCCTAGCCTAAGCCTAGCGGTGCCCTAGCCTAAGTCTAGGGGTGCCGTAGCCTTAGTCTAGTGGAGCCCTAGCCTTAGCCTAAGCCTAGGGTTGCCCTAGCCTAAGCCGAGGGGTGCCCTACCCTACGCCTAGGGGTGCCCTACCCTAAGCCTAGGGGTGCCCTAGCCTAAGCTTAGGTTTGCCTGAGCCTTAGGCTAGCTGAGCCCTAGCCTAAGCCTAAGCCTAGGGGTGCCCTAGCTTAAGTTTAGGGGTGCCATAGCCTTAGGCTAGACGAGCCCTAGCCTTAGCTTAAGCCTAGAGGTGCCCTAGCCTAAAACTAGGGGTACCCTAGCCTAAGCTTAAGGGTGCCCTAGCCTAAGCCTTGGGGTGCCCTAGCCTAAGCCTAGGGTTGCCCTAGGGTTAGTCTATGGGAGCCCTAGCCTTAGCCTAAGCCTAGGGGTGCCCTAGCCTAAGCCTAGGGGTGCGCTAGCCTAAGCCTAGGATTGCCCTAGCCTTATGTTAGCTGAGCCCTAGCCTAAGCCTAAGCCTAGAGGTGCCCTAGCCTAAGCCTATTGGTGAACTAGCCTAAGCATAGGGGTGCCATAGCCTTAGGCTAGAGGAGCCCTAGCCTTAGCCTAAGCCTAGGGGTGCCCTAGCCTAAGACTAGGGGTGACCTAGCCTAAGCCTAGACTTGCCCTAGCCTTAGGCTAGCTGAGCCCTAGCATAAGCCTAAGCCTAGGGGTGCCCTAGCCTAAGCCTAGGGGTGCCCTAGCCTAACCCTAGTGGTGCCCTAGCCTTAGGCTAGGGGAACACTAGCCTTAGCCTAAGCTTAGGGGTGCCCTAGCCCAAGCCTAGGCGTGCCGTAGCCTAAGCCTAGGGGTGCGCTAGCCTAAGCCTAGGATTGCCCTAGCCTTATGTTAGCTGAGCCCTAGCCTAAGCATAAGCCTAGCGTTGCCCTAGCCTAAGCCTAGGCGTGCCCTAGCCTAAGCCTAGGGGTGCCATAGCCTTAGGCTAGAGGAGCCCAAGCCTTAGCCTAAGCCTAGGGTGTCCTAGCCTAAGACTAGGGGTGCCCTAGCCTAAGCTTAGGGGTGCCCTAGCCAAAGCCTTGGGGTGACCTAGCCTAAGCCTAGGGGTGCCCTCGGGTTAGGCTAGGGGAGCCCTAGCCTTAGCCTAAGCCTAGGGGTGCCCTAGCCTAAGCCTAGGGGTGCCCTTGCCTAAGCCTAGGGGTGCCCTAGCCTAAGCCTAGGGGTGCCCTAGCCTTAGGCTAGCGGAGCCCTAACCTTAGCCTAAGCCTCGGGGTGCCCTAGCCTAAGCCTAGTGGTGCCCTATCCTAAGCCTAGGGGTGCCCTAGCCTAAGCCTAGGGGTGTCCTAGCCTTAGGCTAGGGGAGCCCTAACCTTAGCCTAAGCCTAGGGGTGCCCTAGCCCAAGCCTAGGGGTGCCCTAGCCTAAGCCTTGGGGTACTTTAGCCTAAGCCTAGGGGTGCCCTAGCCTAAGCCTAGGGGTGCCCTAGCCATAGTCTACTGGAGGCCTAGCCTTAGCCTAAGCCTAGGGGTGACCTAGCCTAAGCCTAGATGTGCCCTAGCCTAAGCCGAGGGGTGCCCTACCCTACGCCTAGGGGTGCCCTAGCCTAAGCCTAGGGGTGCCCTAGCCTAAGCCTATGCTTGCCCTAGCCTTAGGCTAGCTGAGCCCTAGCCTAAGCCTAAGCCTAGGGGTGCCCTAGCCTAAGCCAAGGGGTGCCCTAGCCTAAGCCTAGGGGTGCCATATCCTTAGGTTAGAGGAGCCCTAGCCTTAGCCTAAGCCTAGGGGTGCCCTAGCCTAAGACTAGGGGTGCCCTAGCCTAAGCTTAGGGGTGCCCTAGCCTAAGCCTTGGGGTGCCCTAGCCTAAGCCTAGGGTTGCCCTACGGTTAGGCTAGGGGAGCCCTAGCCTTAGCCTAAGCCTAGGGGTGCCCTAGCCTAATCCTAGGGGTGCCCTAGCCTAAGCCTAGGGGTGCCCTAGCCTAAGCCTAGGGGTGCTCTAGCCTAAGCCTAGGGGTGCCCTAGCTAAAGCCTAGGGGTGCCCTCGGGTTAGGCTAGGGGAGCCCTAGCCTTAGCCTAAGCCTCGGGGTGCCCTAGCCTAAGCCTAGGGGTGCCCTTGCCTAAGCCTAGGGGTGCCCTAGCCTAAGCCTAGGGGTGCCCTAGCCTTAGGCTAGCGGAGCCCTAACCTTAGCCTAAGCCTCGGGGTGCCCTAGCCTAAGCCTAGTGGTGCCCTATCCTAAGCCTAGGGGTGCCCTAGCCTAAGCCTAGGGGTGTCCTAGCCTTAGGCTAGGGGAGCCCTAACCTTAGCCTAAGCCTAGGGGTGCCCTAGCCCAAGCCTAGGGGTGCCCTAGCCTAAGCCTTGGGGTACCTTAGCCTAAGCCTAGGGGTGCCCTAGCCTAAGCCTAGGGGTGCCCTAGCCATAGTCTACTGGAGGCCTAGCCTTAGCCTAAGACTAGGGGTGACCTAGCCTAAGCCTAGATGTGCCCTAGCCTAAGCCGAGGGGTGCCCTACCCTACGCCTAGGGGTGCCCTAGCCTAAGCCTAGGGGTGCCCTAGCCTAAGCCTAAGCTTGCCCTAGCCTTAGGCTAGCTGAGCCCTAGCCTAAGCCTAAGCCTAGGGGTGCCCTAGCCTAAGCCAAGGGGTGCCCTAGCCTAAGCCTAGGGGTGCCATATCCTTAGGTTAGAGGAGCCCTAGCCTTAGCCTAAGCCTAGGGGTGCCCTAGCCTAAGACTAGGGGTGCCCTAGCCTAAGCTTAGGGGTGCCCTAGCCTAAGCCTTGGGGTGCCCTAGCCTAAGCCTAGGGTTGCCCTACGGTTAGGCTAGGGGAGCCCTAGCCTTAGCCTAAGCCTAGGGGTGCCCTAGCCTAATTCTAGGGGTGCCCTAGCCTAAGCCTAGGGGTGCCCTAGCCTAAGCCTAGGGGTGCTCTAGCCTAAGCCTAGGGGTGCCCTAGCTAAAGCCTTGTTGTGCCCTAGCATAAGCCGAGGGGTATCCTACCCTAAGCCTAGGGGTGCCCTACGCTAAGCCTAGGGGTGCCCTAGCCGAAGCCTAGGCTTGCCCTAGCCTTAGGCTAGCTGAGCCCTAACCTAAGCCTAAGCTTAGGGGTGCCCTAGCCTAAGCCTAGGGGTGCCCTAGCCTAAGCCTACGGGTGCCATAGCCTTAGGCTAGAGGAGCCTTAGCCTTAGCCTAAGCCTAGGGGTGCCCAAGCCTAAGACTAGGGGTGCCCTAGCCTAAGCTTAGGGGTGCCCTAGCCTAAGCCTTGGGGTGCCCTAGCCTAAGCTTAGGGGTTCCCTAGAGTTAGTCTAGGGGAGCCCTAGCCTAAGCCTAAGCCTAGAGGTGCCCTAGCCTAAGCCTAGGGGTTCCCTAGCCTAACCTTAGGCGTGCCCTAGCCTAAGCCGGGAGGTGCCCTACGCTAAGCCTTGGGGTGCCCTAGCCTAAGCCTAGGCTTGCCCTAGCCGTAGGCTAGCTGAGCCCTAGCCTAAGCCTAAGCCTAGGGGTGCCCTAGCCTAAGCCTTGGGGTGCCCTAGCCTAAGCCTAGGGGTGCTCTAGCCTAAGCCTAGGGGTGCCCTAGCCTAACCCTAGGGGTGCCCTAGACTTAGGCTAGGGGAGCCCTAGCCTTAGCCTAAGCCTAGGGGTGCCCTAGCCTAAGCCAAGTGGTGCCCTATCCTAAGCCTAGGGGTGCCCTAGCCTAAGCCTAGGGGTGCCCTAGCCTAAGCCTAGGGGTGCCCTTGCCTAAGCCTAGGGGTGCCCTAGCCTTAGGCTAGAGGAGCCCTAGCCTTAGCCTAAGCCTAGGCGTGCCCTAGCCTAAGACTAGGGGTGCCCTAGCCTAAGCTTAGGGGTGCCCTTGACTAAGCCTTGGGGTGCCCTAGCCTAAGCCTAGGGGTGCCCTATGGTTAGGCTTGGGGAGCCCTAGCCTTAGCCTACGCCTAGGGATGCCCTAGCCTAAACTTTGCTGCCCTATCCTAAGCCTAGGGGTGCCCTAGCCTAAGCCTAGGGGTGCCCTAGCCTTAGGCTAGGAGAGCCCTAACCTTAGCCTAAGCCTAGGGGTGCCCTATCCCAAGCCTTGGGGTGCCCTAGCGTAAGCCTAGGGGTGCCCTAGCCTAAGCCTAGGGGTGCCCTAGCCTAAGCTTAGGGGTGCCCTAGCCTAAGCCGAGGGGTGCCCTACCCTACGCCTAGGGGTGCCCTACCCTAAGCCTAGGGGTGCCCTAGCCTAAGCCTAGGCTTGCCCTAGCCTTAGGCTAGCTGAGCCCTAGCCTAAGCCTAAGCCTAGGGATGCCCTAGCCTAAACTTTGCTGCCCTATCCTAAGCCTAGGGGTGCCCTAGCCTAAGCCTAGGGGTGCCCTAGCCTTAGGCTAGGAGAGCCCTAACCTTAGCCTAAGCCTAGGGGTGCCCTATCCCAAGCCTTGGGGTGCCCTAGCCTAAGCCTAGGGGTGCCCTAGCCTAAGCCTAGGGGTGCCCTAGCTTAAGCTTAGGGGTGCCCTAGCCTAAGCCAAGGGGTGCCCTACCCTACACCTAGGGGTGCCCTACCCTAAGCCTAGGGGTGCCCTAGACTAAGCCTAGGCTTGCCCTAGCCTTAGGCTAGCTGAGCCCTAGCCTAAGCCTAAGCCTAGGGGTGCCCTAGCCTAAGCCTAGGGGTGCCCTAGCCTTAGTCTACTGGAGCCCTAGCCCTAGCCTAAGCCGAGGGGTGCCCTACCCTACGCCTAGGGGTGCCCTATCCTAAGCCTAGGGGTGCCCTAGCCTAAGTTTAGGCTTGCCCTAGCCTTCGGCTAGCTGAGCCCTAGCCTAAGCCTAAGCCTAGGGGTGCCCTAGCCTAAGCCTAGGGGTGCCCTAGCCTAAGCCTAGGGGTGCCATATCCTTAGGCTAGAGGAGCCCTAGCCTTAGCCTAAGCCTAGGGGTGCCCTAGCCTAAGACTAGGGGTGCCCTAGCCTAAGCTTAGGGGTTCCCTAGCCTAAGCCTTGGGGTGCCCTAGCCTAAGCCTAGGGGTGCCCTACGGTTAGGCTAGGGGAGCCCTAGCCTTAGCCTAAGCCTAGGGGTGCCCTAGCCTAAGCCTAGGGGTGCCCTAGCCTAAGCCTAGGGGTGCCCTAGCCTAAGCCTAGGGGTGCCCTAGCCTAAGCCTAGTTGTGCCCTAGCATAAGCCGAGGGGTGCCCTACCCTAAGCCTAGGGGTGCCCTACCCTAAGCCTAGGCTTGCCCTAGCCTTAGGCTAGCTGAGCCCTAACCTAAGTCTAAGCTTAGGGGTGCCCTAGCCTAAGCCTAGGGGTGCCCTAGCCTAAGCCTACGGGTGCCATAGCCTTAGGCTAGAGGAGCCCTAGCCTTAGCCTAAGCCTAGGGGTGCCCTAGCCTAAGACTAGGGGTGCCCTAGCCTAAGCTTAGGGGTGCCCTAGCCTAAGCCTTGGGGTGCCCTAGCCTAAGCTTAGGGGTTCCCTAGAGTTAGTCTAGGGGAGCCCTAGCCTAAGCCTAAGCCTAGAGGTGCCCTAGCCTAAGCCTAGGGGTGCCCTAGCCTAACCCTTGGTGCCCTAGCCTTAGGCTAGGGGAACACTAGCCTTACCCTAAGCCTAGGGGTTCCCTAGCCTAACCTTATACGTGCCCTAGCCTAAGCCGAGAGGTGCCCTACCCTTAGCCTTGGGGTGCCCTAGCCTAAGCCTAGGCTTGCCCTAGCCGTAGGCTAGCTGAGCCCTAGCCTAAGCCTAAGCCTAGGGGTGCCCTAGCCTAAGCCTTGGGGTGCCCTAGCCTAACCCTAGGGGTGCCCTAGCCTAAGCCTAGGGGTGCCCTAGCCTAAGCCAAGTGGTGCCCTATCCTAAGCCTAGGGGAGCCCTATCCTAAGCCTAGGGGTGCCCTAGCCATAGGCTAGGGGAGCCCTAGTCTTAGCCTAAGCCTAGGGGTGCCCTAGCCCAAGCCTAGGGGTGCCCTAGCCTAAGGCTAGGGGTGCCCAAGCCTTAGTCTAGTGGAGCCCTTGCCTTAGCCTAAGCCTAGGGGTGCCCTAGCCTAAGCCTAGATGTGCCCTAGCCTAAGCCGAGGGGTGCCCTACCCGACGCCTAGGGGTGCCCTACCCTAAGCCTAGGGGTGCCCTAGCCTAAGCCTAGGGTGCCCTAGCCTAAGCCTAGGGGTGCCATAGCCTTACGCTAGACGAGCCCTAGCCTTAGCCTAAGCCTAGGAGTGCCCCAGCCTAAGAGTAGGGGTGCCCTAGCCTAAGGTAGGGGTGCCCTAGCCTAAGCCTTGGGGTGCCCTAGCCTAAGCCTAGGGGTGCCCTAGGGTTAGGCAAGGGGAGCCCTAGCCTTAGCCTAAGCCTAGGGGTGCCCTAGCCTAAGCCTAGGGGTGCCCTACCCTAAGCCTAGGGATGCCCTAGCCTAAGCCTAGGCGTGCCCTAGCCTAAGCCTAGGGGTGCCCTAGCCTAAGCCTAGGGGTGCCCTAGCCTAAGCCTAGGGGTGCCCTAGCCTTAGGCTAGAGGAGCCCTAGCCTTAGCCTAAGCCTAGGCGTGCCCTAGCCTAAGACTAGGGGTGCCCTAGCCTAAGCTTAGGGGTGCCCTTGACTAAGCCTTGGGGTGCCCTAGCCTAAGCCTAGGGGTGCCCTATGCTTAGGCTTGGGGAGCCCTAGCCTTAGCCTAAGCCTAGGGATGCCCTAGCCTAAGCTTTGCTGCCCTATCCCAAGCCTTGGGGTGCCCTAGCCTAAGCCTAGGGGTGCCCTAGCCTAAGCCTAGTGGTGCCCTAGCTAAGGCTAGGGGTGCCCTAGCCTAAGCCTAGGGGTGCCCTAACCTAAGCCTAGGGGTGCCCTAGCCTAAGCCTAGGGGTGCCCTAGCCTTAGGCTAGCTGAGCCCTAGCCTTAGCCTAAGCCTAGGGGTGCCCTAGCCTAAGCCTATGGGTGCCCAGCTTAAGCCAAAGGGTGCCCTAACCTAAGTTTAGGGTGCCTTAGCCTTAGGCTAGCTGAGCCCTAGCCTTAGCCTAAGCCTAGGGGTGCCCTAGCCTAAGCCTAGTCGTGCCCTAGCCTAAGCCGAGGGGTGCCCTACCCTAAGCCTGGGGGTGCCCTAGCCTAAGCCTAGGCTTGCCCTAGCCTTAGGCTAGCTGAGCCCTAGCCTAGCCTAAGCCTAGGGGAGCCCTAACCTAAGCCTAGGGGTGCCCTAGCCTTAGGCTAGGGGATCCCTAGCCTTAGCCTAAGCTTAGGGGTGCCCTAGCCTAATCCTAGTGGTGGCCTATCCTAAGCCTAGGGGTGCCCTAGCCTAAGCCAAGGGGTGCCCTAGCCTAAGCCTAGGGGTGCCCTAGCGTTAGTCTAGTGGAGCCCTAGCCTTAGCTTAAATCTAGGGGTGCCCTAGCCTAAGCCTAGATGTGCCCTAGCCTAAGCCTAGGTGTGCCCTACCCTAAGCCTAGGGGTGCCATAGCCTAAGCCTAGGGGTGCCCTAGCCTAAGCTTAGGGGTGCCCTAGCCTAAGCCTAGGGGTGCCCTAGCCTAAGCCTAGTTGTGCCCTAGCATAAGCCGAGGGGTGCCCTACTCTAAGCCTAGGGGTGCCCTAGCCTAAGCCTAGGCTTGCCATAGCCTTAGGCTAGCTGAACCCTAGCCTAAGCCTAAGCCTAGGGGTGCCCTAGCCTAATCTTTGGGGTGCCCTAGCCTACGCCTTGGGGTGCCCTAGCCAAAGCCTAGGGGTGCCCTAGGGTTAGTCTAGGGGAGGCCTAGCCTTAGCCTAAGCCTAGAGGTACCCTAGCCTAAGCCTCGGGGTGCCCTAGCCTAAGCCTAGGGTTGCAATAGCCTTAGGCTAGAGGAGCCGTAGCCTTAGCCTAAGCCTAGGGGTGTCCTAGCCTAAGACTAGGGGTGCACTAACCTAAGCTTAGGGGTGCCCTAGCCTAAGCCTTGGGGTGACCTAGCCTAACCCTAGGGGTTCCCTAGGGTTAGGCTAGGGGAGCCCGAGCCTTAGACTAAGCCTAGTGGTGCTCTAGCCTAAGCCTAGGGGTGCCCTAGCCTAAGTCTAGGGGTGCCCTAGCCTTAGTCTAGTGGAGCCCTAGCCTTAGCCTAAGCCTAAATGTGCCCTACCCTAAGCTTAGATGTGCCCTAGCCTAAGCCGAGGGGTGCCCTACCCTACGCCTAGGGGTGCCCTACCCTAAGCCTAGGGGTGCCCTAGCCTAAGCTTAGGTTTGCCCGAACCTTAGGCTAGCTGAGCCCTAGCCTAAGCCTAAGCCTAGGGGTGCCCTAGCCTAAGCATAGGGGTGCCATAGCCTTAGGCTAGACGAGCCCTAGCCTTAGCTTAAGCCTACGGGTTACCTAGCCTAAGACTAGGGGTGCCCTAGACTAAGCTTAGGGGTGCCCTCGACTAAGCCTTGGGGTGCCCTAGCCTAAGCCTAGGGGTGCCCTAGGGTTAGTCTATGGGAGCCCTAGCCTTAGCCTAAGCCTAGGAGTGCCCTAGCCTAAGCCTAGTGGTGCGCTAGCCTAAGCCTAGGATTGCCCTAGCCTTAGGCTAGCTGAGCCCTGGCCTAAGCCTAAGCCTAGAAGTGCACTAGCCTAAGCCTAATGGTGAACTAGCCTAAGCCTATGGGTGCCATATCCTTAGGCTAGAGGAGTCCTAGCCTTAGCCTAAGCCTAGGGGTGCCCCAGCCTAAGACTAGGGGTGACCTAGCCTAAGCCTAGTATTGCCCTAGCCTTAGGCTAGCTGAGCCCTAGCCTAAGCCTAAGCCTAGGGATGCCCTAGCCTAAGCCTATGGGTACCCTAGCCTAACCCTAGTGGTGCCCTAGCTTAGGCTAGGGGAACACTAGCCTTAGCCTAAGCCTAGTGGTGCCTTGGCCTAACCCTAGGCGTGCCCTAGCCTAAGCCGAGGGGTGTCTTACCCTAAGCCTAGGGGTGCCCTGCCCTAAGCCTAGGGGTGCTCTAGCCCAAGCCTAGGCTTGCCCTAGCCTTAGACTAGCTGAGCCCTAGACGAAGCCTAAGCCTAGCGGTGCCCTAGCATAAGCCTAGGGGTGCCCTAGCCTAAGCCTAGGGATGCCATAGCCTTAGGGTAGAGGAGCCCTAGCCTTAGCCTAAGCCTAGGGGTGTCCTAGCCTAAGACTAGGGGTCCCCTAGCCTAAGCTTAGGGGTGCCCTAGCCTAAGCCTTGGGGTGACCTTGCCTAAGCCTAGGGGTGCCCTAGCTAAAGCCTTGTTGTGCCCTAGCATAAGCCGAGGGTTTCCCTACCCTAAGCCTAGGGGTGCCCTACCCTAAGCCTAGGGGTGCCCTAGCCTAAGCCTAGGCTTGCCCTAGCCTTAGGCTAGCTGAGCCCTAACCTAAGCCTAAGCTTAGGGGTGCCCTAGCCTAAGCCTAGGGGTGCCCTAGCCTAAGCCTACGGGTGCCATAGCCTTAGGCTAGAGGAGCCCTAGCCTTAGCCTAAGCCTAGGGGTGCCCAAGCCTAAGACTAGGGGTGCCCTAGCCTAAGCTTAGGGGTGCCCTAGCCTAAGCCTTGGGGTGCCCTAGCCTAAGCTTAGGGGTTCCCTAGAGTTAGTCTAGGGGAGCCCTAGCCTAAGCCTAAGCCTAGAGGTGCCCTAGCCTAAGTCTTTGGGTGCCCTAGCTTAAGTCTAGGGGTGCCATAGCCTTAGGCTAGAGGAGCCCTCGCCTTAGCCTAAGCCTAGGGGTGCCCTAGCCTAAGCCGAGGGGTGCCCTACCCTACGCCTAGGGGTGCCCTACCCTAAGCCTAGGGGTGCCCTAGCCTAAGCCTAGGCTTGCCCTAGCCTTAGGCTAGCTGAGCCCTAGCCTAAGCCTAAGCCTAGGGGTGCCCTAGCCTAAGCCTAGGGGTGCCCTAGCCTAAGCCTAGGGGTGCCATAGCCTTAGGATAGAGGAGCCCTAGCCTTAGCCTAAGCCTAGGAGTGCCCTAGCCTAAGACTAGGGGTACCCTAGCCTAAGCTTAGGGGTGCCCTAGACTAAGCATTGGGGTGCCCTAGCCTAAGCCTAGGGGTGCCCTAGGGTTAGGCTAGGGGAGCCCTAGCCTTAGCCTAAGCCTAGTGTTGCCCTAGCCTAAGCCTATGGGTGCCTTAGCCTTAGGCTAGGGGAGCCCTAGCCTTAGCCTAAGCCTAGGGGTGCCCTAGCCTAATCCTAGGAGTACCCTAGCCTAAGCTTAGGGGTGCCCTAGACTAAGCATTGGGGTGCCCTAGCCTAAACCTAGGGGTGCCCTAGCCTTAGGCTAGCTGAACCTTAGCCTTAGCCTAAGCCTAGGGGTTCCCTAGCCTAAGCCTATGGGTGCCCAGCCTAAGCCAAGGGGTGCCCTAACCTAAGTTTAGGGGTGCCTTAGCCTTAGGCTGGCTGAGCCCTAGCGTTAGCCTAAGCCTAGTGGTGCCCTAGCCTAAGCCAGGCGTGACCTAGCCTAAGCCGATGGGTGCCCTACCCTAAGCCTGGGGGTGCCCTAGCCTAAGCCTAGGCTTGCCCTAGCCTTAGGTTAGCTGAGCCCTAGCCTAGCCTAAGCCTAGGGGTGCCCTAGCCTAAGCCTAGGGGTGCCCTAGCCTAAGCCTAGGGGTGCCCTATCCTAAGCCTAGGTGTGCCCTAGCCTTAGGCTAGGGGAGCCCTAGCCTTAGCATAAGCCTAGGGGTGCCCTAGCCTAATCCTAGTGGTGCCCTATCCTACGCATAGGGTGCCCTAGCCTAAGCCTAGGGGTGCCCTAGCCTTAGTCTAGTGGAGCCCTAGCCTTAGCCTAAGAGTAGGGGTGCCCTAGCCTAAGCCTAGATGTGCCCTAGCCTAAGACTAGGGGTGCCCTACCCTAAGCCTAGGGGTGCCATAGCCTAAGCCTAGGGGTGCCCTAGCCTAAGCTTAGGTGTGCCCTAGCCTAAGCCTAGGGGTGCCCTAGCCTAAGCCTAGTTGTGCCCTAGCCTAAGCCGAGGGGTGCCCTACCCTAAGTCTAGGGGTGCCCTACCCTAAGCCTAGGCTTGCCCTAGCCTTAGGCTAGCTGAGCCCTAGCCTAAGGCTAAGACTAGGGGTGCCCTAGCCTAAGCTTAGGGGTGCCCTAGGGTTAGTCTAGGGGAGCCCTAGCCTTAGCCTAAGCCTAGGGGTGCCCTAGCCTAAGCCTAGGGGTGCCCTACCCTAAGTCTAGGATTGCCCTAGCCTTAGGCTAGCTGAGCCCTAGCCTAAGCCTAAGCCTAGATGTGCCCTAGCCTAAGCCTATGGGTGCCCTAGCCTAAGCCTAGGGGTGCCATAGCCTTAGGCTAGAGGAGCCGTAGCCTTAGCCTAAGCCTAGGGGTGTCCTAGCCTAAGACTAGGGGTGCACTAGCCTAAGCTTAGGTGTGCCCTAGCCTAAGCCTTGGGGTGACCTAGCCTAAGCCTAGGGGTGCCCTAGAGTTAGGCTAGGAGAGCCCTAGCCTTAGACTAAGCCTTGGGGTGCCCTAGCCTAAGCCTTGAGGTGACCTAGCCTAAGCCTAGGGGTGCCCTAGAGTTAGGCTAGGGGAGCCCTAGCCTTAGACTAAGCCTACGGGTGCCCTAGCCTAAGCCTAGGGGTGCCCTAGCCTAAGCCTAGCGGTGCCCTAGCCTAAGTCTAGGGGTGCCGTAGCCTTAGTCTAGTGGAGCCCTAGCCTTAGCCTAAGCCTAGGGTTGCCCTAGCCTAAGCCGAGGGGTGCCCTACCCTACGCCTAGGGGTGCCCTACCCTAAGCCTAGGGGTGCCCTAGCCTAAGCTTAGGTTTGCCTGAGCCTTAGGCTAGCTGAGCCCTAGCCTAAGCCTAAGCCTAGGGGTGCCCTAGCTTAAGTTTAGGGGTGCCATAGCCTTAGGCTAGACGAGCCCTAGCCTTAGCTTAAGCCTAGAGGTGCCCTAGCCTAAAACTAGGGGTACCCTAGCCTAAGCTTAAGGGTGCCCTAGCCTAAGCCTTGGGGTGCCCTAGCCTAAGCCTAGGGTTGCCCTAGGGTTAGTCTATGGGAGCCCTAGCCTTAGCCTAAGCCTAGGGGTGCCCTAGCCTAAGCCTAGGGGTGCGCTAGCCTAAGCCTAGGATTGCCCTAGCCTTATGTTAGCTGAGCCCTAGCCTAAGCCTAAGCCTAGAGGTGCCCTAGCCTAAGCCTATTGGTGAACTAGCCTAAGCATAGGGGTGCCATAGCCTTAGGCTAGAGGAGCCCTAGCCTTAGCCTAAGCCTAGGGGTGCCCTAGCCTAAGACTAGGGGTGACCTAGCCTAAGCCTAGACTTGCCCTAGCCTTAGGCTAGCTGAGCCCTAGCATAAGCCTAAGCCTAGGGGTGCCCTAGCCTAAGCCTAGGGGTGCCCTAGCCTAACCCTAGTGGTGCCCTAGCCTTAGGCTAGGGGAACACTAGCCTTAGCCTAAGCTTAGGGGTGCCCTAGCCCAAGCCTAGGCGTGCCGTAGCCTAAGCCTAGGGGTGCGCTAGCCTAAGCCTAGGATTGCCCTAGCCTTATGTTAGCTGAGCCCTAGCCTAAGCATAAGCCTAGCGTTGCCCTAGCCTAAGCCTAGGCGTGCCCTAGCCTAAGCCTAGGGGTGCCATAGCCTTAGGCTAGAGGAGCCCAAGCCTTAGCCTAAGCCTAGGGTGTCCTAGCCTAAGACTAGGGGTGCCCTAGCCTAAGCTTAGGGGTGCCCTAGCCAAAGCCTTGGGGTGACCTAGCCTAAGCCTAGGGGTGCCCTCGGGTTAGGCTAGGGGAGCCCTAGCCTTAGCCTAAGCCTAGGGGTGCCCTAGCCTAAGCCTAGGGGTGCCCTTGCCTAAGCCTAGGGGTGCCCTAGCCTAAGCCTAGGGGTGCCCTAGCCTTAGGCTAGCGGAGCCCTAACCTTAGCCTAAGCCTCGGGGTGCCCTAGCCTAAGCCTAGTGGTGCCCTATCCTAAGCCTAGGGGTGCCCTAGCCTAAGCCTAGGGGTGTCCTAGCCTTAGGCTAGGGGAGCCCTAACCTTAGCCTAAGCCTAGGGGTGCCCTAGCCCAAGCCTAGGGGTGCCCTAGCCTAAGCCTTGGGGTACTTTAGCCTAAGCCTAGGGGTGCCCTAGCCTAAGCCTAGGGGTGCCCTAGCCATAGTCTACTGGAGGCCTAGCCTTAGCCTAAGCCTAGGGGTGACCTAGCCTAAGCCTAGATGTGCCCTAGCCTAAGCCGAGGGGTGCCCTACCCTACGCCTAGGGGTGCCCTAGCCTAAGCCTAGGGGTGCCCTAGCCTAAGCCTATGCTTGCCCTAGCCTTAGGCTAGCTGAGCCCTAGCCTAAGCCTAAGCCTAGGGGTGCCCTAGCCTAAGCCAAGGGGTGCCCTAGCCTAAGCCTAGGGGTGCCATATCCTTAGGTTAGAGGAGCCCTAGCCTTAGCCTAAGCCTAGGGGTGCCCTAGCCTAAGACTAGGGGTGCCCTAGCCTAAGCTTAGGGGTGCCCTAGCCTAAGCCTTGGGGTGCCCTAGCCTAAGCCTAGGGTTGCCCTACGGTTAGGCTAGGGGAGCCCTAGCCTTAGCCTAAGCCTAGGGGTGCCCTAGCCTAATCCTAGGGGTGCCCTAGCCTAAGCCTAGGGGTGCCCTAGCCTAAGCCTAGGGGTGCTCTAGCCTAAGCCTAGGGGTGCCCTAGCTAAAGCCTAGGGGTGCCCTCGGGTTAGGCTAGGGGAGCCCTAGCCTTAGCCTAAGCCTCGGGGTGCCCTAGCCTAAGCCTAGGGGTGCCCTTGCCTAAGCCTAGGGGTGCCCTAGCCTAAGCCTAGGGGTGCCCTAGCCTTAGGCTAGCGGAGCCCTAACCTTAGCCTAAGCCTCGGGGTGCCCTAGCCTAAGCCTAGTGGTGCCCTATCCTAAGCCTAGGGGTGCCCTAGCCTAAGCCTAGGGGTGTCCTAGCCTTAGGCTAGGGGAGCCCTAACCTTAGCCTAAGCATAGGGGTGCCCTAGCCCAAGCCTAGGGGTGCCCTAGCCTAAGCCTTGGGGTACCTTAGCCTAAGCCTAGGGGTGCCCTAGCCTAAGCCTAGGGGTGCCCTAGCCATAGTCTACTGGAGGCCTAGCCTTAGCCTAAGCCTAGGGGTGACCTAGCCTAAGCCTAGATGTGCCCTAGCCTAAGCCGAGGGGTGCCCTACCCTACGCCTAGGGGTGCCCTAGCCTAAGCCTAGGGGTGCCCTAGCCTAAGCCTAAGCTTGCCCTAGCCTTAGGCTAGCTGAGCCCTAGCCTAAGCCTAAGCCTAGGGGTGCCCTAGCCTAAGCCAAGGGGTGCCCTAGCCTAAGCCTAGGGGTGCCATATCCTTAGGTTAGAGGAGCCCTAGCCTTAGCCTAAGCCTAGGGGTGCCCTAGCCTAAGACTAGGGGTGCCCTAGCCTAAGCTTAGGGGTGCCCTAGCCTAAGCCTTGGGGTGCCCTAGCCTAAGCCTAGGGTTGCCCTACGGTTAGGCTAGGGGAGCCCTAGCCTTAGCCTAAGCCTAGGGGTGCCCTAGCCTAATTCTAGGGGTGCCCTAGCCTAAGCCTAGGGGTGCCCTAGCCTAAGCCTAGGGGTGCTCTAGCCTAAGCCTAGGGGTGCCCTAGCTAAAGCCTTGTTGTGCCCTAGCATAAGCCGAGGGGTATCCTACCCTAAGCCTAGGGGTGCCCTACGCTAAGCCTAGGGGTGCCCTAGCCGAAGCCTAGGCTTGCCCTAGCCTTAGGCTAGCTGAGCCCTAACCTAAGCCTAAGCTTAGGGGTGCCCTAGCCTAAGCCTAGGGGTGCCCTAGCCTAAGCCTACGGGTGCCATAGCCTTAGGCTAGAGGAGCCTTAGCCTTAGCCTAAGCCTAGGGGTGCCCAAGCCTAAGACTAGGGGTGCCCTAGCCTAAGCTTAGGGGTGCCCTAGCCTAAGCCTTGGGGTGCCCTAGCCTAAGCTTAGGGGTTCCCTAGAGTTAGTCTAGGGGAGCCCTAGCCTAAGCCTAAGCCTAGAGGTGCCCTAGCCTAAGCCTAGGGGTTCCCTAGCCTAACCTTAGGCGTGCCCTAGCCTAAGCCGGGAGGTGCCCTACGCTAAGCCTTGGGGTGCCCTAGCCTAAGCCTAGGCTTGCCCTAGCCGTAGGCTAGCTGAGCCCTAGCCTAAGCCTAAGCCTAGGGGTGCCCTAGCCTAAGCCTTGGGGTGCCCTAGCCTAAGCCTAGGGGTGCTCTAGCCTAAGCCTAGGGGTGCCCTAGCCTAAGCCTAGGGGTGCCCTAGCCTAACCCTAGGGGTGCCCTAGACTTAGGCTAGGGGAGCCCTAGCCTTAGCCTAAGCCTAGGGGTGCCCTAGCCTAAGCCAAGTGGTGCCCTATCCTAAGCCTAGGGGTGCCCTAGCCTAAGCCTAGGGGTGCCCTAGCCTAAGCCTAGGGGTGCCCTTGCCTAAGCCTAGGGGTGCCCTAGCCTTAGGCTAGAGGAGCCCTAGCCTTAGCCTAAGCCTAGGCGTGCCCTAGCCTAAGACTAGGGGTGCCCTAGCCTAAGCTTAGGGGTGCCCTTGACTAAGCCTTGGGGTGCCCTAGCCTAAGCCTAGGGGTGCCCTATGGTTAGGCTTGGGGAGCCCTAGCCTTAGCCTACGCCTAGGGATGCCCTAGCCTAAACTTTGCTGCCCTATCCTAAGCCTAGGGGTGCCCTAGCCTAAGCCTAGGGGTGCCCTAGCCTTAGGCTAGGAGAGCCCTAACCTTAGCCTAAGCCTAGGGGTGCCCTATCCCAAGCCTTGGGGTGCCCTAGCGTAAGCCTAGGGGTGCCCTAGCCTAAGCCTAGGGGTGCCCTAGCCTAAGCTTAGGGGTGCCCTAGCCTAAGCCGAGGGGTGCCCTACCCTACGCCTAGGGGTGCCCTACCCTAAGCCTAGGGGTGCCCTAGCCTAAGCCTAGGCTTGCCCTAGCCTTAGGCTAGCTGAGCCCTAGCCTAAGCCTAAGCCTAGGGATGCCCTAGCCTAAACTTTGCTGCCCTATCCTAAGCCTAGGGGTGCCCTAGCCTAAGCCTAGGGGTGCCCTAGCCTTAGGCTAGGAGAGCCCTAACCTTAGCCTAAGCCTAGGGGTGCCCTATCCCAAGCCTTGGGGTGCCCTAGCCTAAGCCTAGGGGTGCCCTAGCCTAAGCCTAGGGGTGCCCTAGCTTAAGCTTAGGGGTGCCCTAGCCTAAGCCAAGGGGTGCCCTACCCTACACCTAGGGGTGCCCTACCCTAAGCCTAGGGGTGCCCTAGACTAAGCCTAGGCTTGCCCTAGCCTTAGGCTAGCTGAGCCCTAGCCTAAGCCTAAGCCTAGGGGTGCCCTAGCCTAAGCCTAGGGGTGCCCTAGCCTTAGTCTACTGGAGCCCTAGCCCTAGCCTAAGCCGAGGGGTGCCCTACCCTACGCCTAGGGGTGCCCTATCCTAAGCCTAGGGGTGCCCTAGCCTAAGTTTAGGCTTGCCCTAGCCTTCGGCTAGCTGAGCCCTAGCCTAAGCCTAAGCCTAGGGGTGCCCTAGCCTAAGCCTAGGGGTGCCCTAGCCTAAGCCTAGGGGTGCCATATCCTTAGGCTAGAGGAGCCCTAGCCTTAGCCTAAGCCTAGGGGTGCCCTAGCCTAAGACTAGGGGTGCCCTAGCCTAAGCTTAGGGGTTCCCTAGCCTAAGCCTTGGGGTGCCCTAGCCTAAGCCTAGGGGTGCCCTACGGTTAGGCTAGGGGAGCCCTAGCCTTAGCCTAAGCCTAGGGGTGCCCTAGCCTAAGCCTAGGGGTGCCCTAGCCTAAGCCTAGGGGTGCCCTAGCCTAAGCCTAGGGGTGCCCTAGCCTAAGCCTAGTTGTGCCCTAGCATAAGCCGAGGGGTGCCCTACCCTAAGCCTAGGGGTGCCCTACCCTAAGCCTAGGCTTGCCCTAGCCTTAGGCTAGCTGAGCCCTAACCTAAGTCTAAGCTTAGGGGTGCCCTAGCCTAAGCCTAGGGGTGCCCTAGCCTAAGCCTACGGGTGCCATAGCCTTAGGCTAGAGGAGCCCTAGCCTTAGCCTAAGCCTAGGGGTGCCCTAGCCTAAGACTAGGGGTGCCCTAGCCTAAGCTTAGGGGTGCCCTAGCCTAAGCCTTGGGGTGCCCTAGCCTAAGCTTAGGGGTTCCCTAGAGTTAGTCTAGGGGAGCCCTAGCCTAAGCCTAAGCCTAGAGGTGCCCTAGCCTAAGCCTAGGGGTGCCCTAGCCTAACCCTTGGTGCCCTAGCCTTAGGCTAGGGGAACACTAGCCTTACCCTAAGCCTAGGGGTTCCCTAGCCTAACCTTATACGTGCCCTAGCCTAAGCCGAGAGGTGCCCTACCCTTAGCCTTGGGGTGCCCTAGCCTAAGCCTAGGCTTGCCCTAGCCGTAGGCTAGCTGAGCCCTAGCCTAAGCCTAAGCCTAGGGGTGCCCTAGCCTAAGCCTTGGGGTGCCCTAGCCTAAGCCTAGGGGTGCCCTAGCCTAAGCCTAGGGGTGCCCTAGCCTAAGCCAAGTGGTGCCCTATCCTAAGCCTAGGGGAGCCCTATCCTAAGCCTAGGGGTGCCCTAGCCATAGGCTAGGGGAGCCCTAGTCTTAGCCTAAGCCTAGGGGTGCCCTAGCCCAAGCCTAGGGGTGCCCTAGCCTAAGGTAGGGGTGCCCTAGCCTAAGCCTTGGGGTGCCCTAGCCTAAGCCTAGGGGTGCCCTAGGGTTAGGCAAGGGGAGCCCTAGCCTTAGCCTAAGCCTAGGGGTGCCCTAGCCTAAGCCTAGGGGTGCCCTGCCCTAAGCCTAGGGATGCCCTAGCCTAAGCCTAGGCGTGCCCTAGCCTAAGCCTAGGGGTGCCCTAGCCTAAGCCTAGGGGTGCCCTAGCCTAAGCCTAGGGGTGCCCTAGCCTTAGGCTAGAGGAGCCCTAGCCTTAGCCTAAGCCTAGGCGTGCCCTAGCCTAAGACTAGGGGTGCCCTAGCCTAAGCTTAGGGGTGCCCTTGACTAAGACTTGGGGTGCCCTAGCCTAAGCCTAGGGGTGCCCTATGCTTAGGCTTGGGGAGCCCTAGCCTTAGCCTAAGCCTAGGGATGCCCTAGCCTAAGCTTTGCTGCCCTATCCCAAGCCTTGGGGTGCCCTAGCCTAAGCCTAGGGGTGCCCTAGCCTAAGCCTAGTGGTGCCCTAGCTAAGGCTAGGGGTGCCCTAGCCTAAGCCTAGGGGTGCCCTAACCTAAGCCTAGGGGTGCCCTAGCCTAAGCCTAGGGGTGCCCTAGCCTTAGGCTAGCTGAGCCCTAGCCTTAGCCTAAGCCTAGGGGTGCCCTAGCCTAAGCCTATGGGTGCCCAGCTTAAGCCAAAGGGTGCCCTAACCTAAGTTTAGGGTGCCTTAGCCTTAGGCTAGCTGAGCCCTAGCCTTAGCCTAAGCCTAGGGGTGCCCTAGCCTAAGCCTAGTCGTGCCCTAGCCTAAGCCGAGGGGTGCCCTACCCTAAGCCTGGGGGTGCCCTAGCCTAAGCCTAGGCTTGCCCTAGCCTTAGGCTAGCTGAGCCCTAGCCTAGCCTAAGCCTAGGGGAGCCCTAACCTAAGCCTAGGGGTGCCCTAGCCTTAGGCTAGGGGATCCCTAGCCTTAGCCTAAGCTTAGGGGTGCCCTAGCCTAATCCTAGTGGTGGCCTATCCTAAGCCTAGGGGTGCCCTAGCCTAAGCCAAGGGGTGCCCTAGCCTAAGCCTAGGGGTGCCCTAGCGTTAGTCTAGTGGAGCCCTAGCCTTAGCTTAAATCTAGGGGTGCCCTAGCCTAAGCCTAGATGTGCCCTAGCCTAAGCCTAGGTGTGCCCTACCCTAAGCCTAGGGGTGCCATAGCCTAAGCCTAGGGGTGCCCTAGCCTAAGCTTAGGGGTGCCCTAGCCTAAGCCTAGGGGTGCCCTAGCCTAAGCCTAGTTGTGCCCTAGCATAAGCCGAGGGGTGCCCTACTCTAAGCCTAGGGGTGCCCTAGCCTAAGCCTAGGCTTGCCATAGCCTTAGGCTAGCTGAACCCTAGCCTAAGCCTAAGCCTAGGGGTGCCCTAGCCTAATCTTTGGGGTGCCCTAGCCTACGCCTTGGGGTGCCCTAGCCAAAGCCTAGGGGTGCCCTAGGGTTAGTCTAGGGGAGGCCTAGCCTTAGCCTAAGCCTAGAGGTACCCTAGCCTAAGCCTCGGGGTGCCCTAGCCTAAGCCTAGGGTTGCAATAGCCTTAGGCTAGAGGAGCCGTAGCCTTAGCCTAAGCCTAGGGGTGTCCTAGCCTAAGACTAGGGGTGCACTAACCTAAGCTTAGGGGTGCCCTAGCCTAAGCCTTGGGGTGACCTAGCCTAACCCTAGGGGTTCCCTAGGGTTAGGCTAGGGGAGCCCGAGCCTTAGACTAAGCCTAGTGGTGCTCTAGCCTAAGCCTAGGGGTGCCCTAGCCTAAGTCTAGGGGTGCCCTAGCCTTAGTCTAGTGGAGCCCTAGCCTTAGCCTAAGCCTAAATGTGCCCTACCCTAAGCTTAGATGTGCCCTAGCCTAAGCCGAGGGGTGCCCTACCCTACGCCTAGGGGTGCCCTACCCTAAGCCTAGGGGTGCCCTAGCCTAAGCTTAGGTTTGCCCGAACCTTAGGCTAGCTGAGCCCTAGCCTAAGCCTAAGCCTAGGGGTGCCCTAGCCTAAGCATAGGGGTGCCATAGCCTTAGGCTAGACGAGCCCTAGCCTTAGCTTAAGCCTACGGGTTACCTAGCCTAAGACTAGGGGTGCCCTAGACTAAGCTTAGGGGTGCCCTCGACTAAGCCTTGGGGTGCCCTAGCCTAAGCCTAGGGGTGCCCTAGGGTTAGTCTATGGGAGCCCTAGCCTTAGCCTAAGCCTAGGAGTGCCCTAGCCTAAGCCTAGTGGTGCGCTAGCCTAAGCCTAGGATTGCCCTAGCCTTAGGCTAGCTGAGCCCTGGCCTAAGCCTAAGCCTAGAAGTGCACTAGCCTAAGCCTAATGGTGAACTAGCCTAAGCCTATGGGTGCCATATCCTTAGGCTAGAGGAGTCCTAGCCTTAGCCTAAGCCTAGGGGTGCCCCAGCCTAAGACTAGGGGTGACCTAGCCTAAGCCTAGGATTGCCCTAGCCTTAGGCTAGCTGAGCCCTAGCCTAAGCCTAAGCCTAGGGATGCCCTAGCCTAAGCCTATGGGTACCCTAGCCTAACCCTAGTGGTGCCCTAGCTTAGGCTAGGGGAACACTAGCCTTAGCCTAAGCCTAGTGGTGCCTTGGCCTAACCCTAGGCGTGCCCTAGCCTAAGCCGAGGGGTGTCTTACCCTAAGCCTAGGGGTGCCCTGCCCTAAGCCTAGGGGTGCTCTAGCCCAAGCCTAGGCTTGCCCTAGCCTTAGACTAGCTGAGCCCTAGACGAAGCCTAAGCCTAGCGGTGCCCTAGCATAAGCCTAGGGGTGCCCTAGCCTAAGCCTAGGGATGCCATAGCCTTAGGGTAGAGGAGCCCTAGCCTTAGCCTAAGCCTAGGGGTGTCCTAGCCTAAGACT
Source organism: Tenrec ecaudatus (assembly GCF_050624435.1). Lineage (NCBI taxonomy): Eukaryota > Metazoa > Chordata > Mammalia > Afrosoricida > Tenrecidae > Tenrec > Tenrec ecaudatus. The sequence continues at coordinate 1,165,963 of NW_027457643.1, forward strand.
AGGGGTCCCCTAGCCTAAGCTTAGGGGTGCCCTAGCCTAAGCCTTGGGGTGACCTTGCCTAAGCCTAGGGGTGCCCTAGGGTTAGGCTAGGGGAGCCCTAGCCTTAGCCTAAGCCTAGGGGTGCCCTAGCCTTAGCCTAGGGGTGCCCTAGCCTAAGCCTAGGGGTGCCCTAGCCTTAGGCTAGCGGAGCCCTAGCCTTAGCCTAAGCCTAGGGATGCCCTAGCCTAAGCCTAGTGGTGCCCTATCCTAAGACTAGGGGTGCCCTAACCTAAGCCTAGGGGTGTCCTAGCCTTAGGCTAGGGGAGCCCTAACCTTAGCCTAAGCCTAGGGGTGCCCTAGCCCAAGCCTAGGGGTGCCCTAGCCTAAGCCTAGGGGTACCCTACCTTAACCTAGGGGTGCCCTAGCCTAAGCCTAGGGGTGCCCTAGCCTTAGTCTAGTGGAGCCCTAGCCTTAGGCTAAGCCTAGGGGTGACCTAGCCTAAGCCTAGATGTGCACTATCCTAAGCCGAGGGGTGCCCTATCCTAAGCCTACGGGTGCCCTAGCCTAAGCCTAGGGGTGCCCTAACCTAAGCCTAGGCTTGCCAGGGCCTTAGGCTAGCTGAGCACTAGCCTAAGCCTAAGCCTAGGGGTGCCCAAGCCTAAGCCTAGGGGTGCCCTAGCCTAAGCCTAGGGGTGCCGTAGCCTTAGGCTAGAGGAGCCCTAGCCTTAGCCTAAGCCTAGGGGTGCTCTAGCCTAAGACAAGGGGTGCCCTAGCCTAAGCTTAAGGGTGCCCTAGCCTAACCCTTGGGGTGCCGTAGCCTAAGCCTAGGGGTGCCCTACGGTTAGGCTAGGGGAGCCCTAGCCTTAGCCTAAGCTTAGGGGTGCCCTAGCCTAAGCCTTGGGGTGCCCTAGCCTAAGCCTAGGGGTGCCCTAGCCTAAGCCTATGGGTGCCCTAGCCTAAGCCTAGGGGTGCCCTAACCTAAGCCTAGTTGTGCCCTAGCCTAAGCCGATGGGTGCCCTACCCTAAGCCTAGGGGTGCCCTACCCTAAGCCTTGGGGTGCCCTAGCCTAAACCTAGGCTTGCCCTAGCCTTAGGCTAGCTGAGCCCTAGCCTAAGCCTAAGCCTAGGGATGCCCTAGCCTAAGCCTAGGGGTACCCTAGCCTAAGCCTACGGGTGCCATAGCCTTACGCTAGAGGAGCCCTAGCCTTAGCCTAAGCCTAGGGGTGCCCTAGCCTAAAACTAGGGGTGCCCTAGCCTAAGATTAGGGGTGCCCTATCCTAAGCCTTGGGGTGCCCTAGCCTAAGCTTAGGGGTGCCCTAGGGTTAGTCTAGGGGAGCCCTAGCCTAAGCCTAAGCCTAGAGGTGCCCTAGCCTAAGCCTATGGGTGCCCTAGCCTAAGCCTAGGGGTGCCATAGCCTTAGGCTAGAGGAGCCCTAGCCTTAGCCTAAGCCTAGGGGTGCCCCAGCCTAAGACTGGGGTGACCTAGCCTAAGCCTAGGCTTACCCTAGCCTTAGGTTAGCTGAGCCCTAGTCTAAGCCTAAGCCTAGGGGTGCCCTAGCCTCAGCCTAGGGGTGCCCTAGCTAACCCTAGTGGTGCCCTAGCCTTAGGCTAGGGGAACACTAGCCTTAGCCTAAGCCTAGGGGTGCCCTAGCCTAAGCTTAGGCGTGCCCTAGCCAAAGCCGAGGGGTGCCCTACCCTAAGCCTAGGGGTGCCCTGCCCTAAGCCAAGGGGTGCCCTAGCCTAAGCCTAGGCTTGCCTTAGTCTTAGGCTAGCTAAGCCCTAGCCTAAGCCTAAGCCTAGGGGTGCCCTAGCCTAAGCCTAAGGGTGCCCTAGCGTAAGCCTAGGGGTGCCACAGCCTTAGGCTATAGGAGCCCTAGCCTTAGCCTAAGCTAGGGGTGCCCTAGCCTAAGACTAGGGGTGCCCTAGCCTAAACTTAGGGGTGTCCTAGACTAAGCCTTGGGGTGCCCTAGCCTAAGCCTAGGGGTGACCTAGGGTTAGTCTAGGAGAGCCCTAGCCTTAGCCTAAGTCTAGGCGTGCCCTACCTTAAGCCTAGGGGTGCCCTAGCCTAAGCCTAGGGGTGCCCTAGCCTAAGCCTAAGGGTGCCATAGCCTAAGCCTAGGGGTGCCCTAGTCTTAGGCTAGAGGAACCCTAGCCTTAGCCTAAGCTTAGGCGTGCCCTAGCCTAAGACTAGGGGTGCCCTAGCCTAAGCTTAGGGGTGCCCTAGCCTAAGCCTTGGGGTGCCCTAGCTTATGCCTAGGGGTGCCCTAGGGTTAGGCTAGGGGAGCCCTAGCCTTCGCCTAAGCCTAGGGGTGCCCTAGAATAAGCCTAGGGGTGCCCCAGCCTAAGCCTAGGGGTGCCCTAGCTTAAGCCTATGGGTGCCTTAACCTTAGGTTAGGGGAGCCCTAGCCTTAGCCTAAGCCTAGGGGTGCCCTAGCCTAAGCTTTGGTGCCCTATCCTAAGCCTAGTGGTGCCCTAGCCTAAGCCTAGGGGTGCCCTAGCCTTAGGCTAGGAGAGCCCTAACCTTAGCCTAAGCCTAGGGGTGCCCTACCCAAGCCTTGGGGTGCCCTAGCCTAAGCCTAGGGGTGCCCTACCCTAAGCCTAGGGGTACCCTAGCCTAAGGCTAGGGGTGCCCTAGCCTAAGCCTAGGGGTGCCCTACCCTAAGCCTATGGGTGCCCTAGCGTAAGCCTAGGGGTGCCATAGCCTTAGGCTAGAGGAGCCCTAGCCTTAGCCTAAGCTTAGGGGTGCCCCAGCCTAAGAGTAGGGGTGACCTAGCCTAAGCCTAGGCTTACCTTAGCCTTAGGCTAGCTGAGCCCTAGCCTAAGCCTTAGCCTAGGGGTTCCCTAGCCTCAGCCTAGGGGTGCCCTAGCCTAACCCTAGTGGTGCCCTAGCCTTAGGCTAGGGGAACACTAGCCTAAGCCTAAGCCTAGGGGTGCCCTAGCCTAAGCTTAGGCGTGCCCTAGCCTAAGCCGAGGGGTGCCCTACCCTAAGCCTAGGGGTGCCCTGCCCTAAGCCTAGGGGTGCCCTAGCCTAAGCCTAGGCTTACCCTAGCCTTAGGCTAGCTGAGCCCTAGCCTAAGCCTAAGCTTAGGGGTGCCCTAGCCTAAGCCTTGCGGTGACCTAGCCTAAGCCTAGGGGTGCCCTAGGGTTAGGCTAGGGGAGCCCTAGCCTAAGCCTAAGCCGAGGGGTGCCCTAGCCTAAGCCTAGGGGTGCCCTAGCCTAAGCCTAGGGGTGCCCTAGCCTAAGCCTAGGGGTACCCTAGCCTTAGGCTAGGCGAGCCCTAGCCTTAGCCTAAGCCTAGGGGTGCCCTAGCGTAAGCCTAGTGGTGCCCTATCCTAAGCCTAGTGGTGCCCTAGCCCAAGCCTGGGGGTGCCCTATCCTTAGGCTAGGGGAGCCCTAACCTTAGCCTAAGCCTAGGGGTGCCCTAGCCCAAGCCTAGGGGTGCCCTAGCCTAAGCCTAAGGGTGCCCTAGCCTAAGCCTAGGGGTGCCCTAGCCTAAGTCTAGGGGTGCCCTAGCCTAAGCCTAGATGTGCCCTAGCCTAAGCCGAGGGGTGCCCTACCCTACGCCTAGGGGTGCCCTACCCTAAGCCTAGGGGTGCCCTAGCCTAAGCCTAGGCTTGCCCTAGTCTTAGGCTAGCTGAACCCTAGCCTAAGCCTAAGCCTTGGGGTGCCCTATCCTAAGCCTAAGGGTGCCCTAGCGTAAGCCTAGGGGTGCCATAGCCTTAGGCTATAGGAGCCCTAGCCTTAGCCTAAGCCTACAGGTGCCCTAGCCTAAAACTAGGGGTGCCCTAGCCTAAGCTTAGGGGTGCCCTAGGCTAAGCCTTGGGGTGCCCTAGCCTAAGCCTAGGGGTGCCCTAGGGTTAGTCTAGGAGAGCCCTAGCCTTAGCCTAAGTCTAGGGGTGCCCTAGCCTTAGCCTAGGGGTGCCCTAGCCTAAGCCTAGGGGTGCCCTAGCCTTAGGCTAGCGGAGCCCTAGCCTTAGCCTAAGCCTAGGGATGCCCTAGCCTAAGCCTAGTGGTGCCCTATCCTAAGACTAGGGGTGCCCTAACCTAAGCCTAGGGGTGTCCTAGCCTTAGGCTAGGGGAGCCCTAACCTTAGCCTAAGCCTAGGGGTGCCCTAGCCCAAGCCTAGGGGTGCCCTAGCCTAAGCCTAGGGGTACCCTACCTTAACCTAGGGGTGCCCTAGCCTAAGCCTAGGGGTGCCCTAGCCTTAGTCTAGTGGAGCCCTAGCCTTAGCCTAAGCCTAGGGGTGACCTAGCCTAAGCCTAGATGTGCACTATCCTAAGCCGAGGGGTGCCCTATCCTAAGCCTACGGGTGCCCTAGCCTAAGCCTAGGGGTGCCCTAACCTAAGCCTAGGCTTGCCAGGGCCTTAGGCTAGCTGAGCACTAGCCTAAGCCTAAGCCTAGGGGTGCCCAAGCCTAAGCCTAGGGGTGCCCTAGCCTAAGCCTAGGGGTGCCGTAGCCTTAGGCTAGAGGAGCCCTAGCCTTAGCCTAAGCCTAGGGGTGCTCTAGCCTAAGACAAGGGGTGCCCTAGCCTAAGCTTAAGGGTGCCCTAGCCTAACCCTTGGGGTGCCGTAGCCTAAGCCTAGGGGTGCCCTACGGTTAGGCTAGGGGAGCCCTAGCCTTAGCCTAAGCTTAGGGGTGCCCTAGCCTAAGCCTTGGGGTGCCCTAGCCTAAGCCTAGGGGTGCCCTAGCCTAAGCCTATGGGTGCCCTAGCCTAAGCCTAGGGGTGCCCTAACCTAAGCCTAGTTGTGCCCTAGCCTAAGCCGATGGGTGCCCTACCCTAAGCCTAGGGGTGCCCTACCCTAAGCCTTGGGGTGCCCTAGCCTAAACCTAGGCTTGCCCTAGCCTTAGGCTAGCTGAGCCCTAGCCTAAGCCTAAGCCTAGGGATGCCCTAGCCTAAGCCTAGGGGTACCCTAGCCTAAGCCTACGGGTGCCATAGCCTTACGCTAGAGGAGCCCTAGCCTTAGCCTAAGCCTAGGGGTGCCCTAGCCTAAAACTAGGGGTGCCCTAGCCTAAGATTAGGGGTGCCCTATCCTAAGCCTTGGGGTGCCCTAGCCTAAGCTTAGGGGTGCCCTAGGGTTAGTCTAGGGGAGCCCTAGCCTAAGCCTAAGCCTAGAGGTGCCCTAGCCTAAGCCTATGGGTGCCCTAGCCTAAGCCTAGGGGTGCCATAGCCTTAGGCTAGAGGAGCCCTAGCCTTAGCCTAAGCCTAGGGGTGCCCCAGCCTAAGACTGGGGTGACCTAGCCTAAGCCTAGGCTTACCCTAGCCTTAGGCTAGCTGAGCCCTAGTCTAAGCCTAAGCCTAGGGGTGCCCTAGCCTCAGCCTAGGGGTGCCCTAGCTAACCCTAGTGGTGCCCTAGCCTTAGGCTAGGGGAACACTAGCCTTAGCCTAAGCCTAGGGGTGCCCTAGCCTAAGCTTAGGCGTGCCCTAGCCAAAGCCGAGGGGTGCCCTACCCTAAGCCTAGGGGTGCCCTGCCCTAAGCCAAGGGGTGCCCTAGCCTAAGCCTAGGCTTGCCTTAGTCTTAGGCTAGCTAAGCCCTAGCCTAAGCCTAAGCCTAGGGGTGCCCTAGCCTAAGCCTAAGGGTGCCCTAGCGTAAGCCTAGGGGTGCCACAGCCTTAGGCTATAGGAGCCCTAGCCTTAGCCTAAGCTAGGGGTGCCCTAGCCTAAGACTAGGGGTGCCCTAGCCTAAACTTAGGGGTGTCCTAGACTAAGCCTTGGGGTGCCCTAGCCTAAGCCTAGGGGTGACCTAGGGTTAGTCTAGGAGAGCCCTAGCCTTAGCCTAAGTCTAGGCGTGCCCTACCTTAAGCCTAGGGGTGCCCTAGCCTAAGCCTAGGGGTGCCCTAGCCTAAGCCTAAGGGTGCCATAGCCTAAGCCTAGGGGTGCCCTAGTCTTAGGCTAGAGGAACCCTAGCCTTAGCCTAAGCTTAGGCGTGCCCTAGCCTAAGACTAGGGGTGCCCTAGCCTAAGCTTAGGGGTGCCCTAGCCTAAGCCTTGGGGTGCCCTAGCTTATGCCTAGGGGTGCCCTAGGGTTAGGCTAGGGGAGCCCTAGCCTTCGCCTAAGCCTAGGGGTGCCCTAGAATAAGCCTAGGGGTGCCCTAGCCTAAGCCTAGGGGTGCCCTAGCTTAAGCCTATGGGTGCCTTAACCTTAGGTTAGGGGAGCCCTAGCCTTAGCCTAAGCCTAGGGGTGCCCTAGCCTAAGCTTTGGTGCCCTATCCTAAGCCTAGTGGTGCCCTAGCCTAAGCCTAGGGGTGCCCTAGCCTTAGGCTAGGAGAGCCCTAACCTTAGCCTAAGCCTAGGGGTGCCCTACCCAAGCCTTGGGGTGCCCTAGCCTAAGCCTAGGGGTGCCCTACCCTAAGCCTAGGGGTACCCTAGCCTAAGGCTAGGGGTGCCCTAGCCTAAGCCTAGGGGTGCCCTACCCTAAGCCTATGGGTGCCCTAGCGTAAGCCTAGGGGTGCCATAGCCTTAGGCTAGAGGAGCCCTAGCCTTAGCCTAAGCTTAGGGGTGCCCCAGCCTAAGAGTAGGGGTGACCTAGCCTAAGCCTAGGCTTACCCTAGCCTTAGGCTAGCTGAGCCCTAGCCTAAGCCTTAGCCTAGGGGTTCCCTAGCCTCAGCCTAGGGGTGCCCTAGCCTAACCCTAGTGGTGCCCTAGCCTTAGGCTAGGGGAACACTAGCCTAAGCCTAAGCCTAGGGGTGCCCTAGCCTAAGCTTAGGCGTGCCCTAGCCTAAGCCGAGGGGTGCCCTACCCTAAGCCTAGGGGTGCCCTGCCCTAAGCCTAGGGGTGCCCTAGCCTAAGCCTAGGCTTACCCTAGCCTTAGGCTAGCTGAGCCCTAGCCTAAGCCTAAGCTTAGGGGTGCCCTAGCCTAAGCCTTGCGGTGACCTAGCCTAAGCCTAGGGGTGCCCTAGGGTTAGGCTAGGGGAGCCCTAGCCTAAGCCTAAGCCGAGGGGTGCCCTAGCCTAAGCCTAGGGGTGCCCTAGCCTAAGCCTAGGGGTGCCCTAGCCTAAGCCTAGGGGTACCCTAGCCTTAGGCTAGGCGAGCCCTAGCCTTAGCCTAAGCCTAGGGGTGCCCTAGCGTAAGCCTAGTGGTGCCCTATCCTAAGCCTAGTGGTGCCCTAGCCCAAGCCTGGGGGTGCCCTATCCTTAGGCTAGGGGAGCCCTAACCTTAGCCTAAGCCTAGGGGTGCCCTAGCCCAAGCCTATGGGTGCCCTAGCCTAAGCCTAAGGGTGCCCTAGCCTAAGCCTAGGGGTGCCCTAGCCTAAGTCTAGGGGTGCCCTAGCCTAAGCCTAGATGTGCCCTAGCCTAAGCCGAGGGGTGCCCTACCCTACGCCTAGGGGTGCCCTACCCTAAGCCTAGGGGTGCCCTAGCCTAAGCCTAGGCTTGCCCTAGTCTTAGGCTAGCTGAACCCTAGCCTAAGCCTAAGCCTTGGGGTGCCCTATCCTAAGCCTAAGGGTGCCCTAGCGTAAGCCTAGGGGTGCCATAGCCTTAGGCTATAGGAGCCCTAGCCTTAGCCTAAGCCTACAGGTGCCCTAGCCTAAAACTAGGGGTGCCCTAGCCTAAGCTTAGGGGTGCCCTAGGCTAAGCCTTGGGGTGCCCTAGCCTAAGCCTAGGGGTGCCCTAGGGTTAGTCTAGGAGAGCCCTAGCCTTAGCCTAAGTCTAGGCGTGCCCTACCTTAAGCCTAGGGGTGCCCTAGCCTAAGCCTAGGGGTGCCCTAGCCTAAGCCTAAGGGTGCCCTAGGCTAAGCCTAGGGGTGCCCTAGGGTTAGTCTAGGAGAGCCCTAGCCTTAGCCTAAGTCTACGCGTGCCCTACCTTAAGCCTAGGGGTGCCCTAGCCTAAGCCTAGGGGTGCCCTAGCCTAAGCCTAAGGGTGCCCTAGCCTAAGCCTAGGGGTGCCCTAGCCTTAGGCTAGAGGAGCCCTAGCCTTAGCCTAAGCCTAGGCGTGCCCTAACCTAAGACTAGGGGTGCCCTAGCCTAAGCTTATGGGTGCCCTAGCCTAAGCCTTGGCGTGCCCTAGCCTAAGCCTAGGGGTGCCCTAGGGTTAGGCTAGGGGAGCCCTAGCCTTCGCCTAAGCCTAGGGGTGCCCTAGCCTAAGCCTAGGGGTGCCCTAGCTTAAGCCTAGGGGTGCCTTAACCTTAGGCTAGGGGAACCCTAGCCTTCGCCTAAGCCTAGGGGTGCCCTAGCCTAAGCTTTGGTGCCCTATCCTAAGCCTAGTGGTGCCCTAGCCTAAGCCTAGGGGTGCCCTAGCCTTGGGCTAGGAGAGCCCTAGCTTTAGCCTAAGCCTAGGGGTGCCCTAGCCTAAGCCTATGGGTGCCCAGGATAAGCCAAGGGGTGCCCTAGCCTAAGCCTAGGGGTGCCTTAGCCTTAGGCTAGCTGAGCCCTAGCCTTAGCCTAAGCCTAGGGGTGCCCTAGCCTAAGACTAGGGGTGCCCTAGCCTAAGCTTAGGGGTGCCCTAGCGTAAGACTAGGGGTGCCCTAGCCTAAGCCTAGGAGTGCCCTAGCTTAAGCCTAGGGGTACCCGAGCCTACGCCTAGGGGTGCCCTAGCCTAAGCCTAGGGGTGTCCTAACCTTAGTCTAGTGGAGCCTTAGCCTTAGCCTAAGCCTAAGGGTGCCCTAGCCTAAGCCTAGGGGTGCCCTAGCCTACGCCTAGGGGTGCCCTATCCTAAGCCATGGGGTGCCCTAGCCTAAGCCTAGGGGTGCCCTAGCCTAAGCCTAGGGGTGCCCTAGCCTTAGGCTAGGGGAGCCCTAGCCTTAGCCTAAGCCTAGGGGTGCCCAAACCTAAGACTAGAGGTGCCTTAGCCTAAGCCAACGGGTGTCCTAGCCTAAGCCTAGGGGTGCCCTAGCCTAAGCCTAGGGGTGCCCTAGCCTAAGCCTACGGGTGCCCTAACCTTAGGCTAGGGGAGCGCTAGCCTTAGAGTAAGCCTTGGGGCGCCCTAGCCTAAACCTAGGGGTTCCCTAGCCTAAGCCTAGGTGTGACCTAGCCTTAGGCTAGGGGAGCCCTAGCTTTAGTCTAAGCCTAGAGGTGCCCTAGCCTAAGCCTAGGGGTGCCCTAGCCCATGCCTACGGATGCACTAGCGTTAGGCTACAGGAGCCCTAGCCTAAGCCTAGGGGTGCTCTAGGGTTAGGCTAGGGGAGCCCTAGCCTAAGCCTAAGCCTAGGGGTGCCCTAGCCTAAGCCTAGGGGTGCCCTAGCCTGAGCCTTGGGGTGCGCTAGCCTAAGCCTAGGCTTGCCCTAGCCTTAGGCTAGCTGAGCCCTAGCCTAAGCCTAAGCCTAGGGGTGCCCTAGCGTAAGCCTAGGGGTGCCCTAGCCTAAGCCTAGGGGTGCCCTAGCCTAAGCCAAGGGGTGTCCTAGCATAAGCCTTGCGGTGCCCTAACCTAAGCTTAGTGGTGCCCTATCCTAAGCCTAGGGGTGCCCTAGCCTAAGTCTAGGGGTGCGCTAGCCTTAGGCTAGGAGAGCCCAAACCTTAGCCTAAGTCTAGGGGTGCCCTAGCCCAAGCCTAAGGGTGCCCTAGCCTAAGCCTCGGGGTGCCCTAGCCTAAGCCTAGGGGTGCCCTAGCCTAAGCCTAGGGGTGCCCTAACCTAAGCCAAGGGATGCCCTAGCCTAAGCCTAGGGGTGCCCTAGCCTTAGGCTAGGGTAGCACTAGCCTTAGCCTAAGCCTAGGGGTGCCCTAGCCTAAGACTAGGGGTGCCCTAGCCTAACATTAGGGGTGCCCTAGCGTAAGCCTAGGGGTGCCCTAGCCTAAGCCTAGGGGTGCCCTAGCCTAAGCCTAGGGGTGCCCTACCCTAAGCCTAGAGCTGCCATAGCCTAAGCCTAGGGGTGCCCTAGCCTTAGGCTAGCTGAGCCCTTGCCTTAGCCTAAGTCTAGGAGTGCCCTAGGGTAAGCCTAGGGGTGCCCTAGCCTAAGGCTAGGCGTGCCCTAGCCTTAGTCTAGTGGAGCCCTAGCCTTAGCCTACGCCTAGGGGTGCCCTAACCTAAGCAATGGGGTGCCCTAGCCTAAGCCTAGGCGTGCCCAAGCCTAAGCCTAGGGGTGCCCTAGCCTTAGCCTAGGGGAGCCCTAGTCTTAGCTTAAGCCTAGGGATGCCCAAGCCTAAGACTAGAGGTGCCCTAGCCTAAGCCTATGGGTGTCCTAGCCTAAACCTAGGGGTGCACTAGCCTAAGCCTAGGGGTGCCCTAGCCTAAGCCTAGGGGTGCGCTAACCTTAGGCTAGGGGAGCGCTAGCCTTAGCGCAAGCCTTGGGGCGCCCTAGCCTAAACCTAGGGGTTCCCTAGCCTAAGCCTAGGGGTGACCTAGCCTTAGGCTAGGGGAGCCCTAGCTTTAGTCTAAGCCTAGGGGTGCCCTAGCCTAAGCCTAGGGGTGCCCTAGCCCAAGCCTAGGGATGCCGTAGCGTTAGGCTAGAGGAGCCCTAGCCTTAGCCTAAGCCTACTGGTGCCCTAGCCTAAGCCTAGGGGTGCCCGAGCTTAAGTCTAGGGGTGCCCTAGCCTAAGCCTAGGGGTACGCTAGCCTTAGGCTAGTGGAGGCCTAGCCTTAGCTTACGCCTAGGGGTGCCCTAGCCCAAGACTAGGCGTGCCCTAACCTAAGCTTAGGGGTGCCCTAGCCTAAGCCTTGGGGTGACCTAGCCTAAGCTTAGGGGTGCCCTAGGGTTAGTCTAGGGGAGCCCTAGCCTAAGCCTAAGCCTAGAGGTGCCCTAGCCTAAGCCTATGGGTGCCCTAGCCTAAGCCTAGGGGTGCCATAGCCTTAGGCTAGAGGAGCCCTAGCCTTAGCCTAAGCCTAGGGGTGCCCCAGCCTAAGACTAGGGGTGACCTAGCCTAAGCCTAGGCGTGCCCTAGCCTTAGGCTAGCTGAGCCCTAGCCTAAGCCTAAGCCTAGGGGTGCGCTAGCCTAAGCCAAGGGGTGCCCTACCCTAAGCCTAGGGGTGCCCTGCCCGAAGCCTAGGGGTGCCCTAGCCTAAGCCTAGGCTTGCCCTAGCCTTAGGCTAGCTGAGCCCTAGCCTAAGCCTAAGCTTAGTGGTGCCCTAGCCTAAGCCTTGCGGTGACCTAGCCTAAGCCAAGGGGTGCCCTAGGGTTAGGCTAGGGGAGCCCTAGCCTTAGCCTAAGCCTAGGGGTGCCCTAGCCTAAGCCTAGGGGTGCCCTAGCCTAAGCCTAGGGGTGCCCTAGCCTAAGCCTAGGGGTACACTATCCTTAGCCTAAGCCTAGGCGTGCCCTAACCTAAGACTAGGGGTGCCCTAGCCTAAGCTTATGGGTGCCCTAGCCTAAGCCTTGGGGTGCCCTAGCCTAAGCCTAGGGGTGCCCTAGGGTTAGGTTAGGGGAGCCCTAGCCTTCGCCTAAGCCTAGGGGTGCCCTAGCCTAAGCCTAGGGGTGCCCTAGCTTAAGCCTAGGGGTGCCTTAACCTTAGGCTAGGGGAGCCCTCGCCTTCGCCTAAGCCTAGGGGTGCCATAGCCTAAGCTTTGGTGCCCTATCCTAAGCCTAGTGGTGCCCTAGCCTAAGCCTAGGGGTGCCCTAGCCTTGGGCTAGGAGAGCCCTAGCTTTAGCCTAAGCCTAGGGGTGCCCTAGCCTAAGCCTATGGGTGCCCAGGATAAGCCAAGGGGTACCCTAGCCTAAGCCTAGGGGTGCCTTAGCCTTAGGCTTGCTGAGCCCTAGCCTTAGCCTAAGCCTAGGGGTGCCCTAGCCTAAGACTAGGGGTGCCCTAGCCTAAGCTTAGGGGTGCCCTAGCGTAAGACTAGGGGTGCCCTAGCCTAAGCCTAGGAGTGCCCTAGCCTAAGCCTAGGGGTGCCCTAGCCTTAGCCTAGGGGAGCCCTAGCCTTAGCTTAAGCCTAGGGATGCCCAAGCCTAAGACTAGAGGTGCCCTAGCCTAAGCCTATGGGTGTCCTAGCCTAAACCTAGGGGTGCACTAGCCTAATCCTAGGGGTGCAATAGCCTAAGCCTAGGGGTGCCCTAACCTTAGCCTAGGGGAGCGCTAGCCTTAGCGCAAGCCTTGGGGCGCCCTAGCCTAAACCTAGGGGTTCCCTAGCCTAAGCCTAGGGGTGACCTAGCCTTAGGCTAGGGGAGCCCTAGCTTTAGTCTAAGCCTAGGGGTGCCCTAGCCTAAGCCTAGGGGTGCCCTAGCCGAAGCCTAGGGATGCCGTAGCGTTAGGCTAGAGGAGCCCTAGCCTTAACCTAAGCCTACTGGTGCCCTAGCCTAAACCTAGGGGTGCCCGAGCTTAAGTCTAGGGGTGCCCTAGCCTAAGCCTAGGGGTACGCTAGCCTTAGGCTAGTGGAGGCCTAGCCTTAGCCTACGCCTAGGGGTGCCCTAGCCCAAGACTAGGCGTGCCCTAACCTAAGCTTAGGGGTGCCCTAGCATAAGCCTTGGGGTGCCCTAGCCTAAGCTTAGGGGTGCCCTAGGGTTAGTCTAGGGGAGCCCTAGCCTAAGCCTAAGCCTAGAGGTGCCCTAGCCTAAGCCTATGGGTGCCCTAGCCTAAGCCTAGGGGTGTCATAGCCTTAGGCTAGAGGAGCCCTAGCCTTAGCCTAAGCCTAGGGGTGCCCCAGCCTAAGACTAGGGGTGACCTAGCCTAAGCCTAGGCGTGCCCTAGCCTTAGGCTAGCTGAGCCCTAGCCTAAGCCTAAGCCTAGGGGTGCACTAGCCTAAGCCAAGGGGTGCCCTACCCTAAGCCTAGGGGTGCCCTGCCCGAAGCCTAGGGGTGCCCTAGCCTAAGCCTAGGCTTGCCCTAGCCTTAGGCTAGCTGAGCCCTAGCCTAAGCCTAAGCTTAGTGGTGCCCTAGCCTAAGCCTTGCGGTGACTTAGCCTAAGCCTAGGGGTGCCCTAGCCTAAGCCTAGGGGTGCCCTAGCCTAAGCCTAGGGGTGCCCTAGCCTAAGCCTAGGGGTACCCTATCCTTAGCCTAAGCCTAGGCGTGCCCTAACCTAAGACTAGGGGTCCCCTAGCCTAAGCTTATGGGTGCCCTAGCCTAAGCCTTGGGGTGCCCTAGCCTAAGCCTAGGGGTTCCCTAGGGTTAGGCTAGGGGAGCCCTAGCCTTCGCCTAAGCCTAGGGGTGCCCTAGCCTAAGCCTAGGGGTGCCCTAGCTTAAGGCTAGGGGTGCCTTAACCTTAGGCTATGGGAGCCCTAGCCTTCGCCTAAGCCTAGGGGTGCCCTAGCCTAAGCTTTGGTGCCCTATCCTAAGCCTAGTGGTGCCCTAGCCTAAGCCTAGGGGTGCCCTAGCCTTGGGCTAGGAGAGCCCTAGCTTTAGCCTAAGCCTAGGGGTGCCCTAGCCTAAGCCTATGGGTGCCCAGGATAAGCCAAGGGGTACCCTAGCCTAAGCCTAGGGGTGCCTTAGCCTTAGGCTAGCTGAGCCCTAGCCTTAGCCTAAGCCTAGGGGTGCCCTAGCCTAAGACTAGGGGTGCCCTAGCCTAAGCTTAGGGGTGCCCTAGCGTAAGACTAGGGGTGCCCTAGCCTAAGCCTAGGAGTGCCCTAGCCTAAGCCTAGGGGTATCCGAGCCTACGCCTAGGGGTGCCCTAGCCTAAGCCTAGGGATGTCCTAACCTTAGTCTAGTGGAGCCCTAGCCTTAGCCTAAGCCTAGGGGTGCCCTAGCCTAAGCCTAGGGGTGCCCTAGCCTACGCCTAGGGGTGCCCTATCCTAAGCCATGGGGTGCCCTAGCTGAAGCCTAGGGGTGCCCTAGCCTAAACCTAGGGGTGCCCTAGCCTTAGGCTAGGGGAGCCCTAGCCTTAGCCTAAGCCTTGGGGTGCCCAAGCCTAAGACTAGAGGTGCCTTAGCCTAAGCCAACGGGTGTCCTAGCCTAAGCCTAGGGGTGCCCTAGCCTAAGCCTAGGGGTGCCCTAGCCTAAGCCTACGGGTGCCCTAACCTTAGGCTAGGGGAGCGCTAGCCTTAGAGTAAGCCTTGGGGCGCCCTAGCCTAAACCTAGGGGTTCCCTAGCCTAAGCCTAGGGGTGACCTAGCCTTAGGGTAGGGGAGCCCTAGCTTTAGTCTAAGCCTAGAGGTGCCCTAGCCTAAGCCTAGGGGTGCCCTAGCCCATGCCTAGGGATGCACTAGCGATAGGCTACAGGAGCCCTAGCCTTAGCCTAAGCGTAGGGGTGCCCTAGCCTAAGCCTAGGGGTGCCCTAACCTATGCCTAGGGGTGCCCTAGCCTAAGGCTAGCTGAGCCCTAGCCTAAGCCTAGGGGTGCCCTAGGGTTAGGCTAGGGGAGCCCTAGACTTAGCCTAAGTCTTGGGGTGCCCTAGCCGTAGCCTAGGGGTGCCCTAGCCTAAGCCTAGGCTTGCCCTAGCCTTAGGGTAGCTGAGCCCTAGCCTAAGCCTAAGCCTAGGGGTGCCCTAGCCTAAGCCTAGGGGTGCCCTAGCCTGAGCCTTGGGGTGCGCTAGCCTAAGCCTAGGCTTGCCCTAGCCTTAGGCTAGCTGAGCCCTAGCCTAAGCCTAAGCCTAGGGGTGCCCTAGCGTAAGCCTAGGGGTGCCCTAGCCTAAGCCTAGGGGTGCCCTAGCCTAAGCCAAGGGGTGTCCTAGCCTAAGCCTTGCGGTGCCCTAACCTAAGCTTAGTGGTGCCCTATCCTAAGCCTAGGGGTGCCCTAGCCTAAGTCTAGGGGTGCGCTAGCCTTAGGCTAGGAGAGCCCAAACCTTAGCCTAAGCCTAGGGGTGCCCTAGCCCAAGCCTAGGGGTGCCCTAGCCTAAGCCTAGGGGTGCCCTAGCCTAAGCCTAGGGGTGCCCTAGCCTAAGCCTAGGGGTTTTCTAACCTAAGCCAAGGGATGCCCTAGCCTAAGCCTAGGGGTGCCCTAGCCTTAGGCTAGGGGAGCCCTAGCATTAGCCTAAGACTAGGGGTGCCCTAGCCTAAGACTAGGGGTGCCCTAGCCTAACCTTAGGGGTGCCCTAGCGTAAGTCTAGGGGTGCCCTAGCCTAAGCCTAGGGGTGCCCTAGCCTAAGCCTAGGGGTGCCCTACCCTAAGCCTAGAGCTGCCATAGCCTAAGCCTAGGGGTGCCCTAGCCTTAGGCTAGCTGAGCCCTTGCCTTAGCCTAAGCTTAGGAGTGCCCTAGGGTAAGCCTAGGGGTGCCCTAGCCTAAGGCTAGGGGTGCCCTAGCCTTAGTCTAGTGGAGCCCTAGCCTTAGCCTACGCCTAGGGGTGCCCTAACCTAAGCCATGGGGTGCCCTAGCCTAAGCCTAGGCGTGCCCTATCCTAAGCCTAGGGGTGCCCTAGCCTTAGCCTAGGGGAGCCCTAGCCTTAGCTTAAGCCTAGGGATGCCCAAGCCTAAGACTAGAGGTGCCCTAGCCTAAGCCTATGGGTGTCCTAGCCTAAACCTAGGGGTGACCTAGCCTAAGCCTAGGGGTGCCCTAGCCTAAGCCTAGGGGTGCCCTAACCTTAGGCTAGGGGAGCGCTAGCCTTAGCGCAAGCCTTGGGGCGCCCTAGCCTAAACCTAGGGGTTCCCTAGCCTAAGCCTAGGGGTGACCTAGCCTTAGGCTAGGGGAGCCCTAGCTTTAGTCTAAGCCTAGGGGTGCCCTAGCCTAAGCCTAGGGGTGCCCTAGCCCAAGCCTAGGGATGCCGTAGCGTTAGGCTAGAGGAGCCCTAGCCTTAGCCTAAGCCTACTGGTGCCCTAGCCTAAGCCTAGGGGTGCCCTAGCTTAATTCTAGGGGTGCCCTAGCCTAAGCCTAGGGGTGCCATAGCCTTAGGCTAGAGGAGCCCTAGCCTTAGCCTAAGCCTAGGGGTGCCCCAGCCTAAGACTAGGGGTGACCTAGCCTAAGCCTAGGCGTGCCCTAGCCTTAGGCTAGCTGAGCCCTAGCCTAAGCCTAAGCCTAGGGGTGCGCTAGCCTAAGCCAAGGGGTGCCCTACCCTAAGCCTAGGGGTGCCTTGCCCGAAGCCTAGGGGTGCCCTAGCCTAAGCCTAGGCTTGCCCTAGCCTTAGGCTAGCTGAGCCCTAGCCTAAGCCTAAGCTTAGTGGTGCCCTAGCCTAAGCCTTGCGGTGACCAAGCCTAAGCCTAGGGGTGCCCTAGGGTTAGGCTAGGGGAGCCCTAGCCTTAGCCTAAGCCTAGGGGTGCCCTAGCCTACGCCTAGGGGTGCCCTAGCCTAAGCCTAGGGGTGCCCTAGCCTAAGCCTAGGGGTACCCTATCCTTAGGCTTGGGGAACCCTAGCCTTAGCCTAAGCCTAGGGGTTCCCTAGCCTAAGCCTAGTGGTGCCCTATCCTAAGCCTAGGGGTGCCCTAGCCTAAGCCTAGGGGTGCCCTAGCCTTAGGCTAGGGGTGCCCTAACCTTAGCCTAAGCCTAGGGGTGCCCTAGCCCAAGCCTAGGGGTGCCCTAGCCTAAGCCTAAGGGTGCCCTAGCCTAAGCCTAGGGGTGCCCTAGCCTTAGGCTAGTGGAGCCCTAGCCTTAGCCTAAGCCTAGGGTTGCCCTAGCATAAGCCTAGGGGTGCCATAGCCTTAGGCTTGAGGAGCCCTAGCCTTAGCTTAAGCCTAGGGGTGCCCTAGCCTAAGACTTGGGGTGCCCTAGCCTAAGCCTTGGGGTGCCCTAGCCTAAGCCTAGGGGTGCCCTCGGGTTAGTCTAGGGGAGCCCTAGCCTTAGCCTAAGTCTAGGCGTGCCCTACCTTAAGCCTAGGGGTGCCCTAGACTAATCCTAGGTGTGCCCTAGCCTAAGCCTAAGGGTGCCCTAGCCTAAGCCTAGGGGTGCCCTAGCCTTAGGCTAGAGGAGCCCTAGCCTTAGCCTAAGCCTAGGCGAGCCCTAGCCTAAGCATAGGGGTGCCCTAGCCTAAGCCTTGGGGTGCCCTAGCCTAAGCCTAGGGGTGCCCTAGGGTTAGGCTAGGGGAGTCCTAGCCTTAGCCTAAGCTTTGGGGTGCCCTAGCCTTAGCCTAGGGGTGCCCTAGCCTAAGCCTAGGCTTGCCCTAGCCTTAGGCTATCTGAGCCGTAGCCTAAGCCTAAGCCTAGGGGTGCCCTAGCCTTAGCCTAGGGGTGCCCCAGCCTAAGCCTCGGGGTGCCATAGCCTTAGGCTAGAGGAGCCCTAGCCTTAGCCTAAGCCTAGGGGTGCCCTAGCCTAAGACTAGGGGTGCCCTAGCCTAAGCTTAGGGGTGCCCTAGCCTAAGCCTTGGGGTGCCCTATCCTAAGCCTAGAGGTGACCTAGGGTTAGGCTAGGAGAGCCCTAACCTTAGCCTAAGCCTAGGTGTGCCCTAGCCCAAGCCTAGGGTTGCCCTAGCCTAAGCCCAGGGGTGCCCTAGCCTTAGTCTAGTGGAGCCCTAGCCTAAGCCTAACCTAGGGGTGCCCTAGCCTAAGCCTAGGGGTGCCCTAGCCTAAGACTAGGGGTGCCCTAGCCAAATCTTAGGGGTGCCCTAGCCTAAGCCTTGGGTGCTCTAGCCTAAGCCTAGGGGTGCCCTAGAGTTAGGCTAGGGGAGCCCTATCCTTAGCCTAAGCCTATGGTTGCCCTAGCCTAAGACTAGCGGTGCCCTAACTTAAGCTTAGTGGTGCCCTATCCTAAGCCTAGGGGTGCCCTAGCCTAAGCCTAGGGGTGCCCTATCCTAAGCCTAGGGGTGCCCTAGCCCAAGCCTAGGGGTGCCCTAGCCTAAGCCAAGGGGTGCCCTAGCCTAAGCCTAGGGGTGCCCTAGCCTTAGGCTAGGGGAGCCCTAGCCTTAGCCTAAGCCTAGGGGTGCCCTAGCCTAAGACTAGGGGTGCCCTAGCCTAACCTTAGGGGTGCCCTAGCGTAAGCCTAGGGGTGCCCTAGCCTAAGCCTAGGGGTGCCCTACCCTAAGCCTAGGGCTGCCATAGCCTAAGCCTAGGGGTGCCCTAGCCTTAGGCTAGCTGAGCCCTTGCCTTAGCCTAAGCCTAGGAGTGCCCTAGGGTAAGCCTAGGGGTGCCCTAGCCTAAGGTTAGGGGTGCTCTAGCCTTAGTCTAGTGGAGCCCTAGCCTTAGCCTAAGCCTAGGGGTGCCCTAGCCTAAGCCTAGGGGTGCCCTAACCTTAGCCTAGGCGAGCCCTAGCCTTATCCTAAGCCTAGGGGTGCCCAAGCCTAAGACTAGAGGTGCCCTAGCCTAAGCCTACGGGTGTCCTAGCCTAAGCCTAGGTGTGCCCTAGCCTAAGCCTAGGGGTGCCCTAGTCTAAGCCTAGGGGTGCCCTAACCTTAGGCTAGGGGAGCGCTAGCCTTAGCGTAAGCCTTGGTGCGCCCTAGCCTAAACCTAGGGGTTCCCTAGCCTAGGCCTAGGGGTGACCTAGCCTTAGGCTAGGGGAGTCCTAGCTTTAGTCTAAGCCTAGGGGTGCCCTAGCCTAAGCCTAGGGGTGCCCTAGCCCATGCCTAGTGATGCTGTAGCGTTAGGCTAGAGGAGCCCTAGCCTTAGCCTAAGCCTAGGGGTGCCCTAGCCTAAGCCTAGGGGTGCCCTAGCCTAAGTCTAGGGGTTCCCTCCTAAGCCTACGGGTGCCCTAGTCTAAGCCTAGGGGTGCACTAGCCCAAGCCAAGGGATGCCCTAGCGTTAGGCTAGAGGAGCCCTAGCCTTAGCCTAAGCCTAAGGGTTCCCTAGCCTAAGCCTAGGGTTGCCCTAGCCTAAGTCTAGGGGTGCCTTAGCCTAAGCTTAGGGGTACCCTAGCCTTAGGCCAGGGGAGTCCTCGCCTTAGCCGAAGCCTTGGGTTGCCCTAGCCTAAGACTAGGGGTGCCCTTGCCTAAGCCTAGGGGTGCCCTAGCACAGGCTAGGGATGCCCTAGCATTAGGCTCCAGGAGCCCTAGCCTTAGCCTAAGCCTAGGGGTGCATCAGCCTAAGCCAAGGGGTGCCCTATCCTAAGCCATGGGGTGCCCTAGCCTAAGCCTAGAGGTGCCCTAGCCTAAGCCTAGCGGTGCCCTAGCCTTAGGTTAGGGAAGCCCTAGCCTTAGCCTAAGACTAGGGGTGCCCTATCCTAAGACTAGGGGTGCCCTAGCCTAAGCCTACGCGTGTCCTAACCTAAGCCTAGGGGTACCGTAGCCCAAGCCTAGGGATGCCCTAGCGTTAGGCTAGAGGAGCCCTATCCTTAGCCTAAGCCTAGGGGTACCCTAGCCTAAGCCTAGGGGTGCCCTAGCCTAAGTCTAGGGGTGCCCTAGCCTGAGCCTAGGGGTACCCTAGCCTTAGGCTAGGGGAGCCCTAGCGTTAGCCTAAGCCTAGGGGGCCCCAGCCTAAGCCTAGGGGTGCCCTAGCCTAAGTCTAGGGGTGCCTAGCCTAAGCATAGAGGTGCCCTAACCTAAGCCTAGGGAGATCCCTACCTAATCCTAGGGGTGCCGTAGCCTAAGCCTACGGGTGCCCTAGCCTAAGCCTAGGTGTGCCCTAGCCTAAGCCAAGGGGTACCCTAGCCCAGGTAGGGATGCCCTAGCGTTAGGCTAGAGGAGCCCTAGCCTTAGCCTAAGCCTAGGTGTGCCCTAGCCTAAGCCAAGGGGTACGCTAGCCTAAGTTTAGGGGTGCCCTAGCCTAAGCCTAATTGTGCCCTAGCCTAAGTCTAGGGGTGCCTAGCATAAGCATAGGGGTGCCCTAACCTATGCCTAGGGGTTCTATACCTAAGCGTAGGGGTGCCCTAGCCTAAGCCTACGGGTGCCCTAGCCTAAGCCTAGGGCTGCCCTAGCCTTAGGCTAGGGAAGCCCTAGCCTAAGCCTAGGGGTGCCCTAGCCTAAGCCTAGGGGTGCCCTAGCCTAAGCCTAGGGGTGCCCTAGCCTAAGCCTAGGGGTGCCCTAGCCTAAGCCAAGGGGTGCCCTAACCTAAGCCTAGGTGTGACCTAGCCTTAAGCTAGGGGAGCCCTAGCCTTAACCTAAGACTAGGGGTGCCCTAGCCTAAGCCTAGGGGCGCCCTAGTCTAAGCCTAATGGTGCTCTAACCTTAGACTAGGGGAGCCCTAGCCTTAGCCTAAGCCTAGGGGTGCCGTAGCCTAAGCCTAGGGGTGCCCAAGCCCAAGCCTAGGGATGCCGTAGCGTTAGGCTAGTGGAGCCCTAGCCTTAGCCTAAGCCTAGGGGTGCCACAGCCTAAGCCTAGGGGTGCACTAGCCTAAGTCTAGGGGTGCCCTAACCTAAGCCTAGGGGTTCCCTACCTAAGCCTAGGGGTGCCCTAGCCTTAGCCTAGGGGTGCTCTAGCTTTAGGCTAGGGGAGCCCTAGCCTTAGCCTAAGCCTAGGGGTGCCCTATCCTAAGACTAGGGGTGCTCTAGCCTAAGTCTACGGGTGTCCTAGCCTAAGCCGAGGGGTGCCCTAGCCTAAGCCTAGGAGTGCCCTAACCTTAGGCTAGGGGAGCCCTAGCCTTAGCCTAAGCCTTGGGGATCCCTAGCCTAAACATAGTGGTTCCCTAGCCTAAGCCTAGGGGTGACCTAGCCTTAGGCTAGGGGAGCCCTAGCCTTAGTCTAAGCCTAGGGGTGCCCTAGCCTAAGCTTCGGGGTGCCGTAGCCCAAGCCTAGGCATGCCCTAGCGTTAGGCTAGAGGAGCCCTATCCTTAGCCTAAGCCTAGGGGTGCCCTAGCCAAAGCCTAGGGTTGCCCTAGCCTAAGCCTAGGGGTGCCCCAGCCTAAGCCTAGGGGTGCCGTAGCCTAAGTCTAGGGGTGCCTAGCCTAAGCATAGAGGTGCCCTAACCTAAGCCTAGGGCGATCCCTACCTAATCCGAGGGGTGCCCTAGCCTAAGCCTACGGGTGCCCTAGCCTACGCTTAGGGGTGCCCTAGCCTAAACCTAGGGGTTCCCTAGCCCAGGCTAGGGATGCCCTAGCGTTAGCTAGAGGAGCCCTAGCCTTAGCCTAAGCCTAGGGGTGCCCTAGACTAAGCCAAGGGGTGCGCTAGCCTAAGTAGAGTGGTGCCCTAGCCTAAGCCTAAGGGTGCCCTAGCCTAAGTTTAGGGGTGCCTAGCCTAAGCATAGGGGTGCCCTAACCTAAGCCTAGGGGTTCCCTACCTAAGCCTAGGGGTGCCCTAGCCTAAACCTACGGGTGCCCTAACCTAAGCCTAGGGGTGCCCTAGCCTAAGCCTACGGGTGCCCTAGCCTAAGCCTAGGGGTGCCCTAGCCTAAGCATAGGGGTGCCCTAGCCTAAGCCTAGGGGTGCCCTAGCCTAAGCCTAGGGGTGCCCAAGCCTAAGCCTAGGGGTGCCCTATCCTTAGGCTGGGGGAGCCCTAGCCGTAGCCTAAGCCTAGGGGTGCCCTAGCCTAAACCTAGGGGTGCCCTAGCCTAAGCGTATGGGTGCCCTAGCCCAAGCCTAGGGGTGCCATAGCGTAAGCCTAGGGATACCCTAGCCTAAGCGTAGGGGTGCCCTAGCCTAAGGCTAGGGGTGCCCTAGCCTTAGTCTAGTAGAGCCCTAGCCTTAGCCTAAGCCTAGGGGTGCCCTAGCCTAAGCCTAGGGGTGCCCTAACCTAAGCCTAGGGGAGCCCTTGCCTAAGCCTAGGGGTGCCCTAGCCTAAGCCTAGGGGTGCCCTAGCCTAATAATAGGGGTGCCCTAGCCTAAGACTAGGGGTGCCCTAGCCTTAGGCTAGGGGAGCCCTAGCTTTAGCCTAAGCCTAGGGGTGCCCTACCCAAAGCCTAGGGGTGCCCTAGCCTAAGCCTAGGGGTGCCTTAGCCTTAAGCTAGGGGATCCATAGCCTTAGCCTAAGCCTAGGGGAGCCTTAGCCTAAGCCTAGGGGTGCCCAAGCCTAAGCCTAAGGGAGCCCTAGCCTAAGCCTAGGGGTGCCCAAGCCTAAGACTAGAGGTGCCCTAGCCTAAGCCTACGGGTGTCCTAGCCTAAGCCTAGGTGTGCCCTAGCCTAAGCCTAGGGGTGCCCTAGTCTAAGCCTAGGGGTGCCCTAACCTTAGGCTAGGGGAGCGCTAGCCTTAGCGTAAGCCTTGGTGCGCCCTAGCCTAAACCTAGGGGTTCCCTAGCCTAGGCCTAGGGGTGACCTAGCCTTAGGCTAGGGGAGTCCTAGCTTTAGTCTAAGCCTAGGGGTGCCCTAGCCTAAGCCTAGGGGTGCCCTAGCCCAAGCCTAGGGATGCTGTAGCGTTAGGCTAGAGGAGCCCTAGCCTTAGCCTAAGCCTATGGGGTGCCCTAGCCTAAGCCTAGGGGTGCCCTAGCCTAAGTCTAGGGGTTCCCTACCTAAGCCTACGGGTGCCCTAGTCTAAGCCTAGGGGTGCCCTAGCCCAAGCCTAGGGATGCCCTAGCGTTAGGCTAGAGGAGCCCTAGCCTTAGCCTAAGCCTAAAGGTGCCCTAGCCTAAGCCTAGGGTTGCCCTAGCCTAAGTCTAGGGGTGCCTTAGCCTAAGCTTAGGGGTACCCTAGCCTTAGGCCAGGGGAGTCCGCGCCTTAGCCGAAGCCTTGGGGTGCCCTAGCCTAAGACTAGGGGTGCCCTTGCCTAAGCCTAGGGGTGCCCCAGCACAGGCTAGGGATGCCCTAGCATTAGGCTCCAGGAGCCCTAGCCTTAGCCTAAGCCTAGGGGTGCATCAGCCTAAGCCAAGGGGTGCCCTATCCTAAGCCATGGGGTGCCCTAGCCTAAGCCTAGGGGTGCCCTAGCCTAAGCCTAGGGGTGCCCTAACCTTAGCCTAGCCGAGCCCTAGCCTTATCCTAAGCCTAGGGGTGCCCAAACCTAAGACTAGAGGTGCCCTAGCCTAAGCCTACGGGTGTCCTAGCCTAAGCCTAGGTGTGCCCTAGCCTAAGCCTAGGGGTGCCCTAGTCTAAGCCTAGGGGTGCCCTAACCTTAGGCTAGGGGAGCGCTAGCCTTAGCGTAAGCCTTGGTGCGCCCTAGCCTAAACCTAGGGGTTCCCTAGCCTAGGCCTAGGGGTGACCTAGCCTTAGGCTAGGGGAGTCCTAGCTTTAGTCTAAGCCTAGGGGTGCCCTAGCCTAAGCCTAGGGGTGCCCTAGCCCAAGCCTAGGGATGCTGTAGCGTTAGGCTAGAGGAGCCCTGGCCTTAGCCTAAGCCTAGGGGTGCCCTAGCCAAAGCCTAGGGGTGCCCTAGCCTAAGTCTAGGGGTTCCCTACCTAAGCCTACGGGTGCCCTAGTCTAAGCCTAGGGGTGCCCTAGCCCAAGCCTAGGGATGCCCTAGCGTTAGGCTTGAGGAGCCCTAGCCTTAGCCTAAGCCTAAGGGTGCCCTAGCCTAAGCCTAGGGTTGCCCTAGCCTAAGTCTAGGGGTGCCTTAGCCTAAGCTTAGGGGTACCCTAGCCTTAGGCCAGAGGAGTCCTCGCCTTAGCCGAAGCCTTGGGGTGCCCTAGCCTAAGACTAGGGGTGCCCTTGCATAAGCCTAGGGGTGCCCTAGCACAGGCTAGAGATGCCCTAGCATTAGGCTCCAGGAGCCCTAGCCTTAGCCTAAGCCTAGGGGTGCATCAGCCTAAGCCAAGGGGTGCCCTATCCTAAGCCATGGGGTGCCCTAGCCTAAGCCTAGAGGTGCCCTAGCCTAAGCCTAGCGGTGCCCTAGCCTTAGGTTAGGGAAGCCCTAGCCTTAGCCTAAGACTAGGGGTGCCCTATCCTAAGACTAGGGGTGCCCTAGCCTAAGCCTACGCGTGTCCTAACCTAAGCCTAGGGGTACCGTAGCCCAAGCCTAGGGATGCCCTAGCGTTAGGCTAGAGGAGCCCTATCCTTAGCCTAAGCCTAGGGGTACCCTAGCCTAAGCCTAGGGGTGCCCTAGCCTAAGCCTAGGGGTGTCCTAGCCTAAGTCTAGGGGTGCCCTAGCCTGAGCCTAGGGGTACACTAGCCTTAGGCTAGGGGAGCCCTAGCGTTAGCCTAAGCCTAGGGGTGCCCCAGCCTAAGCCTAGGGGTGCCCTAGCCTAAGTCTAGGGGTGCCTAGCCTAAGCATAGAGGTGCCCTTACCTAAGCCTAGGGAGATCCCTACCTAATCCTAGGGGTGCCGTAGCCTAAGCCTACGGGTGCCCTAGCCTAAGCCTAGGTGTGCCCTAGCCTAAGCCAAGGGGTACCCTAGCCCAGGCTAGGGATGCCCTAGCGTTAGGCTAGAGGAGCCCTAGCCTTAGCCAAAGCCTAGGGGTGCCCTAGCCTAAGCCAAGGTGTACGCTAGCCTAAGTTTAGGGGTGCCCTAGCCTAAGCCTAATTGTGCCCTAGCCTAAGTCTAGGGGTGCCTAGCATAAGCATAGGGGTGCCCTAACCTATGCCTAGGGGTTCTATACCTAAGCGTAGGGGTGACCTAGCCTAAGCCTACGGGTGCCCTAGCCTAAGCCTAGGGCTGCCCTAGCCTAAGCCTAGGGGTGCCCTAGCCTAAGCCTACGGGTGCCCTAGCCTAAGCCTAGGGGTGCCCTAGCCTAAGCCTAGGGGTGCCCTAACCTAAGCCTAGGTGTGTCCTAGCCTTAAGCTAGGGGAGCCCTAGCCTTAACCTAAGACTAGGGGTGCCCTAGCCTAAGCCTAGGGGTGCCCTAGTCTAAGCCTAATGGTGCTCTAACCTTAGACTAGGGGAGCCCTAGCCTTAGCCTAAGCCTAGGGGTGCCGTAGCCTAAGCCTAGGGGTGCCCAAGCCCAAGCCTAGGGATGTCGTAGCGTTAGGCTAGTGGAGCCCTAGCCTTAGCCTAAGCCTAGGGGTGCCACAGCCTAAGCCTAGGGGTGCCCTAACCTAAGTCTAGGGGTGCCTAACCTAAGCATAGAGGTGCCCTAACCTAAGCCTAGGGGTTCCCTACATAAGCCTAGGGGTGCCCTAGCCTAAGCCTAGGGGTGCTCTAGCTTTAGGCTAGGGGAGCCCTAGCCTTAGCCTAAGCCTAGGGGTGCCCTATCCTAAGACTAGGGGTGCTCTAGCCTAAGTCTACGGGTGTCCTAGCCTAAGCCGAGGGGTGCCCTAGCCTAAGCCTAGGGGTGCCCTAACCTTAGGCTAGGGGAGCCCTAGCCTTAGCCTAAGCCTTGGGGCGCCCTAGCCTAAACCTAGTGGTTCCCTAGCCTAAGCCTAGGGGTGACCTAGCCTTAGGCTAGGGGAGCCCTAGCTTTAGTCTAAGCCTAGGGGTGCCCTAGCCTAAGCCTCGGGGTGCCGTAGCCCAAGCCTAGGCATGCCCTAGCGTTAGGCTAGAGGAGCCCTATCCTTAGCCTAAGCCTAGGGGTGCCCTAGCCTAAGCCTAGGGTTGCCCTAGCCTAAGCCTAGGGGTGCCCCAGCCTAAGCCTAGGGGTGCCGTAGCCTAAGTCTAGGGGTGCCTAGCCTAAGCATAGAGGTGCCCTAACCTAAGCCTAGGGCGATCCCTACCTAATCTGAGGGGTGCCCTAGCCTAAGCCTACGGGTGCCCTAGCCTAAGCCTAGGGGTGCCCTAGCCTAAACCTAGGGGTGCCCTAGCCCAGGCTAGGGATGCCCTAGCGTTAGCTAGAGGAGCCCTAGCCTTAGCCTAAGCCTAGGGGTGCCCTAGCCTAAGCCAAGGGGTGCGTTAGCCTAAGTAGAGGGGTGCCCTAGCCTAAGCCTAAGGGTGCCCCAGCCTAAGTTTAGGGGTGCCTAGCCTAAGCATAGGGGTGCCCTAACCTAAGCCTAGGGGTTCCCTACCTAAGCCTAGGGGTGCCCTAGCCTAAACCTACGGGTGCCCTAACCTAAGCCTAGGGGTGCCCTAGCCTAAGCCTACGGGTGCCCTAGCCTAAGCCTAGGGGTGCCCTAGCCTAAGCATAGGGGTGCCCTAGCCTAAGCCTAGGGGTGCCCTAGCCTAAGCCTAGGGGTGCCCAAGCCTAAGCCTAGGGGTGCCCTATCCTTAGGCTGGGGGAGCCCTAGCCTTAGCCTAAGCCTAGGGGTGCCCTAGCCTAAACCTAGGGGTGCCCTAGCCCAAGCCAAGGGGTGCCTTAGCGTAAGCCTAGGGATACCCTAGCCTAAGCGTAGGGGTGCCCTAGCCTAAGGCTAGGGGTGCCCTAGCCTAAGTCTAGTAGAGCCCTAGCCTTAGCCTAAGCCTAGGGGTGCCCTAGCCTAAGCCTAGGGGTGCCCTAGCCTAAGCCTATGGGTGCCGTAGCCTAAGCATAGGGATGCTCTAGCCTAAGCCTAGGGGTGCCCTAGCCTAAGCCTAGGGCTGCCCTAGCCTGAGCCAAGGGGTGCCGTAGCCTTAGGCTAGGGGAGCCGAAGCCTTAGCCTAAGCCTAGGGGTGCCCAAGTCTAAGCCTAGGGGTGCCCTATCCTGAGCCTAGGGGTGCCCTAGTCTGAGGCTAGGGGAGCCCTAGCCTTAGCCTAAGCCTACGATTGCCCCAGCCTGAGCTTAGGGGTGCCCTATCCTGAGCCTAGGGGTGCCCTAGCTTGAGGCTAGGGGAGCCGTAGCCTTAGCCTAAGCCTAGGGGATCCCTATCTAAAGCCTAGGGGTGCCCTAGCCTAAGCCTAGGGGTGCCGTAGCCTAAGCTTAGGAGTGCCCTAGCCTTAGGCTAGGGGAGCACTAGCCTTAGCCTAAGCCTAGGGGTGCCCTAGTCTAAGCCTAGGGGTGCCCTATCCTGAGCCTAGGGGTGCCCTAGTCTGAGGCTAGGGGAGCCATTGCCTTAGCCTAAGACTAGGGGTGCCCTAGCCTAAGCCTATGGGTGCCCTACCCTAAGGCTAGGGGTGCCCTAGCCTAAGCCTAGGGGTGCCCTAGCCTTATGCTAGCTGAGCCCTAGACTTAGCCTAAGCCTAGGGGTACCCTAGCCTAAGCCTTGGGGTGCCCTAGCCTAAGCCTAGGGGTGCCCTAGCCTTAGGCTAGGGGAGCCCTAACCTTAGCCTAAGCCTAGCGGTGCCCCAGCTTAAGACTAGGGGTGCCCTAGCCTAAGCTTAGGGGTGCCGTAGCCTAAGCCTAGGGGTGCCATAGCCTAAGCCTTGGGGTGCCCAAGGGTTAGGCTAGGGGAGCCCTAGCCTTAGCCTAAGCCTAGGGGTGCCCTAGCCTAAGACTAGGGGTGCCCTAGCCTTAGGCTAGGGGAGCCCTAGCCTTAGCCTAAGCCTAGGGGTGCCCTAGTCTAATACTAGGGGTGCCCTAGCCTAAGCCTAGGGGTGCCCTAGCCTTAGGCTAGGGGAGCCCTAGCCTTAGCCTAAGCCTAGGGGTGCCATATCCTAAGCCTAGGGGTTCCCTAGCCTAAGCCTAGGGGTGCCCTAGCCTAAGCTTAGGGGTGCCCTAGCCTAAGCCTAGGGGTGCCCTAGCCTTAGGCTAGGGAGGCCCTAGCCTTAGCCTAAGCCTACGGGTGCCCTAGCCTAAGCCTAGGGGTGCCCTAGCCTAATACTAGGGGTGCCCTAGCCTAAGCCTAGGGGTGCCCTAGCCTTAGGCTAGGGGAGCCCTAGCTTTAGCCTAAGCCTAGGGGTGCCCTACCCAAAGCCTAGGGGTGCCCTAGCCTAAGCCTAGGGGTGCCTTAGCCTTAAGCTAGGGGATCCATAGCCTTAGCCTAAGCCTAGGGGAGCCTTAGCCTAAGCCTAGGGGTGCCCAAGCCTAAGCCTAAGGGAGCCCTAGCCTAAGCCTAGGGGTGCCCAAGCCTAATCCTAGGGGTGCCCTACCCTAAGCCTAGGGGTACCCTAGCCTAAGCCTAGGGCTGCCCTAGCCTAAGCCTAGGGGTGCCCTAGCCTACGCCTAGGACTGCCCTAGCCTGCGCCTAGGGGTCCCCTAGCCTAAGCCTAGCGGTGCCCTAGCCTAAGCATAGGGGTGCCCTAGCCTTAGGCTAGGAGAGCCCTATCCTTAGCATAAGCCTAGGGGTGCCCTAGCCTAAGCCTAGGGGTACCCTAGCCTAAGCCTAGGGGTGCTCTAGCCTAAGCCTAGCGGTGCCCTAGCCTAAGTAGGGGTGCCCTAGCCTGAGGCTAGGGGAGCCCTAGCCTTAGCCTAAACCTAGGGGTGCCCTAGCCCAAGCCTAGGGGTGCCCTAGCCTGAGCCTACGGGTGCCATAGCCTGAGAATACGGGTGCCCTAGCCTGTTGCTAGGGGAGCCCTAGCGTTATTCTAGCCTAGGATTGCCCTAGACTAGCCTAGGAGTGTCATAGCCTGAGTCTAGAGGTGCACTAGCCTGAGGATAGGGGAGCCCAAGCCTTAGCCTAAGCATATGGGGCCCTAGCCTAAGCCTATGGGTGCCCTAGCCTTAGGCTAGGGGAGCCCAAGCTTTAGCCTAAGCCTAAGGGTGCACTAGCCAAAGCCTAGGGGTGCCCGAGACTAAGCCTAGGGGTGCCTTAGCCTTAGGCTAGGTGATCCTTAGCGTTACCCTAAGCCTAGGGGAGCCCTAGCCTAAGCCTAGGGGTGCCCTAGCCTAAGCCTATGGGTGCCCTAGCCTTAGGCTAGGGGAGCGCTAGCTTTAGCCTAAGCCTAGGGGTGCCGTAGCCAAAGCCTATGGGTGCCCTAGCCTAAGCTTAGGGGTGCCTTAGCCTTAGGCTAGGGGATCCTTAGCCTTACCCTAAGCCTAGTGGAGCCCTAGCCTAAGCCTAGGGGTGCCCTAGCCTAAGCCTATGGGTGCCCTAGCCTAAGCATAGGGATGCTCTAGCCTAAGCCTAGGGGTGCCCTAGCCTAAGCCTAGGGCTGCCCTAGCCTGAGCCTAGGGGTGCCGTAGCCTTAGGCTAGGGGAGCCGTAGCCTTAGCCTAAGCCTAGGGGTGCCCTAGTCTAAGCCTAGGGGTGCTCTATCCTGAGCCTAGGGTTGCCCTAGTCTGAGGCTAAGGGAGCCCTAGCCTTAGCCTAAGCCTACGATTGCCCCAGCCTGAGTTTAGGGGTGCCCTATCCTGAGCCTAGGGGTGCCATAGCTTGAGGCTAGGGGAGCCGTAGCCTTAGCCTAAGCCTAGGGGATTCCTATCTAAAGCCTAGGGGTGCCCTAGCCTAAGCCTAGGGGTGCCGTAGCCTAAGCCTAGAGGTGCCCTAGCCTTTGGCTAGGGGAGCCCTAGCCTTTTCCTAAGCCTAGGGGTGCCCTAGCCTAAGCCTAGGGGTGCCCTAGCCTGAGCCTAGGGGTGCCGTAGCCTTAGGCTAGGGGAGCCCTAGCCTTAGCCTAAGCCTAGGGGTGCCCTAGTCTAAGCCTAGGGGTGCCCTATCCTGAGCCTAGGGGTGCCCTAGTCTGAGGCTAGGGGAGCCATTGCCTTAGCCTAAGACTAGGGGTGCCCTAGCCTAAGCCTATGGGTGCCCTACCCTAAGGCTAGGGGTGCCCTAGCCTAAGCCTAGGGGTGCCCTAGCCTTATGCTAGCTGAGCCCTAGCCTTAGCCTAAGCCTAGGGGTGCCCTAGCCTAAGCCTTGGGGTGCCCTAGCCTAAGCCTAGGGGTGCCCTAGCCTTAGGCTAGGGGAGCCCTAACCTTAGCCTAAGCCTAGCGGTGCCCTAGCTTAAGACTAGGGGTGCCCTAGCCTAAGCTTAGGGGTGCCGTAGCCTAAGCCTAGGGGTGCCATAGCCTAAGCCTTGGGGTGCCCAAGGGTTAGGCTAGGGGAGACCTAGCCTTAGCCTAAGCCTAGGGGTGCCCTAGCCTAAGACTAGGGGTGCCCTAGCCTTAGGCTAGGGGAGCCCTAGCCTTAGCCTAAGCCTAGGGGTGCCATATCCTAAGCCTAGGGGTTCCCTAGCCTAAGCCTAGGGGTGCCCTAGCCTAAGCTTAGGGGTGCCCTAGCCTAAGCCTGGGGGTGCCCTAGCCTTAGGCTAGGGGAGACCTAGCCTTAGCCTAAGCCTAGGGGTGCCCTAGTCTAAGTTAGGGGTGCCCTATCCTAAGCCTAGGGGTGCCCTATCCTAAGCCTAGGGGTGCCCAAGCCTAAGCCTAGGGGTACCCTAGGCTTAGGCTAGGGGAGCCCTAGCCTTAGCCTAAGCCTAGAGACACCCTTGCCTAAATCTAGGGGTGCCCTAGCCTAAGCTTAGGGGTTCCCTAGCCTTAGGCTAGGGGAGCCCTAGCCTTAGTCTAAGACTAGTGGTGCCCTCACCTAAGCATAGGGGTGCCCTATCCTTAGGCTAGGGGAGTCCTCCCCTTACCCGAAATCTAGGGGTGCCCTAGGGTAAGCCTAGGGGTGCCCTAGCCTAAGCCTAGTGATGCCCTAGCCCAAGCCTAAGGATGCCCTAGCGTTAGGCTAGAGGAGCCCTAGCCTTAGCCTAAGCCTAGGGGTGCCCTAGCCTAAGTCTAGGGCTGCCCTAGCCTAAGTCTAGGGCTGCCCTAGCCTAAGCCTAGGGGTGCCCTAGCCTTAGGCTAGGGGAGCCCTAGCCTTAGCCTAAGCCTAGAGCTGCCCCAGCCTAAGCCTCTGGGTGCCCTAGCCTACGTCTAGGGGTGCCCTAGCCTAAGCATATGGGGTGCTCTAACCTAAGCCAGGGGTTCCCTACCTAAGACTAGGGGTGCCCTAGCCTAAGCCTAGGGGTGCCCTCGCCTTAGGCTAGGGAAGCCCTAGCCTTAGCCTAAGTCTAGGGGTGCACTAGCCTAAGCCTAGTGGTGCCCTAGCCTAAGCCTAGGGGTTCCCTCGACTAAGCCTACGGGTGCCCTAGCCTAAGGCTAGGGGTGCCCTAGCCTAAGTCTAGGGGTGTCCCTAGCCTAAGCCTAGGGGTGCACTAGCCTAAGCCTAAACCTAGGGGTGCCCTAGCCTAAGCCTATGGGTGCCCTAGCCTAAGCCTATGGGTGCCCTAGCCTTAGGATAGGGGAGCCCTAGCTTTAGCCTAAGCCTAGGCGTGCACTAGCCAAAGCCTAGGGGTACCCTTGCCTAAGCCTAGGGGTGCCTTAGCCTTAGGCTACGTGAGCCCTAGCCTTAGCCTAATCCTAGTGGTGCCCAATCCTAAGCCTAGGGGTGCCCTAGCCTAAGCATAGGGCTGCCTAGCCTAAGCCTAGGGGTACCCTAGCCTACGCCTAGGTGTGCCCTAGCCTAAGCTTAGGGGTGCCCTAGCGTAAGCCTAGGGGTGCCCTAGACTAAGCCTAGTGGTGTCCTAGCCTAAGCCTAGGGAAACCCTAGCCTTAGCCTAAGCCTAGGGGTGCCCTAGCCTAAGACTAGGGGTGCCCTAGCATAAGCCTAGGGTTTCCCTAGCCTAAGCCTAGGGGTGCCCTAGCCTAAGGCTAGGTGTGCCCTAGCCTTAGTCTAGTGGATCCCTAGCCTTAGCCTAAGCCTAGGGGTGCCCTTACCTAAGCCATGGGGTGCCTTAGCCTAAGCCTAGGGGTGCCCTAGCCTAAGCCTAGGGTTGCCCTACGCTAAGCCTAGGGGTGCCCTAGCCTTAGGCTACGGGAGCCCTAGCCTTAGCCTAAGCCTAGGGGTGCCCTAGCCTAAACCTAGGGTTGCCCTAGCCTAAGCCTACGGGTGTCCTAGCCTAAGACTAGGGGTGCATTACCCTAAGCCTAGGGGTGCCCTAGCCTTAGGCTAGGGGAGCCCTAGCCTTAGCCTAAGCCTTGGGGTGCCCTAGCCTAAGCCAAGGGGTGCCCTAGCCTAAGCTTTGGGGGGGCCCTAGCCCAAGTTGGGATGCCCTAGCGTTAGGCTAGAGGAACCCTAGCCTTAGCCTAAGCCTAGGGGTGCCCTAGCCTAAGTCTAGGGGTGCCCTAGCCTAAGCCTAGGGGTACACTAGCCTTAGCCTAGGGAAGCCCTAGCCTTAGCCTAATCCTAGGGGTGCCCCAGCCTAAGCCTAGGGGTGCCCTAGCCTAAGCCGAGGGGTGCCCTAGCCTAAGCCTAGGGGTGCCCTAGCCTAAGCCTGGGGGTGCCCTAGCCTAAGCCTAGGGGTGCCCTAGTCTTAGGCTAGGGGAGCCCCAGCCTTAGCCTAAGCCTAGGGGTGCCCTAGCCTAAGTCTAGGGGTGCCCTAGCCTAAGCCTACGGTGCCCTAGCCTAAACCTAGGGGTGCCCTAGCTTAAGCCTAGGGGTGCCCTAGCCTAAGCCTGGGGGTGCCCTAGCCTAAGCCTAGGGGTGCCCTAACCCAAGCCTAGGGATGCCCTAGCATTAGGCTAGAGGAGCCCTAGCCTTAGCCTAAGCCTAGGGGTGCCCTAGCCTAAGCCTAGGGGTGCCCTAGCCTAAGCCTACGGGTGTCCTAGCTTAAGACTAGGGGTGCTTTACCCTAAGCCTACGGGTGCCCTAGCCTTAGGCTAGGGGAGCCCTAGCCTTAGCCTAAGCCTTGGGGCGCCCTAGCCTAAGCCTAGGGGTTCCCTAGCCTAAGCCTAGGGGTGCCCTAGGCTAAGGCTAGGGGTGCCCTAGCCTTAGTCTAGTGGAGCCCTAGCATTAGCCTAAGCTTAGGTGTGCCCTATCTTAAGCCTAAGGGTGCCCTAGCCTTAGTCTAGGGGAACCCTAGCCTTAGTTTAAGCCTAGGGGTGCCCTAGCCCAAGCCTAGGGATGCCCTAGCGTTAGGCTAGAGGAGCCCTAGCCTTATCCTAAGCCTAGGGGTGCCCTAGCCTAAGCCAAGGGGTGCCCTAGCCTAAGCCTAGGGGTGCCCTAGCCTAAGCCTAGAGGTGCCCTAGACTAAGTCTAGGCGTGCCCTAGGCGAAGCCTAGGGGTACCCTAGCCTTAAGCTAGGGGAGTCCTCGCCTTAGCCGAAACCTTGGGGTGCCCTAGCCTAAGCCTAAGGGTGCCCTAGCCTAAGCCTAGGGGTGCCCTATGCTAAGCTTAGGGGTACACTAGCCTTAGGCTAGGGGAGCCCTAGCCTTAGCCTAAGCCTAGGGGTGCCCCAGCCTAAACCTAGGGGTGCCCTAGCTTAAGCCTAGGGGTGCCCTAGCCTAAGCCTAGGGGTGCCCTAGCCTAAGCCTGGGGGTGCCCTAGCCACAGCCTGGCGGTGCCCTTGCGTAAGCCTAGAGGTTCCCTAGCCTTAGGCTTGGGGAGCCCCAGCCTTAGTCTAAGCCTAGGTGTGCCCGAGCCTAAGTCTAGGGGTGCCCTCGCCTAAGCTTAGGGGTACCATAGCCTTAGTTTAGGGGAGTCCTCGCCTCAGCCGAAGCCTTGGGGTGCCCTAGCCTAAGCCTAGGGGTGCCCTAGCCCAAGCCTGGGATGCCCTAGCGTTAGGCTAGAGGAGCCCTAGCCTTAGCCTAAGCCTAGGGGTGCCCTAGCCTAAGCCTAGGGGTGCCCTAGCATTAGCCTAGGGTTGCCCTAGCCTAAGCCTAGGGGTGCCTTAGCCTAAGCCTAGGGGTACCCTAGCCTACGCCTAGGTGTGCCCTAGCCTAAGCTTAGGGGTGCCCTAGCGTAAGCCTAGGGGTGCCCTAGCCTAAGCCTAGTGGTGTCCTAGCCTAAGCCTAGGGAAGCCCTAGCCTTAGCCTAAGCCTAGGGGTGCCCTAGCCTAAGACTAGGGGTGCCCTAGCATAAGCCTAGGGTTTCCCTAGCCTAAGCCTAGGGGTGCCCTAGCCTAAGGCTAGGTGTGCCCTAGCCTTAGTCTAGTGGATCCCTAGCCTTAGCCTAAGCCTAGGGGTGCCCTTTCCTAAGCCATGGGGTGCCTTAGCCTAAGCCTAGGGGTGCCCTAGCCTAAGCCTAGGGTTGCCCTACGCTAAGCCTAGGGGTGCCCTAGCCTTAGGCTACGGGAGCCCTAGCCTTAGCCTAAGCCTAGGGGTGCCCTAGCCTAAACCTAGGGTTGCCCTAGCCTAAGCCTACGGGTGTCCTAGCCTAAGACTAGGGGTGCATTACCCTAAGCCTAGGGGTGCCCTAGCCTTAGGCTAGGGGAGCCCTAGCCTTAGCCTAAGCCTTGGGGTGCCCTAGCCTAAGCCAAGGGGTGCCCTAGCCTAAGCTTTGGGGGGGCCCTAGCCCAAGTTGGGATGCCCTAGCGTTAGGCTAGAGGAACCCTAGCCTTAGCCTAAGCCTAGGGGTGCCCTAGCCTAAGTCTAGGGGTGCCCTAGCCTAAGCCTAGGGGTACACTAGCCTTAGCCTAGGGAAGCCCTAGCCTTAGCCTAATCCTAGGGGTGCCCCAGCCTAAGCCTAGGGGTGCCCTAGCCTAAGCCGAGGGGTGCCCTAGCCTAAGCCTAGGGGTGCCCTAGCCTAAGCCTGGGGGTGCCCTAGCCTAAGCCTAGGGGTGCCCTAGTCTTAGGCTAGGGGAGCCCCAGCCTTAGCCTAAGCCTAGGGGTGCCCTAGCCTAAGCCTAGGGGTGCCCTAGCCTAAGCCTACGGTGCCCTAGCCTAAACCTAGGGGTGCCCTAGCTTAAGCCTAGGGGTGCCCTAGCCTAAGCCTGGGGGTGCCCTAGCCTAAGCCTAGGGGTGCCCTAACCCAAGCCTAGGGATGCCCTAGCATTAGGCTAGAGGAGCCCTAGCCTTAGCCTAAGCCTAGGGGTGCCCTAGCCTAAGCCTAGGGGTGCCCTAGCCTAAGCCTACGGGTGTCCTAGCTTAAGACTAGGGGTGCTTTACCCTAAGCCTACGGGTGCCCTAGCCTTAGGCTAGGGGAGCCCTAGCCTTAGCCTAAGCCTTGGGGCGCCCTAGCCTAAGCCTAGGGGTTCCCTAGCCTAAGCCTAGGGGTGCCCTAGGCTAAGGCTAGGGGTGCCCTAGCCTTAGTCTAGTGGAGCCCTAGCATTAGCCTAAGCTTAGGTGTGCCCTATCTTAAGCCTAAGGGTGCCCTAGCCTTAGTCTAGGGGAACCCTAGCCTTAGTTTAAGCCTAGGGGTGCCCTAGCCCAAGCCTAGGGATGCCCTAGCGTTAGGCTAGAGGAGTCCTAGCCTTATCCTAAGCCTAGGGGTGCCCTAGCCTAAGCCAAGGGGTGCCCTAGCCTAAGTCTAGGGGTGCCCTAGCCTAAGCCTAGGTGTACCCTAGCCTTAGGCTAGGGGAGTCCTCGCCATAGCCAAAGCCTTGGGGTGCCCTAGCCTAAGCCTAGGGGTAGCCTAAGCTTAGGGGTGGCCTAGCCCAAGTAGGGATGCCCTAGCGTTAGGCTAGAGGAGCCCTAGCCTTAGCCTAAGACTTGGGTGCCCTAGCCTAAGCCTAGGGGTGCCCTAGCCTAAGCCTAGGGGTGCCCTAGCCTAAGCCTAGAGGTGCCCTAGACTAAGCCTAGGCGTGCCCTAGGCGAAGCCTAGGGGTACCCTAGCCTTAAGCTAGGGGAGTCCTCGCCTTAGCCGAAACCTTGGGGTGCCCTAGCCTAAGCCTAAGGGTGCCCTAGCCTAAGCCTAGGGGTGCCCTATGCTAAGCTTAGGGGTACACTAGCCTTAGGCTAGGGGAGCCCTAGCCTTAGCCTAAGCCTAGGGGTGCCCCAGCCTAAACCTAGGGGTGCCCTAGCTTAAGCCTAGGGGTGCCCTAGCCTAAGCCTAGGGGTGCCCTAGCCTAAGCCTGGGGGTGCCCTAGCCACAGCCTGGCGGTGCCCTTGCGTAAGCCTAGAGGTTCCCTAGCCTTAGGCTTGGGGAGCCCCAGCCTTAGTCTAAGCCTAGGTGTGCCCGAGCCTAAGTCTAGGGGTGCCCTCGCCTAAGCTTAGGGGTACCATAGCCTTAGTTTAGGGGAGTCCTCGCCTCAGCCGAAGCCTTGGGGTGCCCTAGCCTAAGCCTAGGGGTGCCCTAGCCCAAGCCTGGGATGCCCTAGCGTTAGGCTAGAGGAGCCCTAGCCTTAGCCTAAGCCTAGGGGTGCCCTAGCCTAAGCCTAGGGGTGCCCTAGCATTAGCCTAGGGTTGCCCTAGCCTAAGCCTAGGGGTGCCTTAGCCTAAGCCTAGGGGTGCCCTAGCGTAAGCCTAGGGGTGCCCTAGCATAAGCCTATGGGTGTCCTAGCCTAAGCCTAGGGGTGCCCTAGCCTAAGCCTAGGGGTGCCCTAGCCTAAGCCTAAGGGTGCCCTAGCCCAGGCTAGGGATGCCCGAGCGTTAGGCTAGAGGAACCCTAGCATTAGCCTAAGCCTAGGGGTGCCCTAGCCTAGGCCAAGGGGTGCGCTAGCCTAAGTATAGGGGAGCCCTAGCCTTAGCCTAAGCCTTGGGGCGCCCTAGCCTAAGCCTAGGGGTTCCCTAGCCTAAGCCTAGGGGTGCCATAGGCTAAGGCTAGGGGTGCCCTAGCCTTAGTCTAGTGGAGCCCTAGCCTTAGCCTAAGCCTAGGGGTGCACTATCCTAAGCCATGGGGTGTCCTAGCCTACGCCTAGAGGTGCCCTAGCCTAAGCTTAGGGTTGCCCTAGCCTAAGCCTATGGGTGTCCTAGCCTAAGCCTAGGGGTGCCCAGGCCTAGGCCTAGGGGTGCCCTAGCCTAAGCCTAGGGGTGCCCTCCCCTAAGCCTAGGGGTGCCCTAGCCTAAGCCTAGAGGTGCCCTAGCCTTAGGCTAGCTGAGCCCTTGCCTTAGCCTAAGCCTAGGGGTGCCCTAGCCTAAGCCTAGTGGTGCCCTAGCCTAAGCCTAGTGGTGCCCTAGCCTTAGGCTAGGGGAGCCCTAGCGTGAGCCTAAGCCTAGGGGTCCCCAAGCCTAAGCCTATGGGTGCCCTAGCCTAAAACTAGGGGTGCCCTAGCCTAAGCTTAGGGGTGCCCTAGCGTAAGCCTAGGGGTGCCCCAGCCTAAGCCTAGGGGTGCCCTAGCCTAAGCCTAGGGGTGCCCTACCCTAAGCCTAGGGTTGCCCAAGCCTAAGCCTAGGGGTGCCCTAGCCTTAGGCTTGCTGAGCCCTTGCCTTAGCCTAAGCCTAGGGGTGCCCTAGCCTAAGCCTAGGGGTGCCCTAGCCTAAGCTTAGTGGTGCCCTAGCCTTAGGCTAGGGGAGCCCTAGCGTTAGCCTAAGCCTAGGGGTCCCCTAGCCTAAGGCTAGGGGTGCCCTAGCCTAAGCCTAGGGGTGCCCTAGCCTAAGCCTATGGGTGTCCTAGCCTAAGCCTAGGGGTGCCCTAGCCTAAGCCTAGGGGTGCCCTAGCCTTAGGCTAGGGGAGCCCTAGCCTTAGCCTAAGCTTAGGGGTGCCCTAGCCTAAACCTAGGGGTTCCCTAGACTAAACCTAGGGGTGTCCTAGCCTAAGCCTAGGGGTGCTGTAGCCTAAGCCTAGGGGTGCCCTAGCCTAAGTCTAGGGGTGCCGTAGCCTAAGCCTAGGGGTGCCCTAGCCTAAGCCAAGGGGTGCCCTAGGATAAGCTTAGTGGTGCCCTTGCCTAAGCCGAGGGGTGCCCTACCCTAAGACTAGGGGTGCCCTAGCGTAAGACTAGGGGTGCCTGAGCCTAAGCCTAGGGGTGTCCTAGCCTTAGGCTAGGGGAGCCCTAGTCTTATCCTAAGTCTAGGGGTGCCCAAACCTAAGCCTAGGGGTGCCCTAGCCTAAGCCTAGTTTGCCCTAGCCTAAGCCTAGAGGTGGCCTAGCCTAAGTCTAGGGGTGCCCTAGCCTAAGCCCAGGGATGCCCAAGCCTAAGTCTAGGGGTGCCCTATCCTAAGCCTAGGGGTACACTAGCCTTAGGCTAGGGGAGCCCTAGCCTTAGCCTAAGCCTAGGGGTGCCCCAGCCTAAGCCTAGGGGTGCCCTAGCCTAAGCTTAGGGGTGCCCTAGCCTAAGCCTAGGGGTGCCCTAAGCTAAGGCTAGGGGTGCCCTAGCCTTAGTCTAGTGGAGGCCTAGCATTAGCCTAAGCTTAGGTGTGCCCTATCTTAAGCCTACGGGTGCCCTAGCCTAAGCCTAAAGGTGCCCTAGCCTAAGGCTAGGGGTGCCCTAGCCTTAGGCTAGGGGAACCCTAGCATTAGCCTAAGCCTAGGGGTACCCTAGCGTAAGCCTAGGGGTGCCCTAGCCTAAGCCTATGGGTGTCCTAGCCTAAGCCTAGGGGTGCCCTAGCCTAAGCCTAGGGTTGCCCTAGCCTTAGGCTAGGGGAGCCCTAGCCTTAGCCTAAGCCTTGGGGCGCCCTAGCCTAAACCTAGGGGTTCCCTAACCTAAGCCTAGGGGTGACCTAGCCTAAGCCTAGGGGTTCCCTAGCCTAAGCCTAGGGGTGCCCAAGCCTAAGGCTATGGGTACCCTAGCCTTAGTCTAGTGGAGCCCTAGCCTTAGCCTAAGCCTAGGGGTGCACTAGCCTAAGCGTAGATGTGCCCTAGCCTAAGCCTAGGGTTGACCTACCCTAAGCCTAGGGGTACCCTAGCCTTAGGCTAGCTGAGCCCTATCCTTAGCCTAAGCCTAGGGGTGCCCTAGCCTAAGACTAGGGGTGCCCTAGCCTAAGCCTTGGGGTGCCCTAGCCTAAGCCTAGGTGTGCCCTAGCCTAAGCCTAGGGGTGCCCTAGCCTAAGCCTTGGGGTGCCCTCCCCTAAGCCTAGGGGTGCCGTAGCCTAAGCCTAGGGGTGCCCTAGCCTAAGCCTAGGGGTGCCCTCCCCTAAGCCTAGGGGTGCCCTAGCCTAAGCCTAGGGGTGCCCTAGCCTTCGGCTAGCTGAGCCCTTGCCTTAGCCTAAGCCTAGGGGTGCCCTAGCCTAAGCCTTGGGGTGCCCTAGCCTAAGCCTAGTGGTACCCTAGCCTTAGGCTACGGGAGCCCTATCGTGAGCCTAAGCCTAGGGGTGCCCAAGCCTAAGCCTATGGGTGCCCTAGGCTCAACCTAGGGGTGCCCTAGCCTAAGCTTAGGGGTGCCCTAGCGTAAGCCTTGGGGTGCCCTAGCCTAAGCCTAGGGGTGCCCTAGCCTAAGCCTAGGGGTGCCCTAGCCTAAGCCTATGGGTGCCCTAGCCTAAGCCTAGGGGTGCCGTAGCCTAAGCTTAGTGGTGCCCTAGCCTTAGGCTAGGGGAGCCCTAGACGTAGCCTAAGCCTAGGGGTGCCCTAGTCTAAGCCTAGGGGTGCCCTAGCCTAAGCCTAGGGCTGCACTAGCCTAAGCCTAGGGGTGCCCTACCCTAAGCCTAGGGTTGCCCTAGCCTAGGCCTAGGGGTGCCCTAGCCTTAGGCTAGGTGAGCCTTAGCCTTAGCCTAAGCCTAGGGGTGCCCTAGCCTAAGCCAAGGGGTCCCCTAGCCTACGCCTAGGAGTGCCTTAGCCTAAGCCTAGAGGTGTCATAGCCTTAGGCTAGGGGAGCCCTAGTCTTAGCCTAAGCCTAGGGGTGCCCTAGCCCAAGCCTAGGGATGCCCTAGCGTTAGGCTAGAGCAGCCCTAGCCTTAGCCTAAGCCTAGGGGTGCCCTAGCCTAAGACCAGGGGTGCCCTAGCCTAAGCCTAGGGGTGCCCTAGCCTAAGCCTAGGGGTGCCCAGCCTAAGCCTAGGGGTGCCCTAGCCTAAGCTTGGGGTGCCCTAGCCTAAGTCTAGGGGTGCCCTAGCCTAAGCCTAGGGGTACCCTAGCCTTAGGCTAGGGGAGTCCTCGCCTTAGCCGAAGCCTTGGGGAGCCCTAGCCTAAGCCTAGGGGTGCCCTAGCCTAAGTCTAGGGGTGCCCTAGAACAAGTAGGGATGCCCTAGCGTTAGGCTAGAGGAGCCCTAGCCTTAGCCTAAACCTAGGGGTGCCCTAGCCTAAGCCTTGGGGTGCCCTAGCCTAAGTCTCGGGGTGCCCTATCCTAAGCCTAGGGGTACACAAGCCTTAGGCTAGGGGAGCCCTAGCCTTAGCCTAAGCCTAGGGGTCCCCCAGCCTAAGCCTAGGGGTGCCCTAGCCTAAGTCTAGGGGTGCCCTAACCTAAGCCTAGGGGTGCCCTAGCCTAAGCCTTGGGGTGCCCAAGCCAAAGCCTGGGGGTGCCCTTGCGTAAGCCTAGGGGTGCCCTAGCCTTAGGCTAGGGGAGCCCCAGCCTTAGTCTAAGCCTAGGGGTGCCCTAGCCTAAACCTACGGGTGCCCTAGCCCAAGCCTAGGGATGCCTTAGCCTAAGCCTAGGGGTACCATAGCCTTAGGTTAGGGGAGTCCTCGCCTTAGCCCAAGCCTTGGGGTGCCCTAGCCTAAGCCTAGAGGTGCCCTAGCCTAAGCCTAGGGGTGCCCTAGCCTAAGCCTAGGGGTGCCCTAGCCCAAGCCTAGGGATGCCCTAGCGTTAGGCTAGAGGAGCCCTAGCCTTAGCCTAAGCCTAGGGGTTCCCTAGCCTAAGTCTAGGGGTGTCCTAGCCTAAGCCTTGGGATACACAAGCCTTAGGCTAGGGGAGCCCTAGCCTTAGCCTAAGCCCAGGGGTGCCCTAGCCTAAGCCTAGGGGTGCCCTAGCAATAGCCTAGGGTTGCCCTAGCCTAAGCCTAGGGGTAACTTAGCCTAAGCCTAGGGGTGCCCTAGCGTAAGCCTAGGGGTGCCCTAGCCTAAGCCTATGGGTGTCCTAGCCTAAGCCTAGGGGTGCCCTAGCCTAAGCCTATGAGTGCCCTAGCCTTAGGCTAGGGGAGCCCTAGCCTTAGCCTAAGCCTTGGGGCACCCTAGCCTAAACCTAGGTTTTCCCTAACCAAAGCCTAGGGGTGACCTAGCCTAAGCCTAAGGGTGCCCTAGGCTAAGGCTAGGGGTGCCCTAGCCTTAGTTTAGTGGAGCCCTATCCTTAACCTACGCTTAGGCGTGCCCTATTCTAAGCCTAGGGGTGCCCTAGCCTAAGCCTTGGGGTTACCTAGCCTAAGCAGAGGTGTGCCCTAGGCTAAGCCTAGGGGTGCCCTAGGCTAAGGCTAGGGGTGCCCTAGCCTTAGTCTAGTGGAGCCCTAGCCTTAGCCTAAGCCTAGGGGTGCCCTAGCCTAAGCTTAGGGGTGCCCTAGCCTAAGCCTAGGGGTGCCCTACCCTAAGCCTAGGGTTGCCCTAGCCTAGACCTAGGGGTGCCCTAGCCTTAGGCTAGGGGAGCCTTAGCCTTAGCCTAAGCCTAGGGGTGCCCTAGCCTAAGCCTAGGGGTCCCCTAGCCGGTGCCTAGGAGTGCCCTAGCCTAAGCCTAGAGGGGCCCTAGTCTTAGGCTAGGGGAGCCCTAGTCTTAGCCTAAGCCTAGGGGTGCCCTAGCCTAAGACTATGGGTGCCCTAGCCTAAGCTTAGGGGTGCCCTAGGGTTAGGCAAGGGGAGCCCTAGCCTTAGCCTAAGCCTAGGGGTGCCCTAGCCTAAGCTTAGGTGTGCCCTAGGGTTAGGCAAGGGGAGCCCTAGCCTTAGCCTAAGCCTAGGGGTGCCCCAGCCCAAGCCTAGGGGTGCCCTAGCCTAAGCCTAGGGGTGCCCTAGCCTAAGCCTAGGGGTGACCTAGCCTAAGCCTAGGGGTGCTGTAGCCTAAGCCTAGGGGTGCCCTAGCCTAAGTCGAGGGGTGCCGTAGCCTAAGCCTAGGGGTGCCCTAGCCTAAGCCTAGGGGTGCCCTAGCCTAAGGCTAGGGGTGTCCTAGCCTTAGTCTAGTGGAGCCCTAGCCTTAGCCTAAACCTAGGGGTGACCTAGCCTAAGCCTAGGGGTGCTGTAGCCTTAGCCTAGGGGTGCCCTAGCCTAAGTGGAGGGGTGTCGTAGCCTAAGCCTAGGGGTGCCCTAGCCTAAGCCTAGCGGTGCCCTAGCCTAAGCCTAGGGGTGCCTGAGCCTCAGCCTAGGGGTGTCCTAGCCTTAGGCTAGGGAAACCCTAGCCTTATCCTAAGCCTAGGGGTGCCCTAGCCTTAGCCTAGGGGTTCCCTAGCCTAAACCTAGGGGTTCCCTAGCCTAAGTCTAGGTGTTCCCTAGCCTAAGCCTAGGGGTGCCCTAGCCTACGCCTAGGCTTGCCCTAGCCTTAGGCTAGCTGAGCCCAAGCCTAAGTCTAAGCCTAGGGGTGCCCTAGCCTAAGCCTAGGGGTGCCCTAGCCTAAGCCCACGGGTGCCATAGCCTTAGGCTAGAGGAGCCCTAGCCTTAGCCTAAGCCTAGGGGTGCCCTAGCCTTATGCTAGCTGAGCCCTAGCCTTAGCCTAAGCCTAGGGGTGCCCTAGCCTAAGCCTTGGGGTGCCCTAGCCTAAGCTTAGGGGTGCCCAAGGGTTAGTCTAGGGGAGCCCTAGCCTTACCCTAAGCCTAGGGGTGCCCTAGCCTAAGCCTAGGATTGCCCTAGCCTTAGGCTAGCTGAGCCCTAGCTTAAGCCTAAGCCTCGAGGTGCCCTAGCCTAAGCCTAGGGGTGCCATAGCCTTAGCCTAGAGGAGTCCTAGCCTTAGCCTAAGTCTAGGGGTGTCCTAGCCTAAGAATAGGGGTGCCCTAGCCTAACCTTAGGGGTGCACTACCCTAAGCCTCGAGGTGCCCTAGCCTAAGCCTAGGGGTGCCATAGCCTTAGCCTAGAGGAGTCCTAGCCTTAGCCTAAGTCTAGGGGTATCCTAGCCTAAGAATAGGGGTGCCCTAGCCTAACCTTAGGGGTGCACTACCCTAAGCCTTGCGGTGACCTAGCCTAAGCTTAGGGGTGCCCTAGGGTTAGGCTAGGGGAGCCCTAGCCTTATCCTAAGCCTAGGGGTGCCCTAGCCCAAGCCTAGGGGTGCCCTAGCCTAAGCCTAGGGGTGCCCTAGCCTAAGCCTAGGGGTGCCTTAGCCTAAGCCTAGGGGTGCCCTGGCCTAAGGCTAGGGGTGCCCTAGCCTTAGTCTAGTGGAGCCCTAGCCTTTGCCTAAGCCTAGGGTTGCCCTAGCCTAAGCCTAGATGTGCCCTAGCCTAAGCCAAAGGTGCACTACCCTTCGCCTAGGGGTGCCCTAGCCTAAGCCTAGGGGTGCCCTAGCCTAAGCCTAGGCTTGCCCTAGCCTTAGGCTAGCTGAGCCCTAGCCTAAGCCTAAGACTTGGGGTGCCCTAGCCTAAGCCTAGGGGTGCCCTAGCCTAAGCCTAGGGGTGCCATAGCCTTAGGCTAGAGGAGTCCTAGCCTTAGCCTAAGCCTAGGGGTGCCCTAGCCTAAGAATAGGGGTGCCCTAGCCTAAGCTTAGGGGTGCCCTAGACTAAGCCTTGGGGTGCCCTAGCCTAAGCCTAGGGGTGCCCTATTGTTAAGCTAGGGGAGCCCTAGCCTTAGCCTAAGCCTAGGGGTGCCCTAGCCAAAGCCTAGGGGTGCCCT
Organism: Tenrec ecaudatus; assembly: GCF_050624435.1. NCBI lineage: Eukaryota > Metazoa > Chordata > Mammalia > Afrosoricida > Tenrecidae > Tenrec > Tenrec ecaudatus. Next base: position 1,208,262 of record NW_027457643.1, read on the forward strand.
AGCCTAAGCCTAGGGGTGCCCTAGCCTAAGCCTAGGGGTGCCATAGCCTAAGCCTTGGGGTGCCCTAGTCTAAGCCTAGGCGTGCCCTAGCCTAAGCCTAGTGGTGCCCTATCCTAAGCCTAGGGGTGCCCTAGCCTAAGCCTAGGAGTGTCCTAGCGTTAGGCTAGGGGAGCCCTAACCTTAGCCTACGCCTAGGGGTGCCCTAGCCTAAGCCTAGGGGTGCCCTAGCCTAAGCCTAGGCTTGCCCTAGCCATAGACTAGCTGAGCCCTACCCTAATCCTAAGCCTAGGGGTGCCCTAGCCTAAGCCTAGGGGTGCCCTAGCCTAAGCCTAGGGGTGCCATAGCCTTAGGCTAGAGGAGCACTAGCCTTAGCCTAAGCCTAGGGGTGCCCTAGCCTAAGCTTATGGGTGCCCTAGCCTAAGCCTTGGGGTGCCCTAGCCTAAGCCTAGGGGTGCCCTAGGGCTAGGCTAGGGGAGCCCTAGCCTTCGCCTAAGCCTAGGGGTGCCCTAGCCTAAGCCTAGGGGTGCCCTAGCCTAAGATTAGTGGTGCCCTAGCCTAAGCCTAGGGGTGCCTTAGCCTAAGCCTAGGGGTGCCCTAGCCTAAGCCTACGGGTGCCTTCGCCTTAGGCCAGGTAAGCCCTAGCCTTAGGCTAAGACTAGGGGTGCCTTAGCCTAAGCTTAGGGGTTCCCTAGTCTAAGCCTAGGGGTGCCCTAGCATAAGCCTAGGGGTGCCATATCCTGAGTCTAGTGGTGCACTAGCCTGAGGCTAGGGGAGCCGTAGCCTTAGCCTAAGCCTAGGGGTGCCCTAGCCTAAGCCTAGGGGTGCCCTAGCCTAAGTCTAGGATTGCCCTAGCCTTAGGCTAGCTGAGCCCTAGCCTAAGCCTAAGCCTAGGGGTGCCGTAGCCTAAGAATAGGGGTGCCCTACCTTAAGCCTAGGGGAGCCCTAGCCTAAGCCTAGAGGTGCCCTAGCCTAAGCTTAGGGGTGCCCTAGCCTTAGGCTAGGGGAGCCCTAGCCTTAGCCTAAGCCTAGGGGTGCCCTACCCTAAGACTACGGGTGCCCTAGCCTAAGACTAGGGGTCCCCTAGCCTAACCCTAGGGGTGCCCTAGCTTTAGGCTACGGGAGCCCTAGCCTTAGCCTAATCCTAGGGGTGCCCTAGCCTATGCCTAGGAGTGCCCTAGCCTAAGGCTAGGGGTGCCCTAGCCTAAACCTAGGAGTGCCCTAGCCTAAGCCTAGAGGTGCCCTAGCCTTAGCCTAAGCTTAGGGGTGCCCTAGCCTAAGCCTAGGGGTGCCCTAGCCTAAGCCTAGTGGTGCGTTAGCCTAAGCCTAGGGGTGACCTAGCCTTAGCCTAAGCCTAGAGGTGCCTTAGCCTAATCCTAGGGGTCCCCTAGCCTTAGCCTAAGCCTAGGGTTGCCCTAGCCTAAGCCTAGGGGTGCCCTAGCCAAAGCCTAGGGGTGCCCTAGCCTAAGCCTAAGGGTGCCCTAGCCTAAGCCTAGGGGTGCCCTAGCCTAACCCTAGGGGTGCCATAGCCTTAGGCTAGGGGTGTCCTAGCCATAGGTTAGGGGAGCCGTAACCTTAGCCTAAGCCTAGGGGTGCCCTAGCCCAAGCCTAAGGGTGCCCTAGCCGAAGCCTAGGGGTGCCCTAGCCTAAGCCAAGTGGTGCCTTAGCCTAAGCTTAGGGGTGCCCTAGCCTAAGGCTAGGGGTGCCTAGGGTTAGTCTAGTGGAGCCCTAGCCTTAGGCTAGCTGAGCCCTAGCCTAAGCCTAAGACTTGGGGTGCCCTAGCCTAAGCATACGGGTGCCCTAGCCTAAGCCTAGCGGTGCCATAGCCTTAGGCTAGAGGAGCCCTAGCCTTAGCATAAGCCTAGGGGTGCCCTAGCCTAAGAATAGGGTTGCCCTAGCCTAAGCTTAAGGGTGCCCTAGCCTAAGCCTTGGGGTGCCCTAGCCTAAGCCTAGGGGTGCCCTAGCCTAAGCCTAGGGGTGCCCTAGCCCAAGCCTAGTTGTGCCCTAGGCTAAGCCGAGGGGTGCCGTACCCTAAGCCTAGGGGTGCCCTACCCTAGGCCTAGGGGTGCCCTAGCCTATGCCTAGGCTTGCCCTAGCCTTGGGCTAGCTGAGCTCTAGCCTAAGTCTAAGCCTAGGGGTGCCCTAGCCTAAGCCTAGGGGTGCCCTAGCCTAAGCCCACGGGTGCCATAGCCTTAGGCTAGAGGTGCCCTAGCCTTAGCCTAAGCCTAGGGGTGCCCTAGCCTAAGACTAGGGGTGCCCTTGGGTTAGTCTAGGGGAGCCCTATCCTTAGCCTAAGCCTAGGGGTGCCCTAGCCTAAGCCTAGGATTTCCCTAGCCTTAGGCTAGCTGAGCCCTAGCCTAAGCTTAAGCCTCGAGGTGCCCTAGACTAAGCCTATGGGTGCCCTAGCCTAAGCCTAGGGGTGCCATAGCCTTAGGCTAGAGGAGCCCTAGCCTTAGCCTAAGCCTAGGGGTGTCCTAGCCTAAGACTAGGGGTGCCCTAGCCTAAGCTTAGGGGTGCCCTAGCCTAAGCCTTGCGGAGACCTAGCCTAAGCCTTGGGGTGCCCTAGGTTTAGGCTAGGGGGGCCCTAGCCTTTGCCTAAGCCTAGGGGTGCCCTAGCCCAATCCTAGGGGTGCCCTAGCCCAAGCCTAGGGGTGCCCTAGCCTAAGCCTAGGGGTGCCTTAGCCTAAGCCTAGGGGTGCCTTAGCCTAAGCCTAGGGGTGCCCTAGCTTAAGGCTAGGGGTGCCTTAGCCTTAGTCTAGTGGAGCCCTAGCCTTCGCCTAAGCCTAGGGGTGCCCTAGCCTAAGCCTAGATGTGCCCTAGCCTAAGCCGAAGGTGCCCTACCCTTCGCCTAGGGGTGCGCTAGCCTAAGCCTAGGGGTGCCCTAGCCTAAGCCTAGGCTTGCCCTAGCCTTAGGCTAGCTGAGCCCTAGCCTAAGCCTAAGACTTGGGGTGCCCTAGCCTAAGCCTAGGGGTGCCCTAGCTTAAGACTAGGGGTGCCCTAGCCCAAGCCTAGTTGTGCCCTAGCCTATGCCGCGGGGTGCCCTACCCTAAGCCTAGGGGTACCCTAGCCTAAGACTAGGGGTGCCCTAGCCTAAGCTTAGGGGTGCCCTAGCCTAAGCCTTGGGGTGCCCTAGCCTAAGCTTAGGAGTGCCCTAGGGTTAGTCTAGGGGAGCCCTAGCCTTAGCCTAAGCCTAGGGGTGCCCTAGCCTAAGCCTAGGGGTGCCCTAGCCTAAGCCTAGGATTGCCCTTGCCTTAGGCTAGCTGAGCCCTTGCCTAAGCCTAAGCCTAGAGGTGCCCTAGCCTAAGCCTATGGGTGCCCTAGCCTAAGCCTAGGCTTGCCCTAGCCTTAGGCTAGCTGAGCCCTAGCCTAAGCCTAAGACTTGGGGTGCCCTAGCCTAAGCCTAGGGGTGCCCTAGCCTAAGCCTAGGGGTGCCATAGCCTTAGGCTAGAGGAGTCCTAGCCTTAGCCTAAGCCTAGGGGTGCCCTAGCCTAAGCCTAGGGGTGCCCTAGCCTAAGCTTAGGGGTGCCCTAGACTAAGCCTTGGGGTGCCCTAGCCTAAGCCTAGGGGTGCCCTATTGTTAAGCTAGGGGAGCCCTAGCCTTAGCCTAAGCCTAGGGGTGCCCTAGCCAAAGCCTAGGGGTGCCCTAGCCTAAGCCTAGGGGTGCCCTAGCCTAAGCCTAGGGGTGCCATAGCCTAAGCCTTGGGGTGCCCTAGTCTAAGCCTAGGCGTGCCCTAGCCTATGCCTAGTGGTGCCCTATCCTAAGCCTAGGTGTGCCCTAGCCTAAGCCTAGGAGTGTCCTAGCGTTAGGCTAGGGGAGCCCTAACCTTAGCCTACGCCTAGGGGTGCCCTAGCCTAAGCCTAGGGGTGCCCTACCCTAAGCCTAGGCTTGCCCTAGCCATAGGCTAGCTGAGCCCTACCCTAATCCTAAGCCTAGGGGTGCCCTAGCCTAAGCCTAGGGGTGCCCTAGCCTAAGCCTAGGGGTGACATAGCCTTAGGCTAGAGGAGCCCTAGCCTTAGCCTAAGCCTAGGGGTGCCCTAGCCTAAGCTTAGGGGTGCCCTAGCCTAAGCCTTGGGGTGCCCTAGCCTAAGCCTAGGGGTGCCCTAGGGTTAGGCTAGGGGAGCCCTAGCCTTCGCCTAAGCCTAGGGGTGCCCTAGCCTAAGCCTAGGCTTGCCCTAGCCATAGGCTAGCTGAGCCCTACCCTAATTCTAAGCCTAGGGGTGCCCTAGCCTAAGCCTAGGGGTGCCCTAGCCTAAGCCTAGGGGTGCCATAGCCTTAGGCTAGAGGAGCCCTAGCCTTAGCCTAAGCCTAGGGGTGCCCTAGCCTAAGCCTAGATGTGCCCTAGCCTAAGCCGAAGGTGCCCTACCCTTCGCCTAGGGGTGCGCTAGCCTAAGCCTAGGGGTGCCATAGCCTTAGGCTAGAGGAGTCCTAGCCTTAGCCTAAGCCTAGGGGTGCCCTAGCCTAAGAATAGGGGTGCCCTAGCCTAAGCTTAGGGGTGCCCTAGACTTAGCCTTGGGGTGCCCTAGCCTAAGCCTAGGGGTGCCCTATTGTTAAGCTAGGGGAGCCCTAGCCTTAGCCTAAGCCTAGGGGTGCCCTAGCCAAAGCCTAGGGGTGCCCTAGCCTAAGCCTAGGGGTGCCCTAGCCTAAGCCTAGGGGTGCCATAGCCTAAGCCTTGGGGTGCCCTAGTCTAAGCCTAGGCGTGCCCTAGCCTAAGCCTAGTGGTGCCCTATCCTAAGCCTAGGGGTGCCCTAGCCTAAGCCTAGGAGTGTCCTAGCGTTAGGCTAGGGGAGCCCTAACCTTAGCCTACGCCTAGGGGTGCCCTAGCCTAAGCCTAGGGGTGCCCTACCCTAAGCCTAGGCTTGCCCTAGCCATAGGCTAGCTGAGCCCTACCCTAATCCTAAGCCTAGGGGTGCCCTAGCCTAAGCCTAGGGGTGCCCTAGCCTAAGCCTAGGGGTGACATAACCTTAGGCTAGAGGAGCCCTAGCCTTAGCCTAAGCCTAGGGGTGCCCTAGCCTAAGCTTAGGGGTGCCCTAGCCTAAGCCTTGGGGTGCCCTAGCCTAAGCCTAGGGGTGCCCTAGGGTTAGGCTAGGGGAGCCCTAGCCTTCGCCTAAGCCTAGGGGTGCCCTAGCCTAAGCCTAGGGGTGCCCTAGCATAAGCCTAGGGGTGCCATATCCTGAGTCTAGTGGTGCACTAGCCTGAGGCTAGGGGAGCCGTAGCCTTAGCCTAAGCCTAGGGGTGCCCTAGCCTAAGCCTAGGGGTGCCCTAGCCTAAGTCTAGGATTGCCCTAGCCTTAGGCTAGCTGAGCCCTAGCCTAAGCCTAAGCCTAGGGGTGCCGTAGCCTAAGAATAGGGGTGCCCTAGCTTAAGCCTAGGGGAGCCCTAGCCTAAGCCTAGAGGTGCCCTAGCCTAAGCTTAGGGGTGCCCTAGCCTTAGGCTAGGGGACCCCTAGCCTTAGCCTAAGCCTAGGGGTGCCCTACCCTAAGACTACGGGTGCCCTAGCCTAAGACTAGGGGTCCCCTAGCCTAACCCTAGGGGTGCCCTACTTTAGGCTACGGGAGCCCTAGCCTTAGCCTAATCCTAGGGGTGCCCTAGCCTATGCCTAGGAGTGCCCTAGCCTAAGGCTAGGGGTGCCCTAGCCTAAACCTCGGAGTGCCCTAGCCTAATCCTAGGGGTGCCCTAGCCTTAGCCTAAGCCTAGGGGTGCCCTAGCCTAAGCCTAGGGGTGCCCTAGCCTTAGCCTAAGCCTAGAGGTGCCTTAGCCTAATCCTAGGGGTCCCCTAGCCTTAGCCTAAGCCTAGGGGTGCCCTAGCCTTAGCCTAAGCCTAGGGGTGCCCTAGCCTAAGCCTAGGGGTGCCCTAGCCTAAGCCTAGTTGTGCGTTAGCCTAAGCCTAGGGGTGACCTAGCCTTAGCCTAAGCCTAGAGGTGCCTTAGCCTAATCCTAGGGGTCCCCTAGCCTTAGCCTAAGCCTAGGGGTGCCCTAGCCTAAGCCTAGGGGTGCCCTAGCCTAAGCCTTGGGGTGCCCTAGCCTAAGCCTAGGGGTGCCCTAGCCTAAGCCTAGGGGTGCCCTAGCCTAACCCTAGGGGTGCCATAGCCTTAGGCTAGGGGTGTCCTAGCCATAGGCTAGGGGAGCCATAACCTTAGCCTAAGCCTAGGGGTGCCCTAGCCCAAGCCTAAGGGTGCCCTAGCCTAAGCCTAGGGGTGCCCTAGCCTAAGCCAAGTGGTGCCTTAGCCTAAGCTTAGGGGTGCCCTAGCCTTATGCTAGGGGTGCCTAGGGTTAGTCTAGTGGAGCCCTAGCCTTAGGCTAGCTGAGCCCTAGCCTAAGCATAAGCCTAGGGGTGCCCTAGCCTAAGCCTAGGGGTGCCCTAGCCTAAGAATAGGGGTGCCCTAGCCTAAGCCTTGGGGTGCCCTAGCCTAAGCCTAGGGGTGCCCTAGCCTAAGCCTAGGGGTGCCCTAGCCCAAGCCTAGTTGTGCCCTAGGCTAAGCCGAGGGGTGCCGTACCCTAAGCCTAGGGGTGCCCTACCCTAGGCCTAGGGGTGCCCTAGCCTACGCCTAGGCTTGCCCTAGCCTTGGGCTACTGAGCTCTAGCCTAAGTCTAAGCCTAGGGGTGCCCTAGCCTAAGCCTAGGGGTGCCCTAGCCTAAGCCCACGGGTGCCATAGCCTTAGGCTAGAGGTGCCCTATCCTTAGCCTAAGCCGAGGGGTGCCCTAGCCTAAGACTAGGGGTGCCCTAGCCTAAGCTTAGGGGTGCCCTAGCCTTAGCCTTGGGGTGCCCTAGCCTAAGCTTAGGGGTGCCCTAGGGTTAGTCTAGGGGAGCCCTATCCTTAGCCTAAGCCTAAGGGTGCCCTAGCCTAAGCCTAGGATTTCCCTAGCCTTAGGCTAGCTGAGCTCTAGCCTAAGCTTAAGCCTCGAGGTGCCCTAGCCTAAGCCTATGGGTGCCCTAGCCTAAGCCTAGGGGTGCCATAGCCTTAGGCTAGAGGAGCCCTAGCCTTAGCCTAATCCTAGGGGTGTCCTAGCCTAAGACTAGGGGTGCCCTAGCCTAAGCTTAGGGGTGCCCTAGCCTAAGCCTTGCGGAGACCTAGCCTAAGCCTTGGGGTGCCCTAGGTTTAGGCAAGGGGGGCCCTAGCCTTAGCCTAAGCCTAGGGGTGCCCTAGCCCAATCCTAGGGGTGCCCTAGCCCAAGCCTAGGGGTGCCCTAGCCTAAGCCTAGGGGTGCCTTAGCCTAAGCCTAGGGGTGCCCTAGCTTAAGGCTAGGGGTGCCCTAGCCTAAGTCTAGTGGAGCCCTAGCCTTCGCCTAAGCCTAGGGGTGCCCTAGCTTAAGCCTAGATGTGCCCTAGCCTAAGCCGAAGGTGCCCTACCCTTCGCCTAGGGGTGCGCTAGCCTAAGCCTAGGGGTGCCCTAGCCTAAGCCTAGGCTTGCCCTAGCCTTAGGCTAGCTGAGCCCTAGCCTAAGCCTAAGACTTGGGGTGCCCTAGCCTAAGCCTAGGGGTGCCCTAGCTTAAGACTAGGGGTGCCCTAGCCCAAGCCTTGTTGTGCCCTAGCCTATGCCGCGGGGTGCCCTACCCTAAGCCTAGGGGTACCCTAGCCTAAGACTAGGGGTGCCCTAGCCTAAGCTTAGGAGTGCCCCAGGGTTAGTCTAGGGGAGCCCTAGCCTTAGCCTAAGCCTAGGGGTGCCCTAGCCTAAGCCTAGGGGTGCCCTAGCCTAAGCCTAGGATTGCCCTTGCCTTAGGCTAGCTGAGCCCTTGCCTAAGCCTAAGCCTAGAGGTGCCCTAGCCTAAGCCTATGGGTGCCCTAGCCTAAGCCTAGGGGTGCCATAGCCTTAGGCTAGAGGAGCCCTAGCCTTAGCCTAAGCCTATGGGTGTCCTAGCCTAAGACTAGGGGTGCCCTAGCCTAAGCTTAGGGGTGCCCTAGCCTAAGCCTTGCGGTGACCTAGCCTAAGCCTAGGGGTGCCCTAGGGTTAGGCTAGGGGAGCCCTAGCATTAGCCTAAGCCTAGGGGTGCCCTAGCCTAAGCGTAGGGGTGCCCTAGCCTAAGCCTAGGGGTGCACTAGCCTAAGCCTAGGGGTGCCCTAGCCTATGCCTAGGGGTGCCCTAGCCTTAGGCTAGGGGAGCCCTAACCTTAGCTTAAGCCTAGGGGTGCCCTAGCCCAAGCCTAGGGGTGCCCTAGCCTAAGCCTAAGGTAGCCCTAGCCTAAGCCTAGGGGTGCCCTAGACTAAGCCTAGGGGTGCCCTAGCCTAAGGCTAGGGGTGCCCAAGCCTTAGTCTAGTGGAGCCCTAGCCTTAGGCTAGCTGAGCCCTAGCGTAAGCCTAAGCCTAGGGGTGCCCTAGCCTAAGCCTAGGGGTGCCCTAGCCTAAGCCTAGGGGTGCCATAGCCTTAGGCTAGAGGAGCCCTAGCCTTAACCTAAGCCTAGGAGTGCCCTAGCCTAAGACTAGGGGTGCCCTAGCCTAAGTTTAGGGGTGCCCTAGCCTAAGCCTTGGGATGCCCTAAACTAAGCCTAGGGGTGCCCTAGCGTTACTCTAGGGGAGCCCTAGCCTTAGCCTAAGCCTAGGGGTGCCCTAGCCTAAGACTAGGGGTGCCCTAGCCTAAGCTTAGGGGTGCCCTAGACTAAGCCTTGGGGTGCCCTCGCCTAAGCCTAGAGGTTCCCTAGGGTTAGGCTAGGGGAGCCCTAGCCTTAGCCTATGCCTAGGGGTGCCCTAACCTAAGCCTAGGGGTGCCCTAGCCTAAGCCTAGTGGTGCCCTAGCCTAAGCCTAGGGGTGCCTTAGCCTTAGGCTAGGGGAGCCCTAGCCTTAGCCTAAGCCTAGTGGTTCCCTAGCCTAAGCCTAGCGGTGCCTTAGCCTTAGGCTAGCTGAACCCTAGCCTTAGCCTAAGCCTAGGGGTGCCCTAGCCTAAGCCTATGGGTGCCCAGCCTAAGCCAAGGGGTGCCCTAACCTCAGCTTAGGGGTGCCTTAGCCTTAGACTTGCTGAGCCCTAGCCTTAGCCTAAGCCTAGGGGTGCCCTAGCCTAAGCCTGGGCTTGCCCTATCCTAAGCCGAGGGGTGCCCTACCCTAAGCCTGGGGGTGCCCTAGCCTAAGCCTAGGCTTGCCCTAGCCTTAGGCTAGCTTAGCCCTAGCCTAGCCTAATCCTAGCGGTGCCCTAGCCTAAGCCTAGGGGTGCCCTAGCCTAAGCCTAGGGGTGCTCTAGCCTAAGCCTAGGGGTGCCCTAGCCTTATGCTAGGGGAGCCCTAGCCTTAGCATAAGCCTAGGGGTGCCCTAGCCTAATCCTAGTGGTGCCCTGTCCTAAGCATAGGGGTGCCCTAGCCTAAGCCTAGGGGTGCCCTAGCCTAAGCCTAGGGGTGCACTAGCCTAAGCCTAGGGGTGCCCTAGCCTTAGCCTAAGACTAGGGGTACCCTAGCCTAAGCCTAGATGTGCCCTAGCCTAAGCCTAGGGGTGCCCTACCCTAAGCCTAGGCGTGCCATAGCCTAAGCATAGGGGTGCCCTATCCTAAGCTTATGGGTGCCTTAGCCTAAGCCTAGGGGTGCCCTAACCTAAGCCTAGTTGTGCCCTAGCCTAAGCCGAGGGGTGCCCTAGCCTAAGCCTAGGGGTGCCCTAGCCTAAGCCTAGGCTTGCCCTAGCCTTAGGCTAGCTGAGCCCTAGCCTAAGGCTAAGCCTAGGGGTGCCCTAGCCTAAGCCTTGGGGTGCCCTAGCCTAAACCTAGGGGTGCCGTAGGGTTTGTCTAGGGGAGCCCTAGCTTTAGCCTAAGCCTAGGGGTGCCCTAGAATAAGCCTAGGGGTTCCCTAGCCTAAGCCTAGGACTGCCCTAGCCTTAGGCTAGCTGAGCCCTAGCCTAAGCCTAAGCCTAGAGGTGCCCTAGCCTAAGCCTATGGGTGCCCTAGGCTAAGCCTAGGGGTGCCATAGCGTTAGGCTAGAGGAGCCGTAGCCTTAGCCTAAGCCTAGGGGTGTCCTAGCCTAAGCCTAGAGGTGCACTAGCCTAAGCCTATGGGTGCCCTAGCCTAAGCCTAGGATTGCCTAGCCTTAGGCCAGCTGAGCCCTAGCCTAAGCCTGAGCCTAGAGGTGCACTAGCCTAAGCCTATGGGTGCCCTAGCCTAAGCCTAGGGGTGCCATACCCTTAGGCTAGATGAGCCCTAGCCTTAGCTTAAGCCTAGGGGTGTCCTAGCCTAAGACTAGGGGTGCCCTAGCCTAAGCTTAGGGGTGCCCTAGCCTAATCCTTGCGGTGACCTAGCCTAGCCTAGGGGTGCCCTAGGGTTAGGCTAGGGGAGCCCTAGCCTTAGCCTAAGCCTAAGGGTGCCCTAGCCTAAGCCTAGGGGTGCCCTAGCCTAAGCCTAGGGGTGCCCTAGCCTAAGCCTAGGGGTGCCCTAGCCTTAGGCTAGGGGAACCCTAACCTTAGCCTAAGCCTAGGGGTGCCCTAGCCCAAGACTAGGGGTGGCCTAGCCTAAGCCTAATGGTGCCCTAGCCTAAGCCTAGGGGTGCCCTAGCCTAAGCCTAGGGGTGCCCTAGCCTAAGGCTAGGGGTGCCCAAGCCTTAGTCTAGTGGAGCCCTAGCCTTAGCCTAAGCCTAGGGGTGCCCTAGCCTAAGCCAAGATGTGCCCTAGCCTAAGCCGAGGGGTGCCCTACCCTACGCCTAGGGGTGCCCTACCCTAAGCCTAGGGGTGCCCTAGCCTAAGCCTAGGCTTGCCCTAGCCTTAGGCTAGCTGAGCCCTAGCCTAAGCCTAAGCCTAGGGGTGCCCTAGCCTAAGGCTAGGGGTGCCCTAGCCTAAGCCTAGGGGTGCCATAGCCTTAGGATAGAGGAGCCATAGCCTTAGCCTAAGCCTAGGAGTGCCCTAGCCTAAGACTAGGGGTGCCCTAGACTAAGCTTAGGGGTGCCCTAGACAAAGCATTGGGGTGCCTTAGCCTAAGCCTAGGGGTGCCCTAGGGTTAGGCTAGGGGAGCCCTAGCCTTAGCCTAAGCCTAGTGGTGCCCTAGCCTAAGCCTTGGGGTGCCCTAGCCTAAGCCTAGTGGTGCCCTAGTCTAAGCCTATGGGTGCCGTAGCCTTAGGCTAGGGGAGCCCTAGCCTTAGCCTAAGCCTAGGTGTGCCCTAGCCTAAGTTTTGGTGCCCTATCCTAAGCCTAGGGGTGCCCTAGCCTAAGCCTAGGGGTGCCCTAGCCTTAGGCTAGGAGAGCCCTAACCTTAGCCTAAGCCTACGGGTGCACTATCCCAAGCCTTGGAGTGCCCTAGCCTAAACCTAGGGGTGCCCTAGCCTAAGCTTAGGGGTGCCCTAGCCTAAGGCTAGCGGTGCCCTAGCCTAAGCCTAGAGGTGCCCTACCCTAAGCCTAGGGGTGCCCTAGACTAAGCCTAGGGGTGCCCTAGCCTTAGGCTAGCTGAACCCTAGCCTTAGCTTAAGCCTAGGGGTGCCCTAGCCTAAGCCTATGGGTGCCCAGCCTAAGCCAAGGGGTGCCCTAACCTAAGCTTAGGGGTGCCTTAGCCTTAGGCTAGCTGAGCCCTAGCCTTACCCTAAGCCTAGGGGTGCCCTAGCCTAAGCCTACGCGTGCCCTAGCCTAAGCCGATGGGTGCCCTACCCTAAGCCTGGGGGTGCCCTAGCCTAAGCCTAGGCTTACCCTAGCCTTAGGCTAGCTGAGCCCTAGCCTAGCCTAAGCCTAGGGGTGCCCTAGCCTTAGGCTAGGGGTGCCCTAGCCTAAGCCTAGGGGTGCCCTATCCTAAGCCTATGGGTGCCCTAGCCATAGGCTAGGGGAGCCCTAGCCTTAGCATAAGCCTAGGGGTGCCAATAGCCTAATCCTAGTGGTGCCCTATCCTAAGCATAGGGGTGCCCTAGCCTAAGCCTAGGGGTGCCCTAGCCTAAGCCTAGGGGTGCACTAGCCTAAGCCTAGTTGTGCCCTAGCCTAAGCCGAGGGGTGCCCTATCCTAAGCCTAGGGGTGCCCTAGCCTAAGCCTAGGCTTGCCCTAGCCTTAGGCTAGCTGAGCCCTAGCCTAAGGCTAAGCCTAGGGGTGCCCTAGCCTAAGCCTTGGGGTGCCCTAGCCTAAACCTAGGGGTGCCGTAGGGTTTGTCTAGGGGAGCCCTAGCTTTAGCCTAAGCCTAGGGGTGCCCTAGAATAAGCCTAGGGGTTCCCTAGCCTAAGCCTAGGATTGCCCTAGCCTTAGGCTAGCTGAGCCCTAGCCTAAGCCTAAGCCTAGAGGTGCCCTAGCCTAAGACTATGGGTGCCCTAGCCTAAGCCTAGTGGTGCCATAGCCTTAGGCTAGAGGAGCCGTAGCCTTAGCCTAAGCCTAGGGGTGTCCTAGCCTAAGCCTAGGGGTGCCCTAGCCTAAGCCTAGGGTTGCCCTAGCCTAAGCCTAGGATTGCCCTAGCCTTAGGCCAGCTGAGCCCTAGCCTAAGCCTGAAACTAGAGGTGCCCTAGCCTAAGCCTATGGGTGCCCTAGCCTAAGCCTAGGTGTGCCATAGCCTTAGGCTAGAGGATCCCTAGCCTTAGCTTAAGCCTAGGGGTGTCCTAGCCTAAGACTAGGGGTGCCCTAGCCTAAGCTTCGGGGTGCCCTAGCCTAATCCTTGCGGTGACCTAGCCTAGCCTAGGGTTGCCCTAGGGTTAGGCTAGGGGAGCCCTAGGCTTAGCCTAAGCCTAAGGGTGCCCTAGCCTAAGCCTAGGGGTCCCCTAGCCTAAGCCTAGGGGTGCCCTAGACTAAGCCTAGGGGTGCCCTAGCCTTAGGCTGGGGGAACCCTAACCTTAGCCTAAGCCTAGGGGTGCCCTAGCCCAAGCCTAGGGGTGGCCTAGCCTAAGCCTAATGGTGCCCTAGCCTAAGCCTAGGGGTGCCCTAGCCTAAGCCTAGGGGTGCCCTAGCCTAAGGCTAGGGGTGCCCAAGCCTTAGTCTAGTGGAGCCCTAGCCTTAGCCTAAGCCTAGGGGTGCTCTAGCCTAAGCCAAGATGTGCCCTAGCCTAAGCCGAGGGGTGCCCTACCCTACGCCTAGGGGTGCCCTACCCTAAGCCTAGGGGTGCCCTAGCCTAAGCCTAGGCTTGCCCTAGCCTTAGGCTAGCTGAGCCCTAGCCTAAGCCTAAGCCTAGGGGTGCCCTAGCCTAAGGCTAGGGGTGCCCTAGCCTAAGCCTAGGGGTGCCATAGCCTTAGGATAGAGGAGCCATAGCCTTAGCCTTAGCCTAAGCCTAGGAGTGCCCTAGCCTAAGACTAGGGGTGCCCTAGCCTAAGCTTAGGGGTGCCCTAGACTAAGCATTGGGGTGCCCTAGCCTAAGCCTAGGGGTGCCCTAGGGTTAGGCTAGGGGAGCCCTAGCCTTAGCCTAAGCCTAGTGGTGCCCTAGCCTAAGCCTTGGGGTGCCCTAGCCTAAGCCTAGTGGTGCCCTAGTCTAAGCCTATGGGTGCCGTAGCCTTAGGCTAGGGGAGCCCTAGCCTTAGCCTAAGCCTAGGTGTGCCCTAGCCTAAGCTTTGGTGCCCTATCTTAAGCCTAGGGGTGCCCTAGCCTAAGCCTAGGGGTGCCCTAGCCTTAGGCTAGGAGAGCCCTAACCTTAGCCTAAGCCTACGGGTGCACTATCACAAGCCTTGGGGTGCCCTAGCCTAAACCTAGGGGTGCCCTAGCCTAAGGCTAGGGGTGCTCTAGCCTAAGGCTAGGGGTGCCCTAGCCTAAGCCTAGAGGTGCCCTACCCTAAGCCTAGGGGTGCCCTAGACTAAGCCTAGGGGTGCCATAGCCTTAGGCTAGCTGAACCCTAGCCTTAGCTTAAGCCTAGGGGTGCCCTAGCCTAAGCCTATAGGTGCCCAGCCTAAGCCAAGGGGTGCCCTAACCTAAGCTTAGGGGTGCCTTAGCCTTAGGCTAGCTGAGCCCTAGCCTTACCCTAAGCCTAGGGGTGCCCTAGCCTAATCCTAGTGGTGCCCTATCCTAAGCATAGGGGTGCCCTAGCCTAAGCCTAGGGGTGCCCTAGCCTAAGCCTAGGGGTGCACTAGCCTAAGCCTAGGGGTGCCCTAGCCTTAGTCTAGTGGAGCCCTAGCCTTAGCCTAAGACTAGGGGTGCCCTAGCCTAAGCCGAGATGTGCCCTAGCCTAAGCCTAGGGGTACCCTACCCTAAGCCTAGGGGTGCCATAGCCTAAGCCTAGGGGTGCCCTAGCCTAAGCTTAGGGGTGCCCTAGCCTAAGCCTAGGGGTGCCCTAGCCTAAGCCTAGTTGTGCCCTAGCCTAAGCCGAGGGGTGCCCTACCCTAAGCCTAGGGGTGCCCTAGCCTAAGCCTAGGCTTGCCCTAGCCTTAGGCTAGCTGAGCCCTAGCCTAAGGCTAAGACTAGGGGTGCCCTAGCCTAAGCTTAGGGGTGCCCTAGGGTTAGTCTAGGGGAGCCCTAGCCTTAGCCTAAGCCTAGGGGTGCCCTAGCCTAAGCCTAGGGGGGCCCTAGCCTAAGCCTAGGATTGCCCTAGCCTTAGGCTAGCTGAGCCCTAGCCTAAGCCTAAGCCTAGAGGTGCCCTAGCCTAAGCCTATGGGTGCCCTAGCCTAAGCCTAGGGGTGCCCTAAGTTAACACTAGTGGTGCCCTAGCCTTAGGCTAGGGGAACACTAGCCTAAGCCTAAGCCTAGGGGTGCCATAGCCTTAGGATAGAGGAGCCCTAGCCTTAGCCTAAGCCTAGGAGTGCCCTAGCCTAAGACTAGGGGTGCCCTAGCCTAAGCCTAGGGGTGCACTAGCCTAAGCCTAGGGGTGCCCTAGCCTTAGCCTAAGACTAGGGGTGCCCTAGCCTAAGCCTAAATGTGCCCTAGCCTAAGCCTAGGGGTTCCCTACCCTAAGCCTAGGGGTGCCATAGCCTAAGCATAGGGGTGCCCTATCCTAAGCTTAGGGGTGCCCTGGCCTAAGCCTAGGGGTGCTCTAGCCTAAGCCTAGTTGTGCCCTACCCTAAGCCGAGGGGTGCCCTACCCTAAGCCTAGGGCTGCCCTAGCCTAAGCCTAGGCTTGCCCTAGCCTAAGCCTAGGGTTGCTCTAGCCTAAGCCTAGGATTGCCCTAGCCTTAGGCCAGCTGAGCCCTAGCCTAAGCCTGAGCCTAGAGGTGCCCTAGCCTAAGCCTATGGGTGCCCTAGCCTAAGCCTAGGGGTGCCATAGCCTTAGGCTAGAGGAACACTAGCCTTAGCCTAACCCTAGGGGTGCCCCAGCCTAAGACTAGGGGTGACCTAGCCTAAGCCTAGGCTTGCCCTAGCCTTAGGCTAGCTGATCCCTAGCCTAAGCCTAAGCCTAGGGGTGCCCTAGCCTAAGCCTAGGGGTGCCCTAACCTAACCCTAGTGGTGCCCTAGCCATAGGCTAGGGGAACACTAGCCTTAGCCTAAGCCTAGGGGTGCCCTAGCCTAAGCTTAGGCGTGCCCTAGCCTAAGCCGAGGGGTGCCCGAGCCTAAGCCTAGGGTTGCCCTTCCCTAAGCCTAGGGGTGCCCTAGCCTAAGCCTAGGCTTACCCTAGCCTTAGGCTAGCTGATCCCTAGCCTAAGCCTAAGCCTGGGGGTGCCCTAGCCTAAGCCTAGGGGTACCATAGCATTAGGCTAGAGGAGCCCTAGCCTTAGCTTAAGGCTAGGGGTGTCCTAGCCTAAGACTAGGGGGGCCCTAGCCTAAGCTTAGGGGTGCCCTAGCCTAAGCCTTGCGGTGACCTAGCCTAGCCTAGGGGTGCCCTAGGGTTAGGCTAGGGGAGCCCTAGCCTTAGCCTAAGCCTAGGGGTGCCCTAGCCTAAGCCTAGGGGTGCCCTAGCCTAAGCCTAGGGGTGCCCTAGCCTTAGGCTAGGGGAACCCTAACCTTAGCCTAAGCCTAGGGGTGCCATAGCCCAAGCCTAGGGGTGGCCTAGCCTAAGCCTAATGGTGCCCTAGCCTAAGCCTAGGGGTGCCCTAGCCTAAGCCTAGGGGTGCCCTAGCCTAAGGCTAGGGGTGCCCAAGCCTTAGTCTAGTGGAGCCCTAGCCTTAGCCTAAGCCCTGGGGGTGCCCTAGCCTAAGCCAAGATGTGCCCTAGCCTAAGCCGAGGGGTGCCCTACCCTACGCGTAGGGGTGCCCTACCCTAAGCCTAGGGGTGCCCTAGCCTAAGCCTAGGCTTGTCCTAGCCTTAGGCTAGCTGAGCCCTAGCCTAAGCCTAAGCCTAGGGGTGCCCTAGCCTAAGCCTAGGGGTGCCCTAGCCTAAGCCTAGGTGTGCCATAGCCTTAGGATAGAGGAGCCCTAGCCTTAGCCTAAGCCTAGGAGTGCCCTAGCCTAAGACTAGGGGTGCCCTAGCCTAAGCTTAGGGGTGCCCTAGACTAAGCATTGGGGTGCCTTAGCCTAAGCCTAGGGGTGCCCTAGGGTTAGGCTAGGGGAGCCCAAGCCTTAGCCTAAGCCTAGTGGTGCCCTAGCCTAAGCCTTGGGGTGCCCTAGCCTAAGCCTAGTGGTGCCCTAGCCTAAGCCTATGGGTGCCTTAGCCTTAGGCTAGGGGAGCCCTAGACTTAGCCTAAGCCTAGGGGTGCCCTAGCCTAAGCTTTGGTGCCCTATCCTAAGCCTAGGGGTGCCCTAGCCTAAGCCTAGGGGTGCCCTAGCCTTAGGCTAGGAGAGCCCTAACCTTAGCCTAAGCCTACGGGTGCACTATCCCAAGCCTTGGGGTGCCCTAGCCTAAACCTAGGGGTGCCCTAGCGTAAGCCTATGGGTGCCCTAGCCTAAGGCTAGGGGTGCCCTAGCCTAAGCCTAGAGGTGCCCTACCCTAAGCCTAGGGGTGCCCTAAACTAAGCCTAGGGGTGCCCTAGCCTTAGGCTAGCTGAACCCTAGCCTTAGCTTAAGCCTAGGGGTGCCCTAGCCTAAGCCTATGCGTGCCCAGCCTAAGCCAAGGGGTGCCCTAACCTAAGCTTAGGGGTGCCTTGGCCTTAGGCTAGATGAGCCCTAGCCTTACCCTAAGCCTAGGGCTGCCTTAGCCTAAGCCTAGGCGTGCCCTAGACTAAGCCGATGGGTGCTCTACCCTAAGCCTGGGGGTGCCCTACCCTAAGCCTAGACTTGCCCTAGCCTTAGGCTAGCTGATCCCTAGCCTAGCCTAAGCCTAGGGGTGCCCTAGCCTAAGTCTAGGGGTGCCCTAGCCTAAGCCGAGGGGTGCCCTACCCTAAGCCTAGGGGTGCCCTAGCCTAAGCCTAGGCTTGCCCTAGCCTTAGGCTAGCTGAGCCCTAGCCTAAGGCTAAGACTAGGGGTGCCCTAGCCTAAGCCTAGATGTGCCCTAGCCTAAGCCGAAGGTGCCCTACCCTTCGCCTAGGGGTGTCCTAGCCTAAGCCTAGGGGTGCCCTAGCCTAAGCCTAGGCTTGCCCTAGCCTTAGGCTAGCTGAGCCATAGCCTAAGCCTAAGACTTGGGGTGCCCTAGCCTAAGCCTAGGGGTGCCCTTGCCTAAGCCTAGGGGTGCGCTAGCTCAAGCCTAGTTGTGCCCTAGCCTATGCCGCGGGGTGCCCTACCCTAAGCCTAGGGGTGCCCTACCCTAGGCCTAGGGGTGCCCTAGCCTAAGCCTAGGCTTGCCCTAGCCTTAGGCTAGCTGACCCTAGCCAAGTCTAAGCCTAGGGATGCCCTAGCCTAAGCCTAGGGGTGCCCTAGCCTAAGCCTACGGGTGCCATAGCCTTAGGCTAGAGGAGCCCTAGCCTTAGCCTAAGCCTAGGGGTACCCTAGCCTAAGACTAGGGCTGCTGTAGCCTAAGCTTAGGGGGGCCCTAGCCTAAGCCTTTGGGTGCCCTAGCCTAAGCTTAGGGGTGCCCTAGGGTTAGTCTAGGGGAGCCCTAGCCTTAGCCTAAGCCTAGGGGTGCCCTAGCCTAAGCCTAGGGGTGCCCTAGCCTAAGCCTAGGATTGCCCTAGCCTAGGCTGAGCCCTTGCCTAAGCCTAAGCCTAGAGGTGCCCTAGCCTAAGCCTATGGGTGCCCTAGCCTAAGCCTAGGGGTGCCATAGCCTTAGGCTAGAGGAGCCCTAGCCTTAGCCTAAGCCTATGGGTGTCCTAGCCTAAGACTAGGGGTGCCCTAACCTAAGCTTAGGGGTGCCCTAGCCTAAGCCTTGCGGTGACCTAGCCTAAGCCTAGGGGTGCCCTAGGGTTAGGCTAGGGGAGCCCTAGCATTAGCCTAAGCCTAGGGGTGCCCTAGCCTAAGCGTAGGGGTGCCCTAGCCTAAGCGTAGGGGTGCACTAGACTAAGCCAAGGGGTGCCTTAGCCTATGCCTAGGGGTGCCCCAGCCTTAGGCTAGGGGAGCCCTAACCTTAGCTTAAGCCTAGGGGTGCCCTAGCCCAAGCCTAGGGGTGCCCTAGCCTAAGCCTAAGCGTGCCCTAGCCTAAGCCTAGGGGTGCCCTAGACTAAGCCTAGGGGTGCCCTAGCCTAAGGCTAGGGGGGCCCAAGCCTTAGTCTAGTGGAGCCCCAGCCTTAGGCTAGCTGAGCCCTACCCTAAGCCTAAGCCTAGAGGTGCCCTAGCCTAAGCCTAGGGGTGCCCTAGCCTAAGCCTAGGGGTGCCATAGCCTTAGGCTAGAGGAGCCCTAGCCTTAACCTAAGCCTAGGAGTGCCCTAGCCTAAGACTAGGGGTGCCCTAGCCTAAGCTTAGGGGTGCCCTAGCCTAAGCCTTGGGGTGCCCTAAACTAAGCCTAGGGGTGCCCTAGGGTTACTCTAGGGGAGCCCTAGCCTTAGCCTAAGCCTAGGGGTGCCCTAGCCTAAGCCTAGGGGTGCCCTACCCTAAGCCTAGGGATGCCAGTGCCTAAGCCTAGGGGTGCCCTAGCCTAAGCCTAGGGGTGCCCTAGCCTTTGGCTAGAGGAGCCCTAGCCTTAGCCTAAGCCTAGGCCTGCACTAGCCTAAGACTAGGGGTGCCCTAGCCTAAGCTTAGGGGTGCCCTAGACTAAGCCTTGGGGTGCCCTCGACTAAGCCTAGGGGTTCCCTAGGGTTAGGCTAGGGGAGCCCTAGCCTTAGCCTATGCCTAGGGGTGCCCTAACCTAAGCCTAGGGGTGCCCTAGCCTAAGCCTAGTGGTGCCCTAGCCTAAGCCTAGGGGTGCCTTATCCTTAGGCTAGGGGAGCCCTAGCCTTAGCCTAAGCCTAGTGGTTCCCTAGCCTAAGCCTAGGGGTGCCTTAGTCTTAGGCTAGCTGAACCCTAGCCTCAGCCTAAGCCTAGGGGTGCCCTAGCCTAAGCCTATGGGTGCCCAGCCTAAGCCAAGGGGTGCCCTAACCTCAGCTTAGGGGTGCCTTAGCCTTAGGCTTGCTGAGCCCTAGCCTTAGCCTAAGCCTAGGGGTGCCCTAGCCTAAGCCTAGGCTTGCCCTAGCCTAAGCCGAGGGGTGCCCTACCCTAAGCCTGGGGGTGCCCTAGCCTAAGCCTAGGCTTGCCCTAGCCTTAGGCTAGCTTAGCCGTAGCCTAGCCTAATCCTAGGGGTGCCCTAGCCTAAGCCTAGGTGTGCCCTAGCCTAATCCTAGGGGTGCTCTAGCCTAAGCCTAGGGGTACCCTAGCCTTAGGCTAGGGGAGCCCTAGCCTTAGCATAAGCCTAGGGGTGCCCTAGCCTAATCCTAGTGGTGCCCTGTCCTAAGCATAGGGGTGCCCTAGCCTAAGCCTAGGGGTGCCCTAGCCTAAGCCTAGGGGTGCCCTAGCCTTAGGCTAGGGGAACCCTACCCTTAGCCTAAGACTAGGGGTGCCCTAGCCTAAGCCTAGATGTGCCCTAGCATAAGCCTAGGGGTGCCCTAGAATAAGCCTAGGGGTTCCCTAGCCTAAGCCTAGGATTGCCCTAGCCTTAGGCTAGCTGAGCCCTAGCCTAAGCCTAAGCTTAGAGGTGCCCTAGCCTAAGCCTATGGGTGCCCTAGCCTAAGCCTAGGGGTGCCATAGCCTTAGGCTAGAGGAGCCGTAGCCTTAGCCTAAGCCTAGGGGTGTCCTAGACTAAGCCTAGGGGTGCCCTAGCCTAAGCCTAGGGTTGCCCTAGCCTAAGCCTAGGATTGCCCTAGCCTTAGGCCAGCTGAGCCCTAGCCTAAGCATGAGCCTAGAGGTGCCCTATCCTAAGCCTATGGGTGCCCTAGCCTAAGCCTATGGGTGCCATACCCTTAGGCTAGAGGAGCCCTAGCCTTAGCTTAAGCCTTGGGGTGTCCTAGCCTAAGACTAGGAGTGCCCTAGCCTAAGCTTAGGGGTGCTCTAGCCTAATCCTTGCGGTGACCTAGCCTAGCCTAGGGGAGCCCTAGGGTTAGGCTAGGGGAGCCCTAGCCTTAGCCTAAGCCTAAGGGTGCCCTAGCCTAAGCCTAGGGGTGCCCTAGCCTAAGCCTAGGGGTGCCCTAACCTAAGCCTAGGGGTGCCCTAGCCTTAGGCTAGGGGAACCCTAACCTTAGCCTAAGCCTAGGGGTGCCCTAGCCCAAGCCTAGTGGTGGCCTAGCCTAAGCCTAATGGTGCCCTAGCCTAAGTCTAGGGGTGCCCTAGCCTAAGCCTAGGGGTGCCCTAGCCTAAGGCTAGGGGTGCCCAAGCCTTAGTCTAGTGGAGCCCTAGCCTTAGCCTAAGCCTAGGGGTGCCCTAGCCTTAGGCTAGCTGAGCCCTAGCCTAAGCCTAAGCCTAGAGGTGTCCTAGCCTAAGCCTATGGGTGCCCTAGCCTAAGCCTAGGGGTGCCATAGCCTTAGGCTAGAGGAGCCGTAGCCTTAGCCTAAGTCTAGGGGTGTCCTAGCCTAAGCCTAGGGGTGCCCTAGCCTAAGCCTAGGGTTGCCCTAGCCTAAGCCTAGGATTGCCCTAGCCTTAGGCCAGCTGAGCCCTACCCTAAGCCTGAGCCTAGAGGTGCCTTAGCCTAAGCCTATGGGTGCCATAGCCTAAGCCTAGGGGTGCCATAGCCTTAGGCTAGAGGAGCCCTAGCCTTAGCCTAACCCTAGGGGTGCCCCAGCCGAAGACTAGGGGTGACCTAGCCTAAGCCTAGCGGTGCCCTAACCTAACCCTAGTGGTGCCCTAACCTTAGGCTAGGGGAACACTAACCTTAGCCTAAGCCTAGGGGTGCCCTAGCCTAAGCTTAGGCGTGCCCTAGCCTAAGCCGAGGGGTGCCCTAGCCTAAGCCTTGCGTTGCACTTCCCTAAGCCTAGGGGTGCCCTAGCCTAAGCCTAGGCTTGCCCTAGCCTTAGGCTAGCTGATCCCTAGCCTAAGCCTAAGCCTAGGGGTGCCCTAGCCTAAGCCTTGGGGTGCCCTAGCCTAAGCCTAGGGGTGCCATAGCATTAGGCTAGAGGAGCCCTAGCCTTAGCTTAAGCCTAGGGGTGTCCTAGCCTAAGACTAGGGGGGCCCTAGCCTAAGCTTAGGGGTGCCCTAGCCTAAGCCTTGCGGTGACCTAGCCTAGCCTAGGGGTGCCCTAGGGTTAGGCTAGGGGAGTCCTAGCCTTAGCCTAAGCCTAGGGGTGCCCTAGCCTAAGCCTAGGGGTGCCCTAGCCTTAGCTTAGGGGTGCCCTAGCCTAAGCCTAGGGGTGCCCTAGCCTTAGGCTAGGGGAACCCTAACCTTAGCCTAAGCCTAGGGGTGCCCTAGCCCAAGCCTAGGGGTGCCCTAGCCTAAGCCTAGGGGTGCCCTAGCCTAAGGCTAGGGGTGCCCAAGCCTTAGTCTAGTGGAGCCCTAGCCTTAGCCTAAGCCTAGGGGTGCCCTAGCCTAAGCCAAGATGTGCCCTAGCCTAAGCCGAGGGGTGCCCTACCCTACGCCTAGGGGTGCCCTACCCTAAGCCTAGGGGTGCCCTAGCCTAAGCCTAGGCTTGTCCTAGCCTTAGGTTAGCTGAGCCCTAGCCTAAGCCTAAGCCTAGGGGTGCCCTAGCCTAAGCCTAGGGGTGCCCTAGCCTAAGCCTAGGGGTGCCATAGCCTTAGGATAGAGGAGCCCTAGCCTTAGCCTAAGCCTAGGAGTGCCCTAGCCTAAGACTAGGGGTGCCCTAGCCTAAGCTTAGGGGTGCCCTAGACTAAGCATTGGGGTTCCCTAGGGTTAGGCTAGGGGAGCCCAAGCCTTAGCCTAAGCCTAGTGGTGCCCTAGCCTAACCCTTGGGGTGCCCTAGCCTAAGCCTAGTGGTGCCCTAGCCTAAGCCTATGGGTGCCTTAGCCTTAGGCTAGGGGAGCCCTAGCCTTAGCCTAAGCCTAGGGGTGCCCTAGCCTAAGCTTTGGTGCCCTATCCTAAGCCTAAGGGTGCCCTAGCCTAAGCCTAGGGGTGCCCTAGCCTTAGGCTAGGAGAGCCCTAACCTTAGCCTAAGCCTACGGGTGCACTGTCCCAAGTCTTGGGGTGCCCTAGCCTAAACCTAGGGGTGCCCTAGCGTAAGCCTAGGGGTGCCCTAGCCTAAGGCTAGGGGTGCCCTAGCCTAAGCCTAGAGGTGCCCTACCCTAAGCCTAGGGGTGCCCTAAACTAAGCCTAGGGGTGCCCTAGCCTTAGGCTAGCTGAACCATAGCCTTAGCTTAAGCTTAGGGGTGCCCTAGCCTAAGCCTATGGGTGCCCAGCCTAAGCCAAGGGATGCCCTAACCTAAGCTTAGGGGTGCCTTAGCCTTAGGCTAGCTGAGCCCTAGCCTTACCCTAAGCCTAGTGGTGCCCTAGCCTAAGCCTAGGCGTGCCCTAGACTAAGCCGATGGGTGCCCTACCCTAAGCCTGGGGGTGCCCTAGCCTAAGCCTAGGCTTGCCCTAGCCTTAGGCTAGCTGAGCCCTAGCCTAGCCTAAGCCTAGGAGTGCCCTAGCCTAAGCCTAGGGGTGCCCTACCCTAAGCCTAGGGGTGCCCTAGCCTAAGCCTAGGCTTGCCCTAGCCTTAGGCTAGCTGAGCCCTAGCCTAGGGTTAAGACTAGGGGTGCCCTAGCCTAAGCTTAGGGGTGCCCTAGGGTTAGTCTAGGGGAGCCCTAGCCTTAGCCTAAGCCTAGGGTTGCCCTAGCCTAAGCCTAGGTGTGCCCTAGCCTAAGCCTAGGATTGCCCTAGCCTTAGGCTAGCTGAGCCCTAGCCTAAGCCTAAGCCTAGAGGTGCCCTAGCCTAAGCCTATGGGTGCCTAGCCTAAGCCTAGGGGTGCCATAGCCTTAGGCTAGAGGAGCCCTAGCCTTAGCCTAACCCTAGGGGTGCCCCAGCCTAAGACTAGGGGTGACCTAGCCTAAGCCTAGGCTTGCCCTAGCCTTAGGCTAGCTGAGCCCTAGCCTAAGCCTAAGCCTAGGGGTGCCCTAGCCTAAGCCTAGGGGTGCCCTAACCTAACCCTAGTGGTGCCCTAGCCTTAGGCTTGGGGAACACTAGCCTTTGCCTAAGCCCAGGGGTGCCCTAGCCTAAGCTTAGGTGTGCCCTTACCTAAGCCGAGGGGTGCCCTAGCCTAAGCCTAGGCTTGCCCTAGCCTTAGGCTAGCTGATCCCTAGCCTAAGCCTAAGCATAGGGGTGCCCTAGCCTAAGACTTGGGGTGCCCCAGCTTAAGCCTAGGGGTGCCATAGCCTTAGGCTAGAGGAGCCCTAGCCTTAGCTTAAGCCTAGGGGTGTCCTAGCCTAAGACTAGGGGTGCCCTAGCCTAAGCTTAGGGGTGCCCTAGCCTAAGCCTTGCGGTGACCTAGGCTAGCCTAGGGGTGCCCTAGGTTTAGGCTAGGGGAGCCCTAGCCTTAGCCTAAGCCTAGGGGTGCCCTAGCCTAAGCCTAGGGGTGCCCTAGCCTAAGCCTAGGGGTGCCCTAGCCTAAGCCTAGAGGTGCCCAAGCCTTAGGCTAGGGGAACCCTAACCTTAGCCTAAGCCTAGGGGTGCCCTAGCCCAAGCCTAGGGGTGGCCTAGCCTAAGCCTAATGGTGCCCTAGCCTAAGCCTAGGGGTGCCCTAGCCTAAGCCTAGGGGTGCCCTAGCCTAAGGCAAGGGATGCCCAAGCCTTAGTCTAGTGGAGCCCTAGCCTTAGCCTAAGCCTAGGGGTGCCCTAGCCTAAGCCAAGATGTGCCCTAGCCTAAGCCGAGGGGTGCCCTACCCTACGCCTAGGGGTGCCCTACCCTAAGGCTAGGGGTGCCCTAACCTAAGCCTAGGCTTGCCCTAGCCTTAGGCTAGCTGAGCACTAGCCTAAGCCTAAGCCTAGGGGTGCCCTAGCCTAAGCCTAGGGGTGCCCTAGCCTAAGTCTAGGGGTGCCATAGCCTTAGGATAGAGGAGCCCTAGCCTTAGCCTAAGCCTAGGAGTGCCCTAGCCTAAGACTAGGGGTGCCCTAGCCTAAGCTTAGGGGTGCCCTAGACTAAGCATTGGGGTACCCTAGCCTAAGCCTAGGGGTGCCCTAGGGTTAGGCTAGGGGAGCCCTAGCCTTAGCCTAAGCCTAGTGGTGCCCTAGCCTAAGCCTTGGGGTGCCCTAGCCTAAGCCTAGTGGTGCCCTAGCCTAAGCCTATGGGTGCCTTAGCCTTAGGCTAGGAGAGCCATAACCTTAGCCTAAGCCTACGGGTGCCCTATCCCAAGCCTTGGGGTGCCCTAGCCTAAACCTAGGGGTGCCCTAGCCTAAGCCTTGGGGTGCTCTAGCCTAAGGCTAGGGGTGCCCTAGCCTAAGCCTAGAGGTGCCCTAGCCTAAGCCTAGGGGTGCCCTAGACTAAGCCTAGGGGTGCCCTAGCCTTAGGCTAGCTGAACCCTAGCCTTAGCCTAAGCCTAGGGGTGCCCAGCCTAAGTCAAGGGGTGCCCTAACCTAAGCTTAGGGGTGCCTTAGACTTAGGTTGGCTGAGCCCTAGCCTTAGCCTAAGCCTAGGGGTGCCCTAGCCTAAGCCTAGGCGTGCCCTAGCCTAAGCTGATGGGTGCCCTACCCTAAGCCTGGGGGTGCCCTAGACTAAGCCTAGGGGTGCCCTAGCCTTAGGCTAGCTGAACCCTAGCCTTAGCCTAAGCCTAGGGGTGCCCTAGCCTAAGCCTATGGGTGCCCTACCCTAAGCCTAGGGGTGCCCTATCCTAAGCCTAGGGGTGCCTTAGCCTTAGGCTAGGGGAGCCCTAGCCTTAGCATAAGCCTAGGGGTGCCCTAGCCTAATCCTAGTGGTGCCCTATCCTAAGCATAGGGGTGCCCTAGCCTAAGCCTAGGGGTGCCCTAGCCTAAGCCGAGCGGTGCCCGACCCTAAGCCTAGGGGTGCCCTAGCCTAAACCTAGGCTTGCCCTAGCCTTAGGCTAGCTGAGCCCTAGCCTAAGCCTAAGCCTAGAGGTGCCCTAGCCTAAGCCTATGGGTGCCATAGCCTTAGGCTAGAGGAGCCGTAGCCTTAGCCTAAGCCTAGGGGTGTCCTAGCCTAAGACTAGGGGTGCACTAGCCTAAGCTTAGGTGTGCCCTAGCCTAAGCCTTGGGGTGACCTAGCCTAAGCCTAGGGGTGCCCTAGAGTTAGGCTAGGGGAGCCCTAGCCTTAGACTAAGCCTAGGGGTGCCCTAGCCTAAGCCTAGGGGTGCCCTAGCCTAAGCCTAGGGGTGCCCTAGCCTAAGCCTAGGGGTGCCCTAGCCTAAGCCGAGGGGTGCCCTACCCTACGCCTAGGAGTGCCCTACCCTAAGCCTAGGGTTGCCCTAGGGTTAGTCTATGGGAGCCCTAGCCTTAGCCTAAGCCTAGGGGTGTCCTAGCCTAAGCCTAGGGGTGCGCTAGCATAAGCCTAGGATTGCCCTAGCCTTATGCTAGCTGAGCCCTAGCCTAAGCCTAAGCCTAGAGGTGCCCTAGCCTAAGCCTATTGGTGAACTAGCCTAAGCCTAGGGGTGCCATAGCCTTAGGCTAGAGGAGCCCTAGCCTTATCCTAAGCCTAGGGGTGCCCTAGCCTAAGACTAGGGGTGACCTTGCCTAAGCCTAGGATTGCCCTAGCCTTAGGCTAGCTGAGCCCTAGCCTAAGCCTAAGCCTAGAGGTGCCCTAGCCTAAGCCTATGGGTGCCCTAACCTAAGCCTAGGGATGCCATAGCCTTAGGCTAGAGGAGCAGTAGCCTTAGCCTAAGCCTATGGGTGCACTAGCCTAAGCCTAGTGGTGCCCTATCCTAAGCCTAGGGGTGCCTTAGCCTTAGGCTAGGGGAGCCCTAGCCTTAGCATAAGCCTAGGGGTGCCCTAGCCTAATCCTAGTCGTGCCCTATCCTAAGCATAGGGGTGCCCTAGCCTAAGCCTAGGGGTGCCCTAGTCTAAGCCTAGGGGTGCACTAGCCTAAGCCTAGGGGTGCCCTACCCTAAGCCTAGGGGTGCCCTAGCCTAAGCCTAGTTGTGCCCTAGCCTAAGCCGAGCGGTGCCCGACCCTAAGCCTAGGGGTGCCCTAGCCTAAGCCTAGGCTTGCCCTAGCCTTAGGCTAGCTGAGCCCTAGCCTAAGGCTAAGACTAGGGGTGCCCTAGCCTAATCTTAGGGGTGCCCTAGGGTTAGTCTAGGGGAGCCCTAGCCTTAGCCTAAGCCTAGGGGTGCCCTAGCCTAAGCCTAGGGGTGCCCTAGCCTAAGTCTAGGATTGCCCTAGCCTTAGGCTAGCTGAGCCCTAGCCTAAGCCTAAGCCTAGAGGTGCCCTAGCCTAAGCCTATGGGTGCCCTAGCCTAAGCCTAGGGGTGCCCTACCCTAACCCTAGTGGTGCCCTAGCCTAAGCTTAGGGGTGCCCTAGCCTAAGTCTAGGGGTGCCCTAGCCTAAGCATAGTTGTGCCCTAGCCTAAGCCGAGCGGTGCCCGACCCTAAGCCTAGGGGTGCCCTAGCCTAAGCCTAGGCTTGCCCTAGCCTTAGGCTAGCTGAGCCCTAGCCTAAGGCTAAGACTAGGGGTGCCCAAGCCTAAGCTTAGGGGTGCCCTAGGGTTAGTCTAGGGGAGCCCTAGCCTTAGCCTAAGCCTAGGGGTGCCCTAGCCTAAGCCTAGGGGTGGCCTAGCCTAAGTCTAGGATTGCCCTAGCCTTAGGCTAGCTGAGCCCTAGCCTAAGCCTAAGCCTAGAGGTGCCCTAGCCTAAGCCTATGGGTGCCCTAGCCTAAGCCTAGGGGTGCCATAGCCTTAGGCTAGAGGAGCCGTAGCCTTAGCCTAAGCCTAGGGGTGTCCTAGCCTAAGACTAGGGGTGCACTAGCCTAAGCTTAGGTGTGCCCTAGCCTAAGCCTTGGGGTGACCTAGCCTAAGCCTAGGGGTGCCCTAGAGTTAGGCTAGGGGAGCCCTAGCCTTAGACTAAGCCTAGGGGTGCCCTAGCCTAAGCCTAGGGGTGCCCTAGCCTAAGCCGAGGGGTGCCCTACCCTAAGCCTAGGGGTGCCCTAGCATAAGCCTAGGCTTGCCCTAGCCTTAGGCTAGCTGAGCCCTAGCCTAAGGCTAAGACTAGGGTTGCCCTAGCCTAAGCTTAGGGGTGCCCTAGGGTTAGTCTAGGGGAGCCCTAGCCTTAGCCTAAGCCTAGGGGTGCCCTAGCCTAAGCCTAGGGGTGCCCTAGCCTAAGTTTAGGGGTGCCATAGCCTTAGGCTAGACGAGCCCTAGCCTTAGCTTAAGCCTAGAGGTGCCCTAGCCTAAAACTAGGGGTGCCCTAGCCTAAGCTTAAGGGTGCCCTAGCCTAAGCCTTGGGGTGACCTAGCCTAAGCCTAGGGTTGCCCTAGGGTTAGTCTATGGGAGCCCTAGCCTTAGCCTAAGCCTAGGGGTGTCCTAGCCTAAGCCTAGGGGTGCGCTAGCCTAAGCCTAGGATTGCCCTAGCCTTATGCTAGCTGAGCCCTAGCCTAAGCCTAAGCCTAGAGGTGCCCTAGCCTAAGCCTATTGGTGAACTAGCCTAGGCCTAGGGGTGCCATAGCCTTAGGCTAGAGGAGCCCTAGCCTTAGCCTAAGCCTAGGGGTGTCCTAGCCTAAGCCTAGGGGTGCCCTAGCCTAAGCCTAGGGTTGCCCTAGCCTAAGCCTAGGATTGCCCTAGCCTTATGCCAGCTGAGCCCTAGCCTAAGCCTGAGCCTAGAGGTGGCCTAGCCTAAGCCTATGGGTGCCCTAGCCTAAGGCTAGGGGTGCCATAGCCTTAGGCTAGAGGAGCCCTAACCTTAGCCTAACCCTAGGGGTGCCCCAGCCTAAGACTAGGGGTGACCTTTCCTAAGCCTAGGCTTGCCCTAGCCTTAGGCTAGCTGAGCCCTAGCCTAAGCCTAAGCCTAGGGGTGCCCTAGCCTAAGCCTAGGGGTGCCCTAACCTAACCCTAGTGGTGCCCTAGCCTTAGGCTAGGGGAACACTAGCCTTAGCCTAAGGCTAGGGGTGCCCTAGCCTAAGCTTAGGCGTGCCCTAGCCTAAGCCGAGGGGTGCCCTAGCCTAAGCCTAGGGTTGCCCTTCCCTAAGCCTAGGGGTGCCCTAGCCTAAGCCTAGGCTTGCCCTAGCCTTAGGCTAGCTGATCCCTAGCCTAAGCCTAAGCCTAGGGGTGCCCTAGCCTAAGCCTTCGGGTGCCCTAGCCTAAGTCTAGGCGTGCCATAGCCTTAGGCTAGAGGAGCCCTAGCCTTAGCTTAAGCCTAGGGGTGTCCTAGCCTAAGACTAGGGGGGCCCTAGCCTAAGCTTAGGGGTGCCCTAGCCTAAGACTTGCGGTGACCTAGCCTAGGCTAGGGGTGCCCTAGGTTTAGACTAGGGGAGCCCTAGCCTTAGCCTAAGCCTAGGGGTGCCCTAGCCTAAGCCTATGGGTGCCCTAGCTTAGCCTAGGGGTGCCCTAGCCTAAGCCTAAGGGTGCCCTAGCCTTAGGCTAGGGGAACCCTAACCTTAGCCTAAGCCTAGGGGTGCCCTAGCCCAAGCCTAGGGGTGGCCTAGCCTAAGCCTAATGGTGCCCTAGCCTAAGCCTAGGGGTGCCCTAGCCTAAGCCAAGATGTGCCCTAGCCTAAGCCGATGGGTGCCCTACCCTACGCCTAGGGGTGCCCTACCCTAAGCCTAGGGGTGCCCTAGCCTAAGCCTAGGCTTGCCCTAGCCTTAGGCTAGCTGAGCCCTAGCTTAAGCCTAAGCCTAGGGGTGCCCTAGCCTAAGCCTAGGAGTGCCCTAGCCTAAGACTAGGGGTGCCCTAGCCTAAGCTTAGGGGTGCCCTAGACTAAGCATTGGGGTGCCCTAGCCTAAGCCTAGGGGTGCCCTAGGGTTAGGCTAGGGGAGCCCTAGCCTTAGCCTAAGCCTAGTGGTGCCCTAGCCTAAGCCATGGGGTGCCCTAGCCTAAGCCTAGTGGTGCCCTAGCCTAAGCCTATGGGTGCCTTAGCCTTCGGCTAGGGGAGCCCTAGCCTTAGCCTAAGCCTAGGGGTGCCCTAGCCTAAGCTTTGGTGCCCTATCCTAAGCCTAGGGGTGCCCTAGCCTAAGCCTAGGGGTGCCCTAGCCTTAGGCTAGGAGAGCCCTAACTTAGCCTAAGCCTACGGGTGCCCTATCCCAAGCCTTGGGGTGCCCTAGCCTAAACCTAGGGGTGCCCTAGCCTAAGCCAAGGGGTGCCCTAGCCTAAGGCTAGGGGTGCCCTAGCCTAAGCCTAGAGGTGCCCTACCCTAAGCCTAGGGTGCCCTAGCCTAAGACTAGGGGTGCCCTAGCCTAAACTTAGGGGTGCCCTAGACTAAGCATTGGGGTGCCCTAGCCTAAGCCTAGGGGTGCCCTAGGGTTAGGCTAGGGGAGCCCTAGCCTTAGCCTAAGCCTAGTGGTGCCCTAGCCTAAGCCATGGGGTGCCCTAGCCTAAGCCTAGTGGTGCCCTAGCCTAAGCCTATGGGTGCCTTAGCCTTAGGCTAGGGGAGCCCTAGCCTTAGCCTAAGCCTAGGGGTGCCCTAGCCTAAGCTTTGGTGCCCTATCCTAAGCCTAGGGGTGCCCTAGCCTAAGCCTAGGGGTGCCCTAGCCTTAGGCTAGGAGAGCCCTAACTTAGCCTAAGCCTACGGGTGCCCTATCCCAAGCCTTGGGGTGCCCTAGCCTAAACCTAGGGGTGCCCTAGCCTAAGCCAAGGGGTGCCCTAGCCTAAGGCTAGGGGTGCCCTAGCCTAAGCCTAGAGGTGCCCTACCCTAAGCCTAGGGGTGCCCTAGACTAAGCCTAGGGGTGCCCTAGCCTTAGGCTAGCTGAACCCTAGCCTTAGCCTAAGCCTAGGGGTGCCCTAGCCTAAGCCTATTGGTGCCCAGCCTAAGTCAAGGGGTGCCCTAACCTAAGCTTAGGGGTGCCTTAGCCTTAGGCTGGCTGAGCCCTAGCGTTAGCCTAAGCCTAGTGGTGCCCTAGCATAAGCTAGGCGTGCCCTAGCCTAAGCCGATGGGTGCCCTACCCTAAGCCTGGGGGTGCCCTAGCCTAAGCCTAGGCTTGCCCTAGCCTTAGGCTAGCTGAGCCATAGCCTAGCCTAAGCCTAGGGGTGCCCTAGCCTAAGCCTAGTGGTGCCCTAGCCTAAGCCTAGGGGTGCCCTATCCTAAGCCTAAGGGTGCCCTAGCCTGAGGCTAGCGGAGCCCTAGCCTTAGCATATGCCTAGGGGTGCCCTAGCCTAATCCTAGTGGTGCCCTAGCCTAAGCCTAGGGGTGCCCTAGCCTAAGCCTAGGGGTGCACTAGCCTAAGCCTAGGGGTGCCCTAGCCTTAGTCTAGTGGAGCCCTAGCCTTAGCCTAAGACTAGGGGTGCCCTAGCCTAAGCCTAGATGTGCCCTAGCCTAAGCCTAGGGGTGCCCTACCCTAAGCCTAGGGGTGCCATAGCCTAAGCCTAGGGGTGCCCTAGCCTAAGCTTAGGGGTGCCCTAGTCTAAGCCTAGGGGTGCCCTAGCCTAAGCCTAGTTGTGCCCTAGCCTAAGCCGAGGGGTGCCCTACCCTAAGCCTAGGGGTGCCCTAGCCTAAGCCTAGGCTTGCCCTAGCCTTAGGCTAGCTGAGCCCTAGCCTAAGGCTAAGACTAGGGGTGCCCTAGCCTAAGCTTAGGGGTGCCCTAGGGTTAGTCTAGGGGAGCCCTAGCCTTAGCCTAAGCCTAGGGGTGCCCTAGCCTAAGCTTAGGGGTGCCCTAGCCTAAGTCTAGGATTGCCCTAGCCTTAGGCTAGCTGAGCCCTAGCCTAAGCCTAAGCCTAGAGGTGCCCTAGCCTAAGCCTATGGGTGCCCTAGCCTAAGCCTAGGGGTGCCATAGCCTTAGGCTAGAGGAGCCGTAGCCTTAGCCTAAGCCTAGGGGTGTCCTAGCCTAAGACTAGGGGTGCACTAGCCTAAGCTTAGGTGTGCCCTAGCCTAAGCCTTGGGGTGACCTAGCCTAAGCCTAGGGGTGCCCTAGAGTTAGGCTAGGGGAGCCCTAGCCTTAGACTAAGCCTAGGGGTGCCCTAGCCTAAGCCTAGGGGTGCCCTAGCCTAAGCCTAGGGGTGCCCTAGCCTAAGTCTAGGGGTGCCCTAGCCTTAGTCTAGTGGAGCCCTAGCCTTAGCCTAAGCTTAGGGGTGCCCTAGCCTAAGTCTAGGATTGCCCTAGCCTTAGGCTAGCTGAGTCCTAGCCTAAGCCTAAGCCTAGAGGTGCCCTAGCCTAAGCCTATTGGTGAACTAGCCTAAGCCTAGGGGTGCCATAGCCTTAGGCTAGAGGAGCCCTAGCCTTAGCCTAAGCCTAGGGTTGCCCTAGCCTAAGACTAGGGGTGACCTAGCCTAAGCCTAGGCTTGCCATAGCCTTAGGCTAGCTGAGCCCTAGCCTAAGCCTAAGCCTAGGGGTGCCCTAGCCTAAGCCTAGGGGTGCCCTAGCCTAACCCTAGTGGTGCCCTAGCCTTAGGCTAGGGGAACACTAGCCTTAGCCTAAGCTTAGGGGTGCCCTAGCCCAAGCCTAGGCGTGCCCTAGCCTAAGCCGAGGGGTGCCCTACCCTAAGCCTAGGGGTGCCCTGCCCTAAGCCTAGGGGTGCCAGAGCCTAAGCCTAGGCTTGCCCTAGCCTTTAGCTAGCTGAGCCCTAGCCTAAACATAAGCCTAGCGTTGCCCTAGCCTAAGCCTAGGCGTGCCCTAGCCTAAGCCTAGGGGTGCCATAGCCTTAGGGTAGAGGAGCCCAAGCCTTAGCCTAAGCCTAGGGTGTCCTAGCCTAAGACTAGGGGTGCCCTAGCCTAAGCTTAGGGGTGCCCTAGCCAAAGCCTTGGGGTGACCTAGCCTATGCCTAGGGGTGCCCTCGGGTTAGGCTAGGGGAGCCCTAGCCTTAGCCTAAGCCTAGGGGTGCCCTAGCCTAAGCCTAGGGGTGCCCTTGCCTAAGCCTAGGGGTGCCCTAGCCTAAGCCTAGGGGTGCCCTAGCCTAAGCCTAGGGGTGCCATAGCCTTAGGCTAGAGGAGCCGTAGCCTTAGCCTAAGCCTAGGGGTGTCCTAGCCTAAGACTAGGGGTGCACTAGCCTAAGCTTAGGTGTGCCCTAGCCTAAGCCTTGGGGTGACCTAGCCTAAGCCTAGGGGTGCCCTAGAGTTAGGCTAGGGGAGCCCTAGCCTTAGACTAAGCCTAGGCGTGCCCTAGCCTAAGCTTAAGGGTGCCCTAGCCTAAGCCTAGGGGTGCCCTAGCCTAAGTCTAGGGGTGCCCTAGCCTTAGTCTAGTGGAGCCCTAGCCTTAGCCTAAGCCTAGGGGTGCCCTTGCCTAAGCCGAGGGGTGCCCTACCCTACGCCTAGGGGTGCCCTACCCTAAGCCTAGGGGTGCCCTAGCCTAAGCTTAGGTTTGCCCGAGCCTTAGGCTAGCTGAGCCCTAGACTAAGCCTAAGCCTAGGGGTGCCCTAGCCTAAGCTTAGGTTTGCCCGAGCCTTAGGCTAGCTGAGCCCTAGCCTAAGCCTAAGCCAAGGGTGCCCTAGCCTAAGCCTAGGGGTGCCCTAGCTTAAGTTTAGGGGTGCCATAGCCTTAGACTAGACGAGCCCTAGCCTTAGCTTAAGCCTAGAGGTGCCCTAGCCTAAAACTAGGGGTGCCCTAGCCTAAGCTTAAGGGTGCCCTAGCCTAAGCCTTGGGGTGCCCTAGCCTAAGCCTAGGGTTGCCCTAGGGTTAGTCTATGGGAGCCCTAGCCTTAGCCTAAGCCTAGGGGTGCCCTAGCCTAAGCTTAGGGGTGCGCTAGCCTAAGCCTAGGATTGCCGTAGCCTTATGCTAGCTGAGCCCTAGCCTAAGCCTAAGCCTAGAGGTGCCCTAGCCTAAGCCTATTGGTGAACTAGCCTAAGCCTAGGGGTGCCATAGCCTTAGGCTAGAGGAGCCCTAGCCTTAGCCTAAGCCTAGGGTTGCCCTAGCCTAAGACTAGGGGTGACCTAGCCTAAGCCTAGGCTTGCCCTAGCCTTAGGCTAGCTGAGCCCTAGCCTAAGCCTAGGCCTAGGGGTGCCCTAGCCTAAGCCTAGGGGTGCCCTAGC
Source organism: Tenrec ecaudatus (assembly GCF_050624435.1). Lineage (NCBI taxonomy): Eukaryota > Metazoa > Chordata > Mammalia > Afrosoricida > Tenrecidae > Tenrec > Tenrec ecaudatus. Next base: position 1,241,210 of record NW_027457643.1, read on the forward strand.
CTAACCCTAGTGGTGCCCTAGCCTTAGGCTAGGGGAACACTAGCCTTAGCCTAAGCTTAGGGGTGCCCTAGCCCAAGCCTAGGCGTGCCCTAGCCTAAGCCGAGGGGTGCCCTACCCTAAGCCTAGGGGTGCCCTGCCCTAAGCCTAGGGGTGCCAGAGCCTAAGCCTAGGCTTGCCCTAGCCTTTAGCTAGCTGAGCCCTAGCCTAAGCATAAGCCTAGCGTTGCCCTAGCCTAAGCCTAGGCGTGCCCTAGCCTAAGCCTAGGGGTGCCATAGCCTTAGGGTAGAGTAGCCCAAGCCTTAGCCTAAGCCTAGGGTGTCCTAGCCTAAGACTAGGGGTGCCCTAGCCTAAGCTTAGGGGTGCCCTAGCCAAAGCCTTGGGGTGACCTAGCCTAAGCCTAGGGGTGCCCTCGGGTTAGGCTAGGGGAGCCCTAGCCTTAGCCTAAGCCTAGGGGTGCCCTAGCCTAAGCCTAGGGGTGCCCTTGCCTAAGCCTAGGGGTGCCCTAGCCTAAGCCTAGGGGTGCCCTAACCTTAGGCTAGCGGAGCCCTAGCCTTAGCCTAAGCCTCGGGGTGCCCTAGCCTAAGCCTAGTGGTGCCCTATCCTAAGACTAGGGGTGCCCTAGCCTAACCTAGGGGTGTCCTAGCCTTAGGCTAGGGGAGCCCTAACCTTAGCCTAAGCCTAGGGGTGCCCTAGCCCAAGCCTAGGGGTGCCCTAACCTAAGCCTTGGGGTACCTTAGCCTAAGCCTAGGGGTGCCCTAGCCTAAGCCTAGGGGTGCCCTAGCCTTAGTCTACTGGAGGCCTAGCCTTAGCCTAAGCCTAGGGGTGACCTAGCCTAAGCCTAGATGTGCCCTAGCCTAAGCCGAGGGGTGCCCTACCCTACGCCTAGGGGTGCCCTAGCCTAAGCCTAGGGGTGCCCTAGCCTAAGCCTAGGCTTGCCCTAGCCTTAGGCTAGCTGAGCCCTAGCCTAGCCTAAGCCTAGGGGTGCCCTAGCTTAAGCCTAGGGGTGCCCTAGCCTAAGCCTAGGGGTGCCCTATCCTAAGCCTAGGGGTGCCCTAGCCTTAGGCTAGCGGAGCCCTAGCCTTAGCATAAGCCTAGGGGTGCCCTAGCCTAATCCTAGTGGTGCCCTATCCTACGCATAGGGGTGCCCTAGCCTAAGCCTAGGGGTGCCCTAGCCTAAGCCTAGGGGTGCACTAGCCTAAGCCTAGGGGTGCCCTAGCCTTAGTCTAGTGGAGCCCTAGCCTTAGCCTAAGACTAGGGGTGCCCTAGCCTAAGCCTAGATGTGCCCTAGCCTAAGCCTAGGGGTGCCCTACCCTAAGCCTAGGGGTGCCATAGCCTAAGCCTAGGGGTGCCCTAGCCTAAGCTTAGGGGTGCCCTAGCCTAAGCCTAGCGGTGCCCTAGCCTAAGCCTAGTTGTGCCCTAGCCTAAGCCGAGGGGTGCCCTACCCTAAGCCTTGGGGTGCCCTAGCCTAAGCCTAGGCTTGCCCTAGCCTTAGGCTAGCTGAGCCCTAGCCTAAGGCTAAGACTAGGGGTGCCCTAGCCTAAGCTTAGGGGTGCCCTAGGGTTAGTCTAGGGGAGCCCTAGCCTTAGCCTAAGCCTAGGGGTGCCCTAGCCTAAGCATAGGGGTGCCCTAGCCTAAGTCTAGGATTGCCCTAGCCTTAGGCTAGCTGAGCCCTAGCCTAAGCCTAAGCCTAGAGGTGCCCTAGCCTAAGCCTATGGGTGCCCTAGCCTAAGCCTAGGGGTGCCATAGCCTTAGGCCAGAGGAGCCGTAGCCTTAGCCTAAGCCTAGGGGTGTCCTAGCCTAAGACTAGGGGTGCACTAGCCTAAGCTTAGGTGTGCCCTAGCCTAAGCCTTGGGGTGACCTAGCCTAAGCCTAGGGGTGCCCTAGAGTTAAGCTAGGGGAGCCCTAGCCTTAGACTAAGCCTAGGGGTGCCCTAGCCTAAGCCTAGGGGTGCCCTAGCCTAAGCCTAGGGGTGCCCTAGCCTAAGTCTAGGGGTGCCCTAGCCTTAGTCTAGTGGAGCCCTAGCCTTAGCCTAAGCCTAGGGGTGCCCTAGCCTAAGCCGAGGGCTGCCCTACCCTACGCCTAGGGGTGCCCTACCCTAAGCCTAGGGGTGCCCTAGCCTAAGCTTAGGTTTGCCCGAGCCTTAGGCTAGCTGAGCCCTAGACTAAGCCTAAGCCTAGGGTTGCCCTAGCCTAAGCTTAGGTTTGCCCGAGCCTTAGGCTAGCTGAGCCCTAGCCTAAGCCTAAGCCTAGGGGTGCCCTAGCCTAAGCCTAGGGGTGCCCTAGCTTAAGTTTAGGGGTGCCATAGCCTTAGACTAGACGAGCCCTAGCCTTAGCTTAAGCCTAGAGGTGCCCTAGCCTAAAACTAGGGGTGCCCTAGCCTAAGTTTAAGGGTGCCCTAGCCTAAGCCTTGGGGTACCCTAGCCTAAGCCTAGGGTTGCCCTAGGGTTAGTCTATGGGAGCCCTAGCCTTAGCCTAAGCCTAGGGGTGCCCTAGCCTAAGCCTAGGGGTACGCTAGCCTAAGCCTAGGATTGCCGTAGCCTTATGCTAGCTGAGCCCTAGCCTAAGCCTAAGCCTAGAGGTGCCCTAGCCTAAGCCTATTGGTGAACTAGCCTAAGCCTAGGGGTGCCATAGCCTTAGGCTAGAGGAGCCCTAGCCTTAGCCTAAGCCTAGGGTTGCCCTAGCCTAAGACTAGGGGTGACCTAGCCTAAGCCTAGGCTTGCCCTAGCCTTAGGCTAGCTGAGCCCTAGCCTAAGCCTAAGCCTAGGGGTGCCCTAGCCTAAGCCTAGGGGTGCCCTAGCCTAACCCTAGTGGTGCCCTAGCCTTAGGCTAGGGGAACACTAGCCTTAGCCTAAGCTTAGGGGTGCCCTAGCCCAAGCCTAGGCGTGCCCTAGCCTAAGCCGAGGGGTGCACTACCCTAAGCCTAGGGGTGCCCTGCCCTAAGCCTAGGGGTGCCAGAGCCTAAGCCTAGGCTTGCCCTAGCCTTTAGCTAGCTGAGCCCTAGCCTAAGCATAAGCCTAGCGTTGCCCTAGCCTAAGCCTAGGCGTGCCCTAGCCTAAGCCTAGGGGTGCCATAGCCTTAGGGTAGAGTAGCCCAAGCCTTAGCCTAAGCCTAGGGTGTCCTAGCCTAAGACTAGGGGTGCCCTAGCCTAAGCTTAGGGGTGCCCTAGCCAAAGCCTTGGGGTGACCTAGCCTAAGCCTAGGGGTGCCCTCGGGTTAGGCTAGGGGAGCCCTAGCCTTAGCCTAAGCCTAGGGGTGCCCTAGCCTAAGCCTAGGGGTGCCCTTGCCTAAGCCTAGGGGTGCCCTAGCCTAAGCCTAGGGGTGCCCTAACCTTAGGCTAGCGGAGCCCTAGCCTTAGCCTAAGCCTCGGGGTGCCCTAGCCTAAGCCTAGTGGTGCCCTATCCTAAGCCTAGGGGTGCCCTAGCCTAACCTAGGGGTGTCCTAGCCTTAGGCTAGGGGAGCCCTAACCTTAGCCTAAGCCTAGGGGTGCCCTAGCCCAAGCCTAGGGGTGCCCTAACCTAAGCCTTGGGGTACCTTAGCCTAAGCCTAGGGGTGCCCTAGCCTAAGCCTAGGGGTGCCCTAGCCTTAGTCTACTGGAGGCCTAGCCTTAGCCTAAGCCTAGGGGTGACCTAGCCTAAGCCTAGATGTGCCCTAGCCTAAGCCGAGGGGTGCCCTACCCTACGCCTAGGGGTGCCCTAGCCTAAGCCTAGGGGTGCCCTAGCCTAAGCCTAGGCTTGCCCTAGCCTTAGGCTAGCTGAGCCCTAGCTTAAGCCTAAGCCTAGGGGTGCCCTAGCTAAGCCTAGGGGTGCCCTAGCCTAAGCCTAGGGGTGCCATATCCTTAGGCTAGAGGAGCCCTAGCCTTAGCCTAAGCCTAGGGGTGCCCTAGCCTAAGACTAGGGGTGCCCTAGCCTAAGCTTAGGGGTGCCCTAGCCTAAGCCTTGGGGTGCCCTAGCCTAAGCCTAGGGCTGCCCTACGGTTAGGCTAGGGGAGCCCTAGCCTTAGCCTAAGCCTAGGGGTGCCCTAGCCTAAGCCTAGGGGTGCCCTAGCCTAAGCCTAGGGGTGCCCTAGCCTAAGCCTAGTTGTGCCCTAGCATAAGCCGAGGGGTGCCCTACCCTAAGCCTAGGGGTGCCCTACCCTAAGCCTAGGGGTGCCCTAGCCTAAGCCTAGGCTTGCCCTAGCCTTAGGCTAGCTGAGCCCTAACCTAAGCCTAAGCTTAGGGGTGCCCTAGCCTAAGCCTAGGGGTGCCCTAGCCTAAGCCTACGGGTGCCATAGCCTTAGGCTAGAGGAGCCCTAGCCTTAGCCTAAGCCTAGGGGTGCCCTAGCCTAAGACTAGGGGTGCCCTAGCCTAAGATTAGGGGTGCCCTAGCCTAAGCCTTGGGGTGCCCTAGCCTAAGCTTAGGGGTTCCCTAGTGTTAGTCTAGGGGAGCCCTAGCCTAAGCCTAAGCCTAGAGGTGCCCTAGCCTAAACCTTTGGATGCCCTAGCTTAAGCCTAGGGGTGCCATAGCCTTAGGCTAGAGGAGCCCTCGCCTTAGCCTAAGCCTAGGGGTGCCCCAGCCTAAGACTAGGGGTGACCTAACCTAAGCCTAGGCTTGCCCTAGCCTTAGGCTAGCTGAGCCCTAGCCTAAGCCTAAGCCTAGGGGTGCCCTAGCCTAAGCCTAGGGGTGCCCTAGCCTAACCCTAGTGGTGCCCTAGACTTAGGCTAGGGGAACACTAGCCTTACCCTAAGCCTAAGGGTTCCCTAGCCTAACCTCAGGCGTGCCCTAGCCTAAGCCGAGAGGTGCCCTACCCTAAGCCTTGGGGTGCCCTAGCCTAAGCCTAGGCTTGCCCTAGCCGTAGGCTAGCTGAGCCCTAGCCTAAGCCTAAGCCTAGGGGTGCCCTAGCCTAAGCCTTGGGGTGCCCTAGCCTAAGCCTAGGGGTGCTCTAGCCTAAGCCTAGGGGTGCCCTAGCCTAAGCCTAGGGGTGCCCTAGCCTAAGCCTAGGGGTGCCCTAGGGTTAGTCTAGGGGAGCCCTAGCCTTAGCCTAAGCCTAGGGGTGCCCTAGCCTAAGCCTAGGGGTGCCCTACCCTAAGCCTAGGGATGCCCTAGCCTAAGCCTAGGGGTGCCCTAGCCTAAGCCTAGGGGTGCCCTAGCCTAAGCCTAGGGGTGCCCTAGCCTTAGGCTAGAGGAGCCCTAGCCTTAGCCTAAGCCTAGGCGTGCCCTAGCCTAAGACTAGGGGTGCCCTAGCCTAAGCTTAGGGGTGCCCTTGACTAAGCCTTGGGGTGCCCTAGCCTAAGCCTAGGGGTGCCCTATGGTTAGGCTTGGGGAGCCCTAGCCTTAGCCTAAGCCTAGGGATGCCCTAGCCTAAGCTTTGCTGCCCTATCCTAAGCCTAGGGGTGCCCTAGCCTAAGCCTAGGGGTGCCCTAGCCTTAGGCTAGGAGAGCCCTAACCTTAGCCTAAGCCTAGGGGTGCCCTATCCCAAGCCTTGGGGTGCCCTAGCCTAAGCCTAGGGGTGCCCTAGCCTAAGGCTAGGGGTGCCCTAGCCTAAGGCTAGGGGTGCCCTAGCCTAAGCCTAGGGGTGCCCTAACCTAAGCCTAGGGGTGCCCTAGCCTAAGCCTAGGGGTGCCCTCGCCTAAGCCTAGGGTTGCCCTTACCTAAGCCTAGGGGTGCCCTAGCCTAACCCTAGGGGTGCCCTCGCCTTAGGTTAGCTGAGCCCTAGCCTTAGCATAAGCCTAGGGGTGCCCTAGCCTAAGCCTATGGGTGCCCAGCTTAAGCCAAGGGGTGCCCTAACCTAAGTTTAGGGTGCCTTAGCCTTAGGCTAGCTGAGCCCTAGCCTTAGCCAAAGCCTAGGGGTGCCCTAGCCTAAGCCTAGGCGTGCCCTAGCCTAAGCCGAGGGGTGCCCTACCCTAAGCCTGGGGGTGCCCTAGCCTAAGCCTAGGCTTGCCCTAGCCTTAGGCTAGCTGAGCCCTAGCCTAGCCTAAGCCTAGGGGTGCCCTAACCTAAGCCTAGGGGTGCCCTAGCCTTAGGCTAGGGGATCCCTAGCCTTAGCCTAAGCTTAGGGGTGCCCTAGCCTAATCCTCGTGGTGGCCTATCCTAAGCCTAGGGGTGCCCTAGCCTAAGCCAAGGAGTGCCCTAGCCTAAGCCTAGGGGTGCCCTAGCGTTAGTCTAGTGGAGCCCTAGCCTTAGCTTAAATCTAGGGGTGCCCTAGCCTAAGCCTAGATGTGCCCTAGCCTAAGCCTAGGTGTGCCCTACCCTAAGCCTAGTGGTGCCATAGCCTAAGCCTAGGGGTGCCCTAGCCTAAGCTTAGGGGTGCCCTAGCCTAAGCCTAGGGGTGCCCTAGCCTAAGCCTAGTTGTGCCCTACCCTAAGCCGAGGGGTGCCCTACCCTAAGCTTAGGGGTGCCCTAGCCTAAGCCTAGGCTTGCCATAGCCTTAGGCTAGCTGAACCCTAGCCTAAGCCTAAGCCTAGGGGTGCCCTAGCCTAAGCTTAGGGGTGCCCTAGCCTAAGCCTTGTGGTGCCCTAGCCAAACCCTAGGGGTGCACTAGGGTTAGTCTAGGGGAGCCCTAACCTTAGCCTAAGCCTAGAGGTGCCCTAGCCTAAGCTTCGGGGTGCCCTAGCCTAAGCCTAGGGTTGCCATAGCCTTAGGCTAGAGGAGCCGTAGCCTTAGCCTAAGCCTAGGGGTGCACTAACCTAAGCTTAGGGGTGCCCTAGCCTAAGTCTAGGGGTGCCCTAGCCTTAGTCTAGTGGAGCCCTAGCCTTAGCCTAAGCCTAAGGGTGCCCTAGCCTAAGCCTAGATGTGCCCTAGCCTAAGCCGAGGGGTGCCCTACCCTACGCCTAGGGGTGCCCTACCCTAAGCCTAGGGGTGCCCTAGCCTAAGCTTAGGTTTACCCGAGCCTTAGGCTAGCTGAGCCCTAGCCTAAGCCTAAGCCTAGGGGTGCCCTAGCCTAAGCACAGGGGTGCCATAGCCTTAGGCTAGACGAGCCCTAGCCTTAGCTTAAGCCTACGGGTGCCCTAGCCTTAGACTAGGGGTGCCCTAGAGTAAGCTTAGGGGTGCCCTCGCCTAAGCCTTGGGGTGCCCTAGCCTAAGCCTAGGGGTGCCCTAGGGTTAGTCTATGGGAGCCCTAGCCTTAGCCTAAGCCTAGGAGTGCCCTAGCCTAAGCCTAGGGGTGCGCTAGCCTAAGCCTAGGATTGCCCTAGCCTTAGGCTAGCTGAGCCCTGGCCTAAGCCTAAGCCAAGAAGTGCACTAGCCTAAGCCTAATGGTGAACTAGCCTAAGCCTATGGGTGCCATATCCTTAGGCTAGAGGAGCCCTAGCCTTAGCCTAAGCCTAGGGGTGCCCCAGCCTAAGACTAGGGGTGACCTAGCCTAAGCCTAGGATTGCCCTAGCCTTAGGCTAGCTGAGCCCTAGCCTAAGCCTAAGCTTAGGGGTGCCCTAGCCTAAGCCTAGGGGTGCCCTAGCCTAACCCTAGTGGTGCCCTAGCATTAGGCTAGGGGAACACTAGCCTTAGCCTAAGCCTAGTGGTGCCTTGGCCTAACCCTAGGCGTGCCCTAGCCTAAGCCGAGTGGTGTCCTACCCTAAAGCTAGGGGTGCCCTGCCCTAAGCCTAGGGGTGCTCTAGCCCAAGCCTAGGCATGCCCTAGCCTTAGGCTAGCTGAGCCCTAGCCTAAGCCTAAGACTAGCGGTGCCCTAGCCTAAGCCTAGGGGTGCCCTAGCCTAAGCCTAGGGATGCCATATCCTTAGGGTAGAGGAGCCCTAGCCTTAGCCTAAGCCTAGGGGTGTCCTAGCCAAAGACTAGGGGTCCCCTAGCCTAAGCTTAGGGGTGCCCTAGCCTAAGCCTTGGGGTGACCTTGCCTAAGCCTAGGGGTGCCCTAGGGTTAGGCTAGGGAAGCCCTAGCCTTAGCATAAGCCTAGGGGTGCCCTAGCCTTAGCCTAGGGGTGCCCTAGCCTAAGCCTAGGGGTGCCCTAGCCTTAGGCTAGCGGAGCCCTAGCCTTAGCCTAAGCCTAGGGATGCCCTAGCCTAAGCCTAGTGGTGCCCTATCCTAAGACCAGGGGTTCCCTAACCTAAGCCTAGGGGTGTCCTAGCCTTAGGCTAGGGGAGCCGTAACCTTAGCCTAAGCCTAGGGGTGCCCTCGCCCAAGCCTAGGGGTGTCCTAGCCTAAGCCTAGGGGTACCCTAGCTTAACCTAGGGGTGCCCTAGCCTAAGCCTAGGGCTGCCCTAGCCTTAGTCTAGTGGAGCCCTAGACTTAGCCTAAGCCTAGGGGTGACCTAGCCTAAGCCTAGATGTGCACTAGCCTAAGCCGAGGGGTGCCCTACCCAAGCCTAGGGGTGCCCTAGTCTAAGCCTAGGGGTACCTTAGCCTAAGCCTAGGCTTGCCCTAGCCTTAGGCTAGCTGAGCCCTAGCCTAAGCCTAAGCCTAGGGGTGCCCAAGCCTAAGCCTAGGGGTGCCCTAGCCTAAGCCTAGGGGTGCCGTAGCCTTAGGCTAGAGGAGCCCTAGCCTTAGCCTAAGCCTAGGGGTGCTCTAGCCTAAGACAAGGGGTGCCCTAGCCTAAGCTTAAGGGTGCCCTAGCCTAACCCTTGGGGTGCCGTAGCCTAAGCCTAGGGGTGCCCTACGGTTAGGCTAGGGGAGCCCTAGACTTAGCCTAAGCCTAGGGGTGCCCTAGCCTAAGCCTTGGGGTGCCCTAGCCTAAGCCTAGGGGTGCCCTAGCCTAAGCCTATGGGTGCCCTAGCCTAAGCCTAGGGGTGCACTAACCTAAGCCTAGGCTTGCCCTAGCCTTAGGCTAGCTGAGCCCTAGCCTAAGCCTAAGCCTAGGGATGCCCTAGCCTAAGCCTAGGGGTACGCTAGCCTAACCCTAGTGGTGCCCTAGCCTTAGGCTAGGGGAACACTAGCCTTAGCCTAAGCCTAGTGGTGCCTTGGCCTAACCCTAGGCGTGCCCTAGCCTAAGCCGAGGGGTGCCCTACCCTAAGCCTAGGGATGCTCTAGCCCAAGCTTAGGCTTGCCCTAGCCTTAGGCTAGCTGAGCCCTAGACTAAGCCTAAGCCTAGCGGTGCCCTAGCCTAAGCCTAGGGGTGCCCTAGCCTAAGCCTAGGGATGCCATAGCCTTAGGGTAGAGGAGCCCTAGCCTTAGCCTAAGCCTAGGGGTGTCCTAGCCTAAGACTAGGGGTCCCCTAGCCTAAGCTTAGGGGTGCCCTAGCCTAAGCATTGGGGTGACCTTAGCTAAGCCTAGGGGTGCCCTAGGGTTAGGCTAGGGGAGCCCTAGCCTTAGCCTAAGCCTAGGGGTGCCCTAGCCTTAGCCTAGGGGTGCCCTAGCCTTAGGCTAGCGGAGCCCTAGCCTTAGCCTAAGCCTAGGGATGCCCTAGCCTAAGCCTAGTGGTGCCCTATCCTAAGACTATGGGTGCCCTAACCTAAGCCTAGGGGTGTCCTAGCCTTAGGCTAGGGGAGCCCTGACCTTAGCCTAAGCCTAGGGGTGCACTAGCCCAAGCCTAGGGGTGCCCTAGCCTAAGCCTAGGGGTACACTAGCTTAACCTAGGGGTGCCCTAGCCTAAGCCTAGGGGTGCCCTAGCCTTAGTCTAGTGGAGCCCTAGCCTTAGCCTAAGCCTAGGGGTGACCTAGCCTAAGCCTAGATGTGCACAAGCCTAAGCCGAGGGGTGCCCTACCCTAAGCCTAGGGGTGCCCTAGCCTAAGCCTAGGCTTGCCCTAGCCTTAGGCTAGCTGAGCCCTAGCCTAAGCCTAAGCCTAGGGGTGCCCAAGCCTAAGCCTAGGGGTGCCCTAGCCTAAGTCTAGGGGTGCCGTAGCCTTAGGCTAGAGGAGCCCTAGCCTTAGCCTAAGCCTAGGGTTGCTCTAGCCTAAGACAAGAGGTGCCCTAGCCTAAGCTTAAGGGTGCCCTAGCCTAACCCTTGGGGTGCCATAGCCTAAGCCTAGGGGTGCCCTACGGTTAGGCTAGGGGAGCCCTAGCCTTAGCCTAAGCCTAGGGGTGCCCTAGCCTAAGCCTTGGTGTGCCCTAGCCTAAGCCTAGGGGTTCCCTAGCCTAAGCCTATGGGTGCCCTAGCCTAAGCCTAGGGGTGCCCTAACCTAAGCCTAGTTGTGCCCTAGCCTAAGCCGAGGGGTGCCCTACCCTAAGCCTAGGCGTGCCCTACCCTAAGCCTTGGGGTGCCCTAGCCTAAACCTAGGCTTGCCCTAGCCTTAGGCTAGCTGAGCCCTAGCCTAAGCCTAAGGCTAGGGATGCCCTAGCCTAAGCCTAGGGGTACCCTAGCCTAAGCCTACGGGTTCCATAGCCTTATGCTAGAGGAGCCCTAGCCTTAGCCTAAGCCTAGGGGTGCCCTAGGCTAAGACTAGGGGTGCCCTAGCCTAAGATTAGGGGTGCCCTAGCCTAAGCCTTGGGGTGCCCTAGCCTAAGCTTAGGGGTGCCCTAGGTTTAGTCTAGGGGAGCCCTAGCCTAAGCCTAAGCCTAGAGGTGCCCTAGCCTAAGCCTATGGGTGCCCTAGCCTAAGCCTAGGGGTGCCATAGCCTTAGGCTAGAGGAGCCCTAGCCTTAGACTAAGCCTAGGGGTGCCCCAGCCTAAGACTAGGGGTGACCTAGCCTAAGCCTAGGCTTGCCCTAGCCTTAGGCTAGCTGAGCCCTAGCCTAAGCCTAAGCCTAGGGGTGCCCTAGCCTCAGCCTAGGGGTGCCCTAGCTAACCCTAGTGGTGCCCTAGCCTTAGGTTAGGGGAACACTTGCCTTAGCCTAAGCCTAGGGGTGCCCTAGCCTAAGCTTAGGCGTGCCATAGCCAAAGCCGAGGGGTGCCCTACCCTAAGCCTAGGGGTGCCCTGCCCTAAGCCTAGGGGTGCCCTAGCCTAAGCCTAGGCTTGCCCTAGCCTTAGGCTAGCTGAGCCCTAGCCTAAGCCTAAGCTTCGGGGTGCCCTAGCCTAAGCCTTGCGGTGACCTAGCCTAAGCCTAGGGGTGCCCTAGGGTTAGGCTAGGGGAGCCCTAGCCTTAGCCTAAGCTGAGGGGTGCCCTAGCCTAAGCCTAGGGGTGCCCTAGCCTAAGCCTAGGGGTGCCCTAGCCTAAGCCTAGGGGTACCCTAGCCTTAGGCTAGGGGAGCCCTAGCATTAGCATAAGCCTAGGGGTGCCCTAGCCTAAGCCTCGTGGTGCCCTATCCTAAGCCTAGGGGTGCACTAGCCTAAGCCTGGGGGTGCCCTAGCCTTAGGCTAGGGGAGCCCTAACCTTAGCCTAAGCCTAGGGGTGCCCTAGCCTAAGCGTAGGGGTGCCCTAGCAAAAGCCTAAGGGTGCCCTAGCCTAAGCCTAGGGGAGCCCTAGCCTAAGGCTAGGGGTGCCCTAGCCTTAGGCTAGTGGAGCCCTAGCCTTAGCATAAGCCTAGGGGTGCCCTAGCCTAAGCCTAGATGTGCCCTAGCCTAAGCCGAGGGGTGCCCTACCCTACGCCTAGGGGTGCCCTACCCTAAGCCTAGGGGTGCCCTAGCCTAAGCCTAGGCTTGCCTTAGTTTTAGGCTAGCTAAGCCCTAGCCTAATCCTAAGCCTAGGGGTGCCCTAGCCTAAGCCTAAGGGTGCCCTAGCGTAAGCCTAGGTGTGCCACAGCCTTAGGCTATAGGAGCCCTAGCCTTAGCCTAAGCTAGGGGTGCCCTAGCCTAAGACTAGGGGTGCCCTAGCCTAAGCTTAGGGGTGCCCTAGCCTAAGCCTAAGGGTGCCCTAGCATAAGCCTAGGGGTGCCCTAGCCTTAGGCTAGAGGAGCCCTAGCCTTAGCCTAAGCCTAGGCGTGGCCTAGCCTAAGACTAGGGGTGCCCTAGCCTAAGCTTAGGGGTGCCCTAGCCTAAGCCTTGGGGTGCCCTAGCCTAAGCCTAGGGGTGCCCTAGCTTAAGCCTATGGGTGCCTTAACCTTAGGCTAGGGGAGCCCTAGCCTTAGCCTAAGCCTAGGGGTGCCCTAGCCTAAGCTTTGGTGCCCTATCCTAAGCCTAGTGATGCCCTAGCCTAAGCCTAGGGGTGCCTTAGCCTTAGGCTAGGAGAGCCCTAACCTTAGCCTAAGCCTAGGGGTGCCCTACCCAAGCCTTGGGGTGCCCTAGCCTAAGCCTAGGGGTGCCCTACCCTAAGCCTAGGGGTGCACTAGCCTAAGCCTGGGGGTGCCCTAGCCTTAGGCTAGGGGAGCCCTAACCTTAGCCTAAGCCTAGGGGTGCCCTAGCCTAAGCGTAAGGGTGCCCTAGCATAAGCCTAAGGGTGCCCTAGCCTAAGCCTAGGGGTGCCCTAGCCGTAGGCTAGTGGAGCCCTAGCCTTAGCCTAAGCCTAGGGGTGCCCTAGCCTAAGCATAGATGTGCCCTAGCCTAAGCCGAGGGGTGCCCTACCCTACGCCTAGGGGTGCCCTACCCTAAGCCTAGGGGTGCCCTAGCCTAAGCCTAGGCTTGCCTTAATCTTAGGCTAGCTAAGCCCTAGCCTAAGCCTAAGCCTAGGGGTGCCCTAGCCTAAGCCTAAGGGTGCCCTAGCGTAAGCCTAGGGGTGCCACAGCCTTAGGCTATAGGAGCCCTAGCCTTAGCCTAAGCTAGGGGTGCCCTAGCCTAAGACTAGGGGTGCCCTAGCCTAAGCTTAGGGGTGTCCTAGACTAAGCCTTGGGGTGCCCTAGCCTAAGCCTAGGGGTGCCCTAGGGTTAGTCTAGAAGAGCCCTAGCCTTAGCCTAAGTCTAGGCGTGCCCTACCTTAAGCCCAGGGGTGCCCTAGCCAAAGCCTAGGGGTGCCCTAGCCTAAGCCTATGGGTGCCTTAACCTTAGGCTAGGGGAGCCCTAGCCTTAGCCTAAGCCTAGGGGTGCCCTAGCCTAAGCTTTGGTGCCCTATCCTAAGCCTAGTGGTGCCCTAGCGTAAGCCTAGGGGTGCCATAGCCTTAGGCTAGAGGAGCCCTAGCCTTAGCCTAAGCTTAGGGGTGCCCCAGCCTAAGACTAGGGGTGACCTAGCCTAAGCCTAGGCTTACCCTAGCCTTAGGCTAGCTGAGCCCTAGCCTAAGCCTTAGCCTGGGGGTGCCCTAGCCTTAGGCTAGGGGAGCCCTAACCTTAGCCTAAGCCTCGGGGTGCCCTAGCCCAAGCCTAGGGGTGCCCTAGCCTAAGCCTAAGGGTGCCCTAGCCTAAGCCTAGGGGTGCCCTAGCCTAAGCCTAGGGGTGCCCTAGCCTAAGGCTAGGGGTGCCCTAGCCTTAGGCTAGTGGAGCCCTAGCCTTAGCCTAAGCCTAGGGGTGCCCTAGCCTAAGCCTAGATGTGCCCTAGCCTAAGCCGAGGGGTGCCCTACCCTACGCCTAGGGGTGCCCTACCCTAAGCCTAGGGGTGCCCTAGCCTAAGCCTAGGCTTGCCCTAGTCTTAGGCTAGCTGAGCCCTAGCCTAAGCCTAAGCCTAGGGGTGCCCTATCCTAAGCCTAAGGGTGCCCTAGCGTAAGCCTAGGGGTGCCATAGCCTTAGGCTATAGGAGCCCTAGCCTTAGCCTAAGCCTACGGGTGCCCTAGCCTAAGACTAGGGGTGCCCTAGCCTAAGCTTAGGGGTGCCCTAGGCTAATCCTTGGGGTGCCCTAGCCTAAGCCTAGGGGTGCCCTAGGGTTAGTCTAGGAGAGCTCTAGCCTTAGCCTAAGTCTAGGCGTGCCCTACCTTAAGCCTAGGGGTGCCCTAGCCTAAGCCTAGGGGTGCCCTAGCCTAAGCCTAAGGGTGCCCTATCCTAAGCCTAGGGGTGCCCTAGCGTTAGGCTAGAGGAGCCCTAGCCTTAGCCTAAGCCTAGGCGTGCCCTAGCCTAAGACTAGGGGTGCCCTAGCCTAAGCTTATGGGTGCCCTAGCCTAAGCCTTGGGGTGCCCTAGCCTAAGCCTAAGGGTTCCCTAGGGTTAGGCTAGGGGAGCCCTAGCCTTCGCCTAAGCCTAGGGATGCCCTAGCCTAAGCCTAGGGGTGCCCTAGCTTAAGCCTAGGGGTGCCTTAACCTTAGGCTAGGGGAGCCCTAGCCTTCGCCTAAGCCTAGGGGTGCCCTAGCCTAAGCTTTGGTGCCCTATCCTAAGCCTAGTGGTGCCCTAGCCTAAGCCTAGGGGTGCCCTAGCCTTGGGCTAGGAGAGCCCTAGCCTTAGCCTAAGCCTAGGGGTGCCCTAGCCTAAGCCTATGTGTGCCCAGGATAAACCAAGGGGTGCCCTCGCCTAAGACTAGGGGTGCCCTAGCCTAAGCTTAGGGGTGCCCTAGCGTAAGACTAGGGGTGCCCTAGCCTAAGCATAGGAGTGCCCTAGCCTAAGCCTAGGGGTACCCGAGCCTACGTCTAGGGGTGCCCTAGCCTAAGCCTAGGGGTGTCCTAACCTTAGTCTAGTGGAGCCCTAGCCTTAGCCTAAGCCTAGGGGT